>NC_067198.1:5167133-5493244 GCF_000699445.3 Schistosoma haematobium
CATGAGAAACATTTTACTGCAATGATAACCGTGTATTGTCTTCATCAAACTGTTTTCATCTTTAGATGTTGTTACTTACCAATTTTCGTCTTATTACTCTCCAACCAACTGGTGTAGTATTGTACAACTTTAAGAAAACAAATGTTTCAAACAAGAGTCCCACAACAGGACGAAACGGCTGTCCAGTGCTTCCAGGTTTTCAATGGTGGTCTAACATCAATCGGTTCATGATCTCAATCAAAAACTTAACAATCTCCACAACCCCTAAACTGACGAGTATAAACTTAATTGCTTCGAATCACCAAGTGAACCGTACTATCAAGTCGAATTAATCATTTATGATGAATTCATTATTTTCGTTATGTTAGTGTGAAATATGACAACTCGAATTCATGTATGTATATACACACCATGTCTTATTTTGTTTATTTTGCTTAAGACTAAATGATCAATTCATTGGCTAGTATCATTGCTTTTAGCTTCGTAATATATGTACTAATATTCGCTTTCTATTTGAACATCAAGCTATCAGATTGGTGCTTCAGTTATCTTAGAAGGTCGTGATGGTTCAAGCCATCGATGTACTGGTACAATAGCATCTATTGGTGTTCAAGACATAGCTATACGAAGATGTTCAGATCATGGAATATGTCGTGTAACTGTACAACAATTAAAACAAGGACGATATGCAATATGGCCAAATAAATCTGAATAGAATAACTTCACCTTCTCACAAATCATTCTGGGTTTTATTGTAATCAGAAAAAGATTAACTATCGAGAGAACCAATCCTATTGTAAAGTGTAGATTGTTATTAATACTGCACTTTTACAAGTTCCCTATGTGAATATATATACTTGTACATGTACATTTCTATGATCGTCCTTATCATTTGTCAATTCCATCTTTATTCATTATTCCATGTCAACACCCTGTCAATCCTGTCATAATATCATTTCAGAATATAATCTAATCTCTTCTTTTTCGTTACATTTCAATTTTGTACTACTTACTGAATATGTAACTCAATGATAAAGTCAAGTTTGATCTCTACTTTGCTCCGAAATGCCGTGGTACGGCCGAGAGTGGGGAGAGTCGTCTCTCCCTTTCGAAATGCTCTCACATGGCCACGTGCATACAACCACTGTCAGGGAAGTCCTACTCACTGCCTTCTCGCAGCATTACTATTGTTTACGGAATTGAGAAGATGAAAATCGAATGTCTGGTGTTTTAACCGTGTTGGTGGGTATGGACCAGTCGTTGGTGACCGGCTACCATGTGACTGCATCTCATGACGTTGTTCCACTACCTTGTGGACCAGACCTTTAGGTCGAAGACTCTGGGTGTGGCCCCCTTAGACAACCACCTGCTTCGGTTTGAGCACCCGGGCAGTATCCCAGCCCACACACAAATCAAGTGATTGTGTTGCGCATATGTATTTGGTGCCTCCTTGTACCAATGTTTATGTGTTTTAGTCTGGACAAGCAGACGGTCGAAACCAATAGATTTCCACACATTTAAAGTATGCCTTCAAGCTAATGTTCTATTGGGATATAGCTTATGATTGTTTTATTTCCTGAGTGATCAGAAATGTTTCATAATAAATGTAGGATCTACTCACTCTAGTCTGTTCGATGAGTAACAGAACAAAAACGGCAAGCTAAAAACAAAAGGAGTCGTCAGTCTAACAGTAGCAAATATCGCGTATGATAATATGGATTAAAAAGTTACAGAGACTTTCAGATGTTTGTCAAAACTATAATTTATTAACACAAGGAAGAGTCTTACTTACACCTGTTACTCCTCGTGGAGGAGCATAGGCCTCCCACCCGCATTCTTTATCCAACTCTGTCCTGGGCAGTCCTTTCCAGTTGTTTCCAGAAGCTATCCACACTTTTGATGTCTGCTTCCGATTCCGAAGCAATGTGTTCTTTGACTTTCCTCTTTTCCGTTTCCCTTCAGGAATCCAAGTTAGCGCTTGTCTCGCGATGCAGTTTGATGATTTCCGTGATGTATTTCCTATTAACATCCATCGTATTTTCCTAATGGAAGCTGGTTTGTCCTCTCCCGTAGTAGGCTGTTGTTGATGGTATCCGACCAACGGACATTGAGTATCTTGTGTAGACAATTGTTTATAAATACTTGTACCTTTTTGATGATGGTTGTCGTAGCTCTCCAAGTTCCAGCTCCGTACAATAGAACTGTCTTGACGTTGGTATTGAAGATTCTCACTTTGATATTGGTTGACAGTTGTTTCGAGTTCTATATTTTATTCAGTTGTAGGAATGAGACCCTTGCTTTGCCAATCAGCTAAAATCTGAGACGATCCCAACAGCCATTACTATGCGAATTTGTACCTGGTTGACTAGATAGTATTTAGATAATTAAAATAACCCGTCGAGTAATTGTATAAAAATCTTATTTGTCAAGTGGACAATTATATTTCATAATTCTGGCCTGTAAATGATTTTCATCCTCCTATTCTTCTTTAATTGCCTGATTATTATTCAATCTCATCTGATATTTGAAATCTTGTATCACTTTATGTGATGTAATCTTTTCTGTCTTGTCGAAAACAGTTTTCGGTTGAGAAAATCCAAAATCGAATGAAAGTATTTGGATATTTCAATAGTTGAGATCATGAGTCAATTGAAGCTAGACCACAATGGAAAACCTGAAAGTACTGGACAGCCGTTTCGTCCAATTGTAGGATTCTTCAGCAGCACGCATCCACGATCCCGCCTCGCGAGATTCGAACTCAGGACGAATCGGTCTCGTCTCGTGCGCGAACGCTTAATCTCCACACCACTGAGCTGGCTGGCATCCAATGGTGTTAATGTCTAACTTCAAACAATCTACGAAATTGAGCAACACATCCACCATTGTCATCAGTGAGTTACTATCTCACAAATATTTGTGAATAGTGCACGACTTTATAGCTCGTTTAGTGTTTATTTTTTTGGTTTGTAAACCTGACCGAAGAGATAATTGTTAGATCTCACATTTGTACTAGTTTGATACGTCTCAAGAATTGCTTTACAAAATTGAATTGGTTTTCTCGAGTAAATGTTGATTTCTATTTTACGTGTAAAAGTGAGTAGTATTTGTTGAGTGTGATCACATAGTGACCTTTATTTTGAGATGTACAGCGTTACTATCCTGTGCATTTTAAAGATGTAATTTGAAGTCCCAGATACATGATCGGAAAGTTATTTGGCTTAAACATTTTAAAACATCGTAATTGTAATCCATAATAAACACTTGGTATGTTGGGCCAATAAGAAATCGGCCAAACGATGAGTGCACTTGACTGACCAAGAAGTTGCTTTTATTTTTAAGGGATGCGATGTACAGCGTTGATGGTCTAATTTTCCAAAGAATGGCTTTTTGCTTACTCTACAATTCATTTACTAGGTACATGACTTTGAGACACTAAGTTCCAGGGCTGGTGAACGGGTTTCAAATTTACGGCTTAAGTCAAACACCCTTGACGATTGAGTTGATCATTATCATTTCAATTACTTACAAGGTTCAGTGATGAAAAAGTGTATCCCGTATCGTATTTGGCAATTGGGCTTGTGAAGATTGGTCTAACATTTCGTAAAAGTTCACGAATCACCCCAAGTTAGACAAACATTATAAAACCAAAAGCATCGACCAGTTTTACCATTCTATTATCAAACTCCTCAGGAATTCATGTTTACCACTCCAACGAGATTGAATCTTGAACCATGTCTATCCTCGATTACTTACCATTCAGACCGCTGAGTAGACGTCCACTGGTTTATTTGTTTGACTTCAATCAATTTCCAACATTACTCGATTGTGGTCTAAACTTCAACTATTATTCTAATATTATATTGATAACATACAGAGCTTCAATACAAGTTTATACTAGTTTAAATACGACCGACCATATGACCCTAAAAGGTCATTGATGCACATTATTAATGAGCGACTATTAGCATAAAATCTAGGTCTAAATGATAATAATAAGTACCCGAACTTTTGTACTAACAAAGAATTTCCAATATTGTGCTATTTAAGGTAGGTAGAACTGGATGAACACAAATGAACGTATTATATTTGGGATTCGTAATCAGCGCGCAATCAAGTACATAGGAATCATCTGTTTATACAAATACCATATCTACCACCGCAGCAGTACAGTACACATAATACAGTGTATGTAGACGATATTTACTAATTCGGACTGAATGAGTATTTTACGACCATATTTTCAAAACTCTGAATGTTTGGTTTCCCTGATGTTTATTTGTCTGTCAATATTTTTGCAAGAAAGTGTTAGGTCTGTAGTCTAATGAAATCAATCATATCTACAGCACAAAACACATCGTTTCGACTTGATTCAAATATATATTACTTACGCCTGTTACCCCAATGGAGAATAGGCTGCTGACCAGCATTCTCCAACCCCCTCTGTTCTGGGTCTTCCTTCCTAGTTCTATCCAATTGTTATTCATTCTTATCGTGTCCATCTTCATTTCCCGGCGTAATGTGTTCTTTGATCTTCCTCTTCTGATTTGGCCTTGAGGATTCCATGTGGGGATTTGCCTTGTGACGCAGTTGGGTGCTTTCCTTGATGTGTATCCTATCCACTTCCAGCGCCTCTCACCGATTTCTTCCTCCACTGGAGTGCGGTTTGTTCTCTTCCACAGTAGGTTGTTGCTGATAGTGTCTGGCCAATGGATCCGAAGTATTTTGCGTAGACAACTGTTAATAAACACTTGTATGTTCTAAATGATGGCTTTCGTAGTTCTCCAGGTTTCCGCCCCATACAGTAGAACTATCTTGACATTTGTATTGAATATTCTAACTTTGGTGTTGATTGACAGACAGTTGTTTTGAGTTCCAGATGTTCTTCAACTGTAAATACGCTGCACTTGTTTCGCCGATCCGCGCCTTCACATCTGCATCAGATCCACCGTATTCATCAATGATTCTGCCCAGGTATGTAAAGGTTTATATATATCAGTATGATACTGTTGTTAAGAAACGGTTACCTTCAAATTTATAAATCCTTGATAGACCTTTAATATATCATAAACCATTGATTTCAGCTTTAAAAAACTAAGGAGACGAAAATCAAACAAAAGATAAATGCTTTTATAATATGTAATCGTAACCGTGGTTTACAGATGAGCTTTACTACTTACTTAAATATCAGTAGTCTAGTGATGTTTTATTCAGTTTTGAGCATAACAGTATGTATATTCAGTGTCAGAAGGTAGTAACCAACTCAAATCTGATTTGGACAATTTTTAACCAGTTAAAATTACTTACTATCACAAAGATCTGAAAGGATTTGTAACATACCCCCTGAATACCACTACTATGTACAATTGGAATGTACCAGAAAAAAAAACAATGTTTAGACGTAAGAATTATTCTTCAATCATTTGGTCACGTTAAGTTACTGATTGTACAATAAGTGAGATACATAATAGTTGTTCATTATTCTAGACAATGTTACAGTGAACTTGAATGTTTAAACTAGGCTCTAATATAAACGGAAAAATAGGCTAATCTTTATTATTGCATTTTGTTAAAATCCGATAAATTAGATGGTGGTTGGAGGTAGTCGACAGGAAACCTTGGACCCGGGTTTCGTGCTACTCGGCACTCGTCAGCAAGGTGTACCTGTAATCTTGAGGGAATTGGTGCTCCCTGGCGGATTTGACCCCGTGTCACCCAGCTTCACAGTCGCCAGTTAGATATTGGCAATTCAGGAATTGACATCTGATTAATGTATATACTTTTAGATGCATATTGCTAGCAAACACAGTATCACTGATTTGGCCTTTTGTAACTTGTATACCGAAATGTAATAAACTTTACATAAATGAACCTGAATAGGTTATGAGACTAATAGACATAATGATATGTTAAAGCAAACAAGAAAACAGATAACTTGTTGAAATATTCAAATGACAGGAATAGGTAGACCAGATATTCAGGTAGGTCGCACTAAAGATTTACGTTAGCACTCAGTCAAATATATATATTTCTGATTGAGATCATAGACTTATTGTTGTTAGACCACCATTGAAATCGTGGAAGTAATGGACGGCCGTTTCGTTCTATTGTAGGACTCCCCAGCAGTGCACATCTACGACCTAGCCTCGCGAGATTCGAAGCCAGGACCTATCGGTGTTAATGTCTAACCTCAACTAATCCACGAAACTGAGCGACACATCCACCATTATTTTCAGTGAGTTACTATTCTGATACAAATAACTGATCTTTAAGATTCTTTAAAGTAACATACATGTATTCAATCCCTTGTGTATAGTTTACGGCTATTGATATTTTACAATTTATCGACGTTTTCACTACCTTTCAAATAACATTCCAGGTAATAATTTGTTTTTGTTGTTGTTGTTGTTGAGGGGAATGAATTACCTTTTGACTGACTGTCTAATATTATTGAATTGACAGATTTCTGCAAGTATCTTCAGATTACATAGATAGATCTATGTAACTTTTATTATTAATAATACTCTATTTAATACAAGTCTGAATGATGTAAGATTATTGACTATACATAGTTGACCAAACTCCAACACTACTGCCAATTTTTAAGTAGTTAATACGTGAATATCTAAAAAAACACATACAGTAATTCATTTATTTGAACACATAAATATTGGTACAAGAGGGCACCAAATATATATGCGCCACACCATATTTGTGTGTGTGGGCTGTGATACTACCCGGGTGCTCAAACCGAAGCAGGTGGTTTTCTTACAGGGCCACACCCGGAGCCTTTGACCTAAAGGCAGTGGCGCAACATGAGGAGATGCAGTCACATGGTAGCCGGTAACCAACAATTGGTTAATACGCCATTTGTTCCCGCAGGATACTGGAGCCCATGTACACCAGTGGTTTGGAATAAAGGTTTTCCAACTCCCCTAGGTGAACTCTCCATGTCTACCAACCCGTTTATAGCACCGGACATTCGCTTTTTGTCCTCTCATTTTCGTAAACAACACCCCCGCCACGAGAAGGCAGTGAGTAGGACTTCCCTGGTGGAGGCTATATACGCGTGGCCGTGTGAGAGCATTTCGAGAGGTTGGGCGGGCCCACTCCACTCTCGGTCATACCAGGGCATTCATTACTTATCTATTAGTCTTCCTTCCATAAAAATCTTTATTTCATCATAACAAACTGTAATAAAATTAAATAATAACTTCTTCAAGAAGACTTGTTGAGTATTAGGTCAGTACTAGATCAATATATTATGTAACAATACCTACTGAAGAATCAATAATAAAAAGACTCATTTTGTTAAGAAATTATTGTATCTTTGTATACATATTCATTGGGAATTCCTATCCATAGTTCTATCTTATTATGGTTGGATTACACGAAAAGGATCATTCCAACATTCTGTTTCAGCAATGGGTAAATAAAGTTATTTCGTATCCGAACTCAGTCAGTCAGCTACAACGTGGAACCAGGCACATACATCGGTCCAAGTTGCCATACCTCATTAGCACAACAAGACGAACACTGGATTCATAGAAGTAGTTGATTCAATGGTGGTAACATATGAAAGAAAGATTGCAATAAGGATGTAGTACAGGAAGAAAGAATTAGTTGTTTGGAAGAAAGATATAAGGCGACTTTAATCTCATGGTTTTAGGGAAGACAGAGAGTGTATACACCGATGCCATTGTGATCGATTCTGAGCCATGTCATCCAGAGTCTCCAACCATTGGAGACCACAGGCCCCAACCAATCAATTTGCATCTACCAACGTGGCTCACACCAGAAGTTAGTGACCTCAAGCACTGATGCCACGTTTTGGTTTGACTGCCTCTAAATTTCTTCCAACCATCACCAACACTAGTCAGCATTGCATATCGTGGTAATCGGCGTTCAGGCATGCGTAATACATGACCCAACCATCTCAGTCGATAATGATTTACAACCTCATCAACTGATTTACCATCATTCCCTAATACCCTACGTATAACCTCACTATTACCTACTTTTTTATTGAAATTATGAACCGATTGATGTTAGTCCATCATTGAAAGCCTGGAAGTATTAGGCGGCCTTTTGTGGGACTCCTCAACAGTATGCATTCATGATCTCTCCTCGCCAGATTCGGAACTAGGACTTATCGGTCTCACACCCAAACACTTAACCTCTTGACCATTGAGTCGGTCAGCATCCAACGGTGTTAATGTACAATTTCAACTAATCCACGAAATCGAGCGAGTAAATTCCTTTTTTTCATCATTCCTTGTTTAAGGAAACATATTTAACTGTTTACTTAAATTGCTGATAAATAAATAAATAAATGAACTAGTTAAAAGAATAAAAATTACTTTAATAGTAAAATGTGAATACCAACCGAGTGCAGTTAATTGATTGAACAAACTATTTATTTAAATAAATAGAAAAAAACCACACACAAAAAAAATATTCACAAATTTCGTACTTCATTTTTACCCCCCAACAGAATATAAGTTGGTACTAGTGGTTTTTCATTTCCTGAAATTAGTTTTTTTCTTTATTATTTGAAGGGTTCTTAATTGAAAGTTTAATACTTTCTACTTAGATTAACTAATGATGATTATCAACTATCAGTGAAAACTTCTTGTAACTAAACTGTGAAATTCGACTGACAAGTGATTTCAAGATGTTCCAGACGTTCAGGTTTGAGTTCTTGACTAGTAGATCTTGGAAGTACTAAGTGAGACATAAGTTTCCATAAAGGCTTTGTGATTCAGAATTTAATTAATTTCTTCATTTCTATTATAGATATAGTGTGTAAACACTATTCTTGTAATGTGTCATTTTTAAATGGCGATTTTATTCAAGTTATTATGTTCAATGAATCTTTATTGTTAATATGAATAGAGAGGTAGTTATGTAGGAAGTAAAGAATCTAACTTTTGTTACTGAATGACATAAATTATGTTATTCAGATTATAATAGTAGCTGAACCGTCTATCAGTCTTTAATTTAAACCTCCATTTTGTATTGAACTCAAATTCCTGGGAAAGTTTTAAGCTATAATGTGACAAAGTCCACGGGTGAACTTGAGGAAGTTCTAAGAAGCTCAGAAAGAGCCGAAGATATTCCATCCAATGATCTTTTACAAGAATATTACAGAATCTCGACGTGTGGCTTCCCTATTGGACAATTGCTAATGACCCCGTGTATTAGGGATTAGAGGACTAAAAACTATAAATACCTGACAGTTTTGTATCATAATTGACACTATTTGGAAAAGCACTCCTTCCACTTGTCTTCTATCTTCTCATTTGCTACTTCGAAGGGTTGTAACGTTCCAGCCCTCAAGTTGTATGCAGTAGTATTAAGAATCTAAGCTCTAGATATAACGTGTAAAAAATTACCTTACGAGATTTCATAAATTTCCCCATTTAACTATCTTGCTGTTTGTCATTATCCTTAAGTAAACTTTCATTTAAATTTTTTTGATTGAGATCATGAACCAATTGATGTTAGACTATCATTAAAAAACTAGAAGCACTGTACATCCGTTACATCCTATTGTGAGACTCCTCAGCAGTACACATTCACGAATAGAAACAGGTATCTACCTCATGACAATGGAAGTTGGTCGCATAATTTCGTAGATTAGTTGAGGTTAGACAATTACTATTCAATATTCTCGTCAGCATATAACAAAATTCTATTCTATTCTATTCAAAAGATTACACAACTATCATCCATAGTTACTATTATATATCCTGATAGGAATAATAAATGGTAATTTTTGAGATCCATTTATGGACCAATACTATGAGTATATTTTTATCGTGTAATTGTTATGTAACTAAACTGTTCATATCCATGTCCCTCTTATTATGAGTTTTATTTTGACCTATGAACTATTATTATACGATTTACCATTCTTGAGTTATACCCAGTATATTAATTACTACCTCCCTCATTCACAACCACATTTGGCTAATTCTTGTACAAATGTTGTTTCCTATTTTATTGGTACAATGTGGTCTGTCTGGTTGATATATAAACCGAGTATGTTTGGAATAAAAGATTCATATTGAGGAGGCTGAGATTGATGTTCTGAACTCAACTGGCTGGACTAGTCGGGAAGCAGGACCAATCAGAACTGTAGACTGCTCGTACCTGTTTTATGTGTCACTGGCTCGGTCGGTAGTTCGCCTCTCTCTCTCTCTCTGATTAGAGGTATCGTTGCGTTATACAATAAACAGGGCACATAGATTCACAAGTTATAACAGTTACTAGTTTATAGATTACTAAACCTTATCCTTTGTAGTATCTCATCTATAATAATTCGAAAATATGATTCATAATGAGATGTCTAGAATTCTATTTAATTAGTGTAGCCATAGCAATTGTAACATTGGAAACTTTCATGTTAAATTTCAGCAAAAAATGAAAAAGTAAAAAACAATAACAACAACAACAAATTCTTTTTCCCAGCAATTTTTTTTGTATGTAACATCGATCAATCAATCAATCAATAATTATTCGTTTTTATTTGGGGGTGGGTGGGTATAAATTTTTAACAAACAGATACTAGGCAAATTTAATTAAGCAAAAAAAATGTAGATATTGGCTCAGTGATCGAATAGTTAAGTGTTCGAGCACGAGACTGATATGTTTTGGATTCAAATCTGGTGGGGGTGGGCGAGATCGTGTATGCGTACTATTATTCAAGAGTCCAATAACTAGGATGAAATGACCGTTCAGGACTTCTAAGTTTATTATAATAGTCTAACTTCATTTAAATCATGGATACAATTATCAAAGATTATAATCGCACATTGATGAATGTAGTTAAACAGCTACTTACTTACTTACTTACCTACGCCTGTTGACCCTCGTGGAGGAGCATAGACCGCCTACGAAAATACGACATTTATGATGTTTTAAATGGAATGATTTACATTAAAATCCAACTATAACCAAACCATTAGTCACCTATTGTACATTTTTGAAATATTCAACAATTAGAACCATCAATACAACCATCTTGTTGTCAACACTATTCAAATCAAAGTCAATGTCTCATTGACCTAGTAGTAGTGATTACTTCTTATTACATTGAAACAGATTAATGTACAAACAGTTAAGTTGATTACGAAATATCCTAATACTAATATCATTTTATTTGGAAAGTTCTACAAGTAAATCCTATTTAGTTTTTATTGTTGCTTTGGAAACCTTCTTTATATAAATCATTAGATAGTAAAAAAAAGTAATATGAATGACGACTTTTCATTGATTGTTTTCTACAGTTTAGGACATAATTAACTCAATGAAGAAAGAAAAAAACGTTTATCCTGTTCATTACTACAATAGACATCTAATGTATTCTTATATAAATAATTCAGAAATATTGATCTAGTTAGTGAAACAATCATCAGAGAGAGATTGAGATTGGTTGAAGTTGAACATTAACACCTTTGGATGCTGGTTTTTCTAATGGTCTAGAGGTTGAACGTTCGCGCGCGGGACCGATAGGTCATGCGTTTGAATCTCGTGAGACGATATCGTCGATGCTCACTGTTGACTAGTCCCATATTAATACGAAATGGTCATGCAGTGCCTTCAGGTTTTCCATAGTGGTTTAGCTTCAATTGACTCATGAATTCAACCATGAAATCATCAGATTGTATATTTTCTCTTGCAAAGGATAAATCTCCCACAATGCATACAAACTAACAAACGAAATATATTACACTATAATTCAAATTTCAATGATTATGTACAGTCGTTACAAATTTTGGTAGGATTATAATTTATGGATGAACCAATCAGAGTTAAGATAATGGGTCTTGGATTTTGGAGCGAAATTTATTCATCTATTTGGTTGAATAACATTCTGATATTTTAGTTAATGTCAGTTCGTGATTAAAATAACAAATCTAATTCCTAACCTTGACCGTTAACTGTAAATCGTAATTCTAATCCCTCACACTAATTTATAACCGTCATTTAGTCCTAGTAAGTAAATGGACATTCTCAGGGTCACTTCAATATGACTCAAAGGTCGTCCATAAATTATAGACTCACTCACACTTTTTTGTGATTAATATACTGCCTCATTTGTACTCCTTGAAATGTGGACTTGTATAAAAAAAAGTCATATACCACTGTGGAGATCATTTAATTTAAAAGCTTGGATCACATTAAGTCTTTGCGCGTGAGACCATGTGTGAGATCGTGGATGCGCACTATTCACGAGTCTCATATTAGGATGAAATGGCCATCCAATGCTTCCAGGTTTCCCATGGTGGTATAGCTTCAAATGATTCATGATCTCAACTATTAGAATTACTATGATATCCACAAAACCTCTTCTGATATTAAAAACATATGCAGCTCAAAAATCATCTGATTGTCTGGTTTTTGTGTAAATGTTTAGTGATGTAGTTATACAGTCTCTGTGATAACAGTGTATTAATTCAGTAGACAAGATTGACGATAAGTTTTACTCTTTTTAGCAGACTTCAACATAAGTTATATTTTTAATACGGGGAGATACTTTATATAATTGATCATTTCAAACTATTAAATTTATTCAAATAAGTTTAGATTGATATGATGAATGGACTGATGTTAGAGCACCATTGAAAACCTGAAAGTACTGGACGGTAAGTAAGTTCTAGTACGGGACTGCTTAACAGTGTACATCCACGATCTTGCACCAAAGGGACTGGAACTCAGATCCTGTGGTCTTACGCATGAACGCTTAACCTCTAAATCACTGAGCTGGCCGGCATCCAAAGATGTTGATGACTAAATTCAACCAATTCGTGATATTGTGCGACCACCCACCATTGCCTTTAGTGAGCAACTGCCTCACAACAGACACAGTTGAATTCCATTGAACACGGCTTCTTACAAGAACTCCAGGTTTAGGGGTTGAGTATTCGCGTACGAGACCGAAGGTCCTTGGTTCCAGTCTCTTTTTGGTGCAGGATCATGGACACACACTGCTCACGATTCCTATACTAGGGTGAAATAGCCGCCCAATGCTTCCAGCTTTTCAGTGGTGGTCTAACTTAATGAAGTAAAACTTATTTTTGTGAATGTTTTACTACACTTTCTATTTTCTTAAATTAACGCCAAATTTACTCTGATAAAAGTTAAGAAATCTAGTTTCTTGTTGTTGTTGTTTTTTGAAGAATATCGACTGAGACTGTTTTGGTTGAATAATTGTTGAGTTAACAATTTTTTATTAAATTTCAAAATTACTTTAATGAGAAAACTCGTTTATTCAATTGAATTCGTATATTGAAAACTAAGCTCAAATTTACAAGCATTATAAACATTAACACTGAGATTCAAGTACATCCAATTGATGAGTTCCGAGTAGGACGAAACATGTGTCCTTTAATCCACTGCTAGTCACTATCAATCTTTGCTTATAATATATTTGCGAGTTAGAGCAATATCAAGACAGTCCGCACAAGATGCACATATGCGAATAAGCGACTGATCAATTGCAGTCTTAAACATCGATGGCAAGATTCAAGTAAACAATACCAAGTGAATGTCAGCTCAAATTGTTTTAGTATGGTCTAATTATCTTTTAAGCTGAAATGGTAGATTATTTCTTCTCAAACATTTATAAGTATAGCACTATGGTAATTTTTGTGTAATCACTGATATGATTAGCAATCGTCATCATTAGACATTATATCATAACGGCGCTTGAAGCGAACAGCACTGGGTTCAAGTCCCAGAGTGAACATCAACTCTGAGATGCAGGTACATCTGCTTGACGACTATGAGACAGAACGAAACACGCTTCCTGAATTCCACTGTTAGCTACCATCCATCTTTGATTGTAATGATTGTGAATTGAGGTAATATCGAGGCACAGGTTGGACGTAAGTCAACAAGAGACTGATCAATTGCAGTCCTAAATAACAGTGGGAAGATTCAAATAAACAATACCAAATGAATTTAAACGCATTACCTCTAGAAAACTTTTGTTAGCTAATGGGCAAAATCACCAGAAGCTCACTCTTATTAAACTAGATTTTGAATGAGCACCTTTGTAGTATTTTACTTGATAAAAAAAATTGAGTCTAGAGTATCCTTCTAACTACCATGAACCATCAGGTGCGTTTCTCCGAAAGGCATACAACCTTTCATTGTAAAGTTACAAAAAGCCTAATCAGAAATATCATGGTTGCTGGCAATATACAGAGAAAGGAATATGCATTATTGAGATGTTGATTCCTAATATGCTAAACATCTAACTGACGATCACTCAATATGTTATCGTTAGGATCGTCCAAGAAGTAAGAAATGGAAACTTGTTGAAATACATTGTACTGAGAATTCTATATATCGTACCACAAATATAATATTGAATAAAGCTGGTAATAATAATAATATCTAATATTTCTAGACATTCTGTTTGGTAGCCATATTGAAACTTGATCGACACAATTTGTTTAGCATGAAAAGACTAACACAAAAAATAACATTGATCTTAACCCAACTACATAAATCCTAAAACCTACAAATTTGCAACAAGTTGTGTTTCATTCATATTATTGATTACCGATTTTTATGTTGGCGCGTGATTGAAGTTCTACTCACGTACAGAGTTATTGGTCAATTTGCGTTCCTCTTTAGATAATCAAACAGCGTTAGACACTATCACCATTGGATGCCGGCTCAGTGGTCCAGTAGGTTAAGCGTTCACGCGCAAGACTGAAGGCCCTGGGTTCGAATCCTGTGACCGGGATCGTGGCTGCGCACTGTTGAGGTGTCCCACAATAGAACGAAATGGCCGTCCAATGCTTCCAGGTTTTCAATGGTGGTCTAACATCAATCGGTTCATGATTTCAATCAAAAACTTAATAATCTCCACAACCCCTATACTAGTGTAACAACAGTTCACTTTTTATTATAAACTAGTATATATATGGTGTGTGTTACTTATACTAGCAGATATAGGTAATATGTAGCAACAATCGGAAGTCGAATGCCTAGCAGCAGAAGGCTGAAACGAAAAGAAAAGGAAGGAAATAGGAGAGCGATCGAAATAAAAACAGAGAAGAATAATGGAGCATGTAAAGGATAACGCAAAGAAGACATGCAAATTATGTATTTATTGTATGATTTTCATATTTAACGAAGCCATTGTGTGCTTTTGCACAACCTGAGTTCTCGTTTACTACCATGTCATTTCTCAACATTTTATCGATACAGAACACCGTGAATAGAATATGTTACCAGGTTCAGAATCATAGTTGAATTCACAAATGGAATTTGCAATACTTTCATATTTATCTGATTGAGAGGTTGAAGTTGAATGAAATGAGAAATTCTGTGTCAGTTCATCCAAAAGTTCCATTTGATTTGCATCACTCTGCTCTTAATGAATTTATAGAATAGTTTTAAAGTCGTCCAAAGGCATATGGAGTAGACGAAACATTATAATAATCTCCGTTACCACTTTTTTTGTATCCTTGATCTGTCTACCCATTCATATACAGGAAAAAACTTGTCTCGATCTAGGTTAAGGTCCTGAAAGATAAGTTAACTGGTTAGAACCTTAAGGCTAGAAATGTGTAAGTTCGAATTGAAACTATCAGCCTTGGACAGAGAGACGAGAACTATTCTATCACCTGATTGGTTGACAAGCGAGAGAGAGAGAGAGAGAGAGAAAGAAAGAAAACGACTCAACTGGAACACTACTCGATTTATTCTTGATTTCCGATTCCCAGTTCCCAATTCAGAATAATGTAAAAAGATAGATGAATAAATAAATAAATGACTAACATGACTATAATGCACAAACAATTAGAACAATACAATTATGTCCAAACTAGGCATTGGGGTAGAAAAATCGAGTAGAAAAGGTTACGTCTAAATTATGATAACTTTGAAACAGAAATTGGGTACGGTAGTGAATCATACATCAAAACAAAAGCTTATGGTTCATAAAATAAACAAGGGACAAAACTAAATATTAGTAAATTACAAACTTTGAATTAAATGAAATAGCGTCGCCAAAAACAGCTTACGTTAGTTGTTATGGCTTCTTTATTTCTCTGTTCACACCATCCAGCAAGGAGTGCTTTTTATTAGGATTATGAATCAGTCTACATTAATTCGTCATTGAACACCTGAAAGCAGTAAACAACCATTTTGTTTTATTATGTGAGTTCACAGTAATGCGCATACACAAACCCGCAAGCAGTAATCGAACCCAAGAACTTGTGTTCCGCGTGCAAACACGTGACTTCTAGATTCGACATCCAACAATGTCAGTGTTTAACTTCAGCAATCTAAGAATCATGTGACTATCTTACATTGTCTTTTATGAGTACCGTCTTTAAACACGACGTGATTTAGCTTCACTGGTGACAGCTTCTTAATAGAATTTCAGACGAAATTAATCCGAGTGAAATTTCCTTCTGTAAAAATGTTTTGGAATGTCATACACTTTTTTAAAAATCTATTTGATTGCCAACTTGCATTAACGATTTTCTTAAATATCTGAATAGGAATTTCTTGCAAAAAAAGTTTTAACAAACTAGAGAAACCCTATTATAAGCAAAGATGGATAGTGGCTAGCAGTGGAATCCAACACTCGAACCTAGAGTGAACATCAACTCTGAGATGCAGGTACATCCAGCTAATGAGTCCCAAATAAGATGAGACTCATGTCCTGGATTCCACTGCCAACCGCTATCCATTTTTGTTTAAAAAGAGTGTGATCTAAGGTTATATTAGGGTAATTCGCACAAGATGCAGATATGCCAAATATAAGACTAATCAATTGCCGTCCTAAATAACAATGGGAAGATACAAGTAAGAACAATATCAAGTGAATTTATTAAAAACCCTAGCATTATCATAAACAAAAGCCTCTTAACATTCCTAATCGTAAATTATGTCAAATAAATAGTTTATTCAGATCTTTATTCTTTTTAGCTATGTTTTAAATTGCTTTTTGGCTATGTCAAATATTTCTCAATGTCATATGATAGTTGAAGTCATGAGTCAATTAATACTAAACCACTATGAAAAACCTGGAAGCACTAAACAGCCGTTTCGTCCTAGTATGGGACTCCTCAGTAGTGCGTATCCACGCTCCCATTCGTCAGATTCACATCCAAGACCTATCGGTCTTGCGCGCGAACATGAGCGAGATCATTGATGCACACTTTTGACAAGTCTCATTACTTAGACGAAACGGCCGTCCAGTGCTTCCAGGTTTTTCATAATGGTCTAAATTCAATTGACTCATCAATCCAACTATTAAAATGAATAAAATCTCCATAAAAATGTCCTACTGATATTTATTTTAGTAAATTTCCATGTGGTGATGGGAATGGATAGGACATACACTACGCAAATCATCAAACTGCATCACGAAACAAGCCGCAACTTGGAATTCTGAAGGAAGGCGGAAAAGAGGAAGGCCAAAGAACACATCACGTCGGGAAATAAAAGCAGATATGAAAAGGATGAATGACAACTGGAAAGAACTGGAAAGGATTGACCAGGACAGGGTTGGATGGAGAATGCTGATGGGCGGCCTATGCTCCTTCACGAGGAGCAACGAGCGTAAGTAAAGTAATTAAGTAAATTTCCATAACTGTAAAGCATTTCCCGATCTTTATTTAGTTAATTTAGTCTTCATTCCCATTTCGCTTAGAATGTATTTTCTAATCTCACATGACTGAAAAGAAGTTTAATTAAAACAAATTTTTTTATTTGATAATTGTGTCCATGATTCAAATTAAGTTAGACAATTATGGTAAACTTAGAAGTCTTCGACGGTCATTTCATCCTAGTTATTGGACTCTTGAATAATAGTACGCATACACGATCTCGCCCACCCCCCACAACATTTGAATCCAAAACATATCAGTCTCGTGCTCGGACGCTTAACTATTCGATCACTGAGCCAATATCTACATTTTTTTTGCTTAATTAAATTTGCCTAGTATCTGTTTGTTAAAAATTTATACCCACCCACCCCCAAATAAAAACGAAAAATTATTGATTGATTGATTGATCGATGTTACATACAAAAAAAATTGCTGGGAAAAAGAATTTGTTGTTGTTGTTATTGTTTTTTACTTTTTCATTTTTTGCTGAAATTTAACATGAAAGTTTCCAATGTTACAATTGCTATGGCTACACTAATTAAATAGAATTCTACAAATCTCATTATGAATCATATTTTCGAATTATTATAGATGAGATACTACAAAGGATAGTGTTTAGTAATCTAAAAAGTAGTAACTGTTATAACTTGTGAATCTATGTGCCCTGTTTATTGTATAACGCAACGATACCTCTAATCAGAGAGAGAGAGAGAGGCGAACTACCGACCGAGCCAGTGACACATAAAACAGGTACGAGCAGTCTACAGTTCTGATTGGTCCTGCTTCCCGACTAGTCCAGCCAGTTGAGTTCAGAACATCAATCTCAGCCTCCTCAATATGAATCTTTTATTCCAAACATACTCGGTTTATATATCAACCAGACAGACCACATTGTACCAATAAAATAGGAAACAACATTTGTACAAGAATTAGCCAAATGTGGTTGTGAATGAGGGAGGTAGTAATTAATATACTGGGTATAACTCAAGAATGGTAAATCGTATAATAATAGTTCATAGGTCAAAATAAAACTCATAATAAGAGGGACATGGATATGAACAGTTTAGTTACATAACAATTACACGATAAAAATATACTCATAGTATTGGTCCATAAATGGATCTCAAAAATTACCATTTATTATTCCTATCAGGATATATAATAGTAACTATGGATGATAGTTGTGTAATCTTTTGAATAGAATAGAATAGAATTTTGTTATATGCTGACGAGAATATTGAATAGTAATTGTCTAACCTCAACTAATCTACGAAATTATGCGACCAACTTCCATTGTCATGAGGTAGATACCTGTTTCTATTCGTGAATGTGTACTGCTGAGGAGTCTCACAATAGGATGTAACGGATGTATAGTGCTTCTAGTTTTTCAATGATAGTCTAACAGAATGGGTTTTGTGGAGAGTTTTAGAAATTTTACAGGTTGAAATCATGAGTCAGTTGAAGCTAGACCACCATTGAAAACCTGGAAGCACTGGACGGCCGTTTCGTCCTAGTACGGGACTCCTCAGCAGTGCGCATCCACGATCCTGCACCACGCGGGGCTCGAACCCAGGGCCTACTGCTCTTGCGCGCGAGCACTTAACCACTAAACCACTGAGCCGGCATCCAACCGTGTTAATGTCTAACTTCAACCAATCCACGAAGTTGCGCCACCGTACACCATTGTCTTCAGTGAGTTGTTATCTCACAACAAACCGGTTGAACTCCACTGGTAACGGCTTCTCACTAGATTTCCAGGAGTTTTTCCTGGGTTCGAGCCCCGCGTGGTGCGGGATCGTGGATGCGCACTGCTGAGGAGTCCCATACCAGGACGAAACGGCCGTCCAGTGCTTCCAGGTTTTCAATGGTGGTCTAGCTTCAACTGAATCATGATTTCAACCTGTGAGATAGTCTAACATCAATTGGTTCATGATCTCGATCAAAAACTTAGTAATCTCCATATCTCATTATTGATAATTTTATACATATATTCTTGTTGCATAACTATTGAGTTACTAGATTATGTATATCTATATTCCTCTTATGATGCGCTTTATTTTGAATTATACAGTAGTATTACACAATTTACGGCTCTTAAGTTATACCCAATCTATTAGTTATAGTCTCCCATATTCACAGCCAATTTGTTTGTTTGATCGTGTACAAATGTGATTTTCCATCTGATGGTACTTTATGGTCTGTTTAGTTTGTATGTTTAAAATACATGATTCATAGCGCAGACGCTGAGATTGGTGTTCTGGACTCAACAGGCAGGGCTTGACAAGAGGAAGGGCCGATCGATAATCACTGTTCTCTAATTAGCGGTATCGTTATGTTACATATTAATAGGGTAAAAGGCCACAAGTTATAACAAATTTGAAATGTAAATCACTAAGTGTTCACTTAATAAACTAAAGATTAGGAGTTTCTTTGAGATCTTGAGTTCTTGAACTCGATCTATGAAGAGTCTAATACAAGACTAATCAATTGTTTAGTATATTCTGATTACCAGTGGTTGTCTATCTGCAATTAGTCGTTGATTTAAATAACAATATACCGAATACATAAAAAATGACTAGAAGTTGATTATTCAGATAAATAAGACTTAAAATATATGAATGTTTCCCATAGATGCTAAGTACTTACTGTTTTATATGTCACACTACTTAAATAGTCCATTTAAAAAGCAAAATATGTGATAATTCAAATACCGTGATAGTATATTAGAACATAACTATCGTTTGATTACTTTATAGACCACACCATAGAGAGTTGATAGAATCGTTTGATAACAATATACATAGAGTCAATTAGTGGCCAGTTATGAATTCCTGAATTCCCGTCTCGTCCTACTCAGGACTCATCTGGTAAATGTTTCTTCATCCTAGAGTTGATAATTACTCTCAGACTCTAGCATAATACCGTTCTATATTGAGTCCAGATAGTTACTGTTTTATGCAGTGTTAATAAGTTAACAATGCAGTCGTCGCTTTAACCTATAACAGGAACCTCTATCAAGAACTAAACGTGGAATCGGTTAAATGTATTCATCTTACAAAAAGCTATAATTTATAGACGAACTAATCAGATTTAGGGTAACAGGTCTTAGATTTTGGCGCATAATTCACTCATCCATTTGGTTAGAGTTTTGGCATTTTAGCTGGTGTCCGTTCGTGATAAAAACCCTAAATCTAATTCCTAACTTTAACCATCAACTGTAGATCATCAGGTTTTCAACAGCTTTTTCTCGTTCTAATAAATGAATTGTGCTTTGTTCTTTGTCATAATAATCCTTTGGAAATATTTCAAATGGTATACATAGCCAGCTCGACTAGAAATAAGTATTACAGGTACAGTACTTAGAAAGATGTAAGCGACAGGTAAACTTGCAAATTGTTACTATATAAACTTATTACTTGTTAGTCTAAGATAAAATGAAAATAGAAAACCACCTCATTGAGGTAATAGTGATAGCTATAATCAATGGCTGAATATTTATTATGGCATTCAGTTCTATATGTTATGTCTTTAACTATACAAATGATCATGAAATATAATTGCCAATTTAGATACGCTGACTTATACGATCAAACGAATGACACATATACTAGTACTAGCAATTTAAAGTCCTTATTGGTCCTTCTTCCTGCCTAATCCTGAACAGAACACCAATCTCAGCCTCCGTTATACGAATCATATATTTCAAACATACTTGATTTATATACAAACAAAATCAGATCATATCACACCATAAAATAGGAAGTAACATTTGTACAAGATCAAACCAAAACTGAATGTGATTGTGAGACTGTTACATTGGTAATAACTTAAGAATAGTAAATTGTATAGTAATAGTCAATAGGCCAAAAGGAAGCTCATAATGAAAAGAATATGAATATCCATATTACATAAAGTCACTTAATACTTATACAATAAGAATATAAGAATAATATTAGTCCATAAACAGATCTCAACAGTTACCATTCATTATCCTCGTCAGGATATAACACGATCGATCATAGTAGTGTATCATTATTCATTTTCATTTTGTGTTGTTGCTTCAACTGATAATAAATAGCATTCCCTACTGTCATTCTCTCTCTCTCTCTCTCTCTCTCTCTATATATATATATATATATATATATATATATATATATATATATATATATATATATATATATATATATATTGTTTCCTCTCCCTTGCTTATCGTTCTAGTGACCCTTTTTATATCATTACGAAGTGTAGCTACTAAAAATGATAAATTAACGTTCCAGGCCCTACATTGATCATGACTGATTGACTTACTTTCATTATGGAAGTCTTTTTGAGTACTATTATTATTATTATTATTATTATTATTATTATTGGCTTGATTCAATATTATATTTTTGGTACAATATAGAATTCTCAGCATAAACTACTCCAAAAAGTTTACTTATTTCTGGATCGACCCTTCCGACAAAAAAATATTGATTAGTCACCAGTTAGATATTAGCAGTTCAGGAATCGATATCTGATTAATGTATATTCTTTTCGATGTATTATTATTATTTGAACACATAAATATTAGTACAAAGAGGAAACAAATACATATGCGCCATATAAATCTCATTTGAATTGTGTGAGGGTTGTGATACTGCTCGGGCGCCCAAACCGAAGCAAGTGGTTTTCTTAGGGGGCCACACTCAGAGCCTTCGACCTGAAGGTCTGATCCACAAGGCAGTGGAGTATCGTAAGAAGATGAAGTCCCATGGTAGATGGTGACCAACGATTGGTTCATACGCCATTTATTCCCTCAGGATACGGAAGCCCGTGTGTGCCATTGGTTTGAAATGAGGGTATTCCAACTCCCCTAGGTGAACTATCCACCAAACCGGTTAAAGCATCGGACATTCGCTTTTCGTCCTCTGAATTTCGTAAACAAGACCCCTGGTGTGAGGAGGCAGTGGGTAGTTTTCAATCAGGTAACCATGTTGTAATCACATTCACGCAAAATTACAATTTAAAAAAAAACAAAACATATTTTGTTAAAACATTTTTACAGTCTAAGCGGTATTCAACAACGACCGATCTTGGTCACGATATGATGATTGCTTTTGATGGAGTTTTGTTCTTTGAGCTGGATGGTTTGGTCGTGAAGCTTTCATCGTTCTTCTGAACGACATCATCAGCACAAACTTCACAT
This sequence comes from Schistosoma haematobium, assembly GCF_000699445.3. Classification (NCBI taxonomy): domain Eukaryota; kingdom Metazoa; phylum Platyhelminthes; class Trematoda; order Strigeidida; family Schistosomatidae; genus Schistosoma; species Schistosoma haematobium. The sequence continues at coordinate 5,189,961 of NC_067198.1, forward strand.
AGAAATGTATGCTAAAAATGTCGATAGATATAATTAGTATGTATTATCAATAGAAAGTGCAGATTTCATACACATAGCTCCCTTTATTATTTTAAAGAGAGCAAGAACAAAGATTGATGCAGAATAATATATGAATTCATTTTATTTCGTTAGGTTCTTATCAACTGTTTACAACCTAAAATCTTTGAAAATCAACATTATTACATATATTGACATACTTATACATAAGAGAGTGATTAAGGATGAATAAATATATCATGGTGTAGCGAAGATTCCGATAGAGTTAATGAGGTCATAAAAGTTTGTCTCGAATGAATAAAGTTTGAGAGGGAAAGTTCCAGAACATTGAAATAGTGATTAGAACTCATGAAAATAGATTAATGGTAATAAAGAAAGATATGAATTGAAATCAGTCAGTTATGTATGATGTAATTTAAACTTCAGAAAGAGTTGGAATAATGACGCAATAAATGAATAAAAAGGGGGGTTATTGTTACCAGGGCAAAGCAAAATTTATTACTGTCTCTTTTTGTATACATAGATCTGGTTTTAGACGTTCGATTGCTAACTCTTCAGCAAATTTCAGAAGGTTGGAGTTTGATTGTTTGATAATCACCTATAATGTTTTGAATTATTTGAATTATAGCACGAACTAAGAGTCCCAGAAATAATGCAATTGAATTAAGAAGTAAGACACAAGCACAAACAGATGTATTGTATTTGGAATTCGAAATCAAGCATTTAACAAGTACAAAGGTATCATTGGTTCATTCAAACACCACATCACCTTGAAGGATTTCAGTGTATCGACTTCATGTTCTGTGTCAAGGAGATGTCTTGCAATGGCATTGTTGAATGCTTTCAATCCATTTGTAAGCAGTTAATGAGAACCTAACGAAATAAAATGAATTCATATTATTCTGTACCAACCTTTATTCTTCATCTCTTTAAGAAAGTGAAATGCCTGAAGATAGAAGGTTAAAAAGATCAAAGAAAAGAGAACCAGAACAAAATATGATTGATGTGGAAACCAAATAACAATAAAGTCTGAGATATTTAACTGAGATTTGTAAAAAGAACAGTTAAATCTGATAAAATTGATTAACAATTAACAGATGAACCATTTACTATATGGTTCTCAGATTCTATTAAGAGATTCTATATTTTGATAGTACTTTGTGCTGATGATGTCGTTCAGAAGAATGATGAAAGCTCCACGACCAAATCATCCAGCTCATCAAAATAATCCACCTGAGCTCCAAATCTTCTCCACCATCTCAGAGATTCTATAATTTTGTATTTATATATACATTCGATTATCGCCACTTGTGTATTCTCATTCATTACATGATTACTACATTTTGATCAGATATTACATTTTCAATTCCTTCACTGAATATTTGACATAGATAAATGTACATAAATCATTCAACATAGTCATTCATGAGAATAGGACTACCATTAAAAATGTTGTTTATATTTCATATTTAAGAAGAAAAAGAAAAAGTATAATCATCAATCATATTATAACCTAATAGATTCCCATTTCACTTTATATTCATCTAATCTCATAGCAACCATAAAAATAATATTTAAAAAAAAAACATAACAAATTAAGAATGTAGACAAGAATCAGTGTGTTATAAATAGGAAAATAAAGTCAGTTTTATTATATATATATTTTTTGATTGAGATCATTAACCGATTGATGTTAGACCACCATTGAAAACCTGGAAGCACTGGACGGTCGCTTCGGAGTTATGGTGAGACGCCGTGACCAGTGGAGCTAATCTGTGTTGGGTAGAAACAGGTGTTTACCTCAGTACAATGGAAGATGGTCGCGCAACTTCGTGGATTGGTTGAGGTTAGACATTAACATCATTGGATGCCGGCTCAGTGGTCCAGTAGGTTTAGCGTTCACACGTGAGACTGAAGGTCCTGAGTTCCAATCCCACGAGCGACATCGCGGGCGCGCACTGCTGAGGAGTCCCACAGTAGGACGAAACGGCTGTCCAGTGCTTCCAGGTTTTCAATGGTAGTCTAACATCAATCGGTTCATGCTCTCAATCAAAAACTTAACAATCTCCACAACCCCTAAACTGATATATATATATATTTCTTATAACTTGTCGATTGAATGCTACTTGTTATATCTGGTCATCGTTGATTGTTACGTCGTAAACTCGAAACGAGGGACCTCTGAAATACCCACGACATGAAATTAAGAACACAAAGATTGGTATAAGTGAAGATTTATTAACCGTCAAAACACGATGACGACGACGACTCTAGTAGAAAATACACTCAATTTATATATTGATTCATACATCTATTTTGATTAATAATTAGGATGAAATCACATTTATGAAAAATACTTAGAGTTATCACAAATCACATACAGAGCATAGTTCATATCAAGTGAATACAAGAATATAATATATTATACAGAATAAAATATCGTACGGGGAAACAAAACCGAATACTACACTGAATGATCATCACATTGAACCGGAACGAAATTAATGTTGAACCAAAACTCATAATGAGTAAATCAATCAAATCTTGACTTTTCTTCCTGTCATATCAATATTACGTTGATTAAGATCATGAATTGATGAATATTAGACCATCATTGGAAATCTGGAAGCATTGGACGTTCTAGGACGAAACGGCCGTCTGATGCTTCCAAGTTTTCCATGGTGGTCTAGCTTCAAATGACTTATGCTCTCAACTAGTGAAAGTTTATGATGGGTTGACAGTTGGCGAATATACTAAATATTAACGTATTAAATTGTATAGAACGAAACGTGCGTCTCAGATTCCACTGCTAGCTAACATCTAACATTGCCTAAAAGACAACTGCTATCTACAGAAGTTTGTTGACAAGCATAAAAAACCCCCAAAAAACAAGAATTTAGTGATTACACTCAATAGAAAACCAATACCTATAAATCTCAACTTTAGAGGTGATGATGTCTCAAACATAGTCAACGGCAGGCCTAACATTACATTAGACAGAGTTTACCCGGCAGTCCAACTATTATTTTATAAAACATCATGTTCAAAAACCCAATCGAAGGTTGTCAAGCACCCCTTTCATGTACCACCAACTGTATTTATAAATTTACGTCTACCTGCCAAAGCAGCTACAGAAAGGAGGGCATATCTTAGAATTTTTGACTATACTCCAAAAAGTTTTAGAACAAGAGAGAAAACGACTCTAAACGGTGTAGTTAGCAAACATCTCTTTGATACAGAACATCGGGTCAGTACCTTGTAATCTTTCAGTGTAAGCAACCAAACCCCAGTCTTCTGAAGTTTACTGAAGCGTCAACAACCTGATTTATGTGTTCAAAAGTAGATGGTTATTAGTTATTCTTTACCTCGGTGACAAATATTCCTTCGTTGCATCTTAAAACTTCCGACTAAATACTTTCATGTAATTAAATAGTTGAATTCATGAGTCAGTTTAAGTTAAACCACTATGGAAAACCTGGAAGCACTGGACGGCTGTTTCGTCCTATGGTGGGACTCCTCAGAAGTGCGCACCCACGATCCCGCCTCGCCACATTCGAACCCAGGACCTACTGGTCTCGCACGCGAGCACTTAACCACTAGACTACTGAGGGAGCATCCAACGATGTTAATGTCTAACTTCAACTAATCCACGAAATTGAGCGACACATCCACCATTGTCATTAGTGAGTTACTGTCCAACGACAGGCCTGGTTGAACTCCACTGGTCACGGCTTCCCACTAGAACTCCAGGAAATACCTCTTGGAGAGCATATGATGATAATGAGAGAAGGGTTTTTGTTGAAATTATAGTGACTTAATAGTTGAATTCATGAGTCGATTGAAGCTAGACCATTATGGAAAACCTGAAGGCACTATAATATGCACAAAAAACCTTCTTTGATTACTTTCATGTAAGTCATTTAAACACATTTTGTAATTATGATTTTTAAATATAACAAGTTGTAAGCATCTGATGAGAACCAGATGAAATGAAATGAATTCGTGTTATTCTACTACAATCTTTGTTCTTGTTTTCTTTAAAATGGTAAATATTGAGTGATCGCCCATTAGATGTTCAGAAATCAACATCTGATTAATGTATATTCTTTTCGCTGCATATTGCCAGCAAACACGATATCTCTGATTAGGCTCTTTTGTAAGTTGTACAACGTATGGTCGTTAACGTTTCATAAACGCATCTGAATAGGTTATGAGACTAATAGACATAATGATGTGTTAAACACAAACAACAAAACAGATAACTAGTTGAAATATTCAGATAGAAGGAGGAGGTAGCCCAAATACTTAAACAGGCCGCCTTGGGATTACTTTGAGTTAAATTGTAAAAGTCTATCATTTTCAAAACAAATGATGATCTTGCATTTAGACAAAAAATGAGATATCAATAAGGTCCATAATAGTAATCATTACTAGTTACCTAATCTATCTATAATGTATTAAAAACAGTTTACATCATAGAATAAACTTGACAGTAGTAAAAATAAAGTATTGAGTTACTATTTCATTCTATTTGAGAACTCATTAACACTACACATATAAGATCATCAGGTTTCATGAATATTATAATCCATTTAAACTAATAAGCTTTCATTTCAAACTTCAATCACTTGAAATAATTAACGAAACAATCATATCATACTACTGATAATAATTGACTAAACTCCAAAATATAGGACCATCAACATATGTGTTATGTTTCATTAGAACTTAAGGAATACACATTCAAAGTTGGATAATGGCTAGTAGTGAAATCCGGGACGCTCGTCTCGTCCTATTTAGGACTCGTCAGCTGGATGTACCTTCATCTCAGAGTTGATGTTCACTATGGAACTCGAACCCAGTATCGTTCTTCCAAAATGCCATCACATTATCCACTTAGCTACCGAGTCCTGATGGCCAATAGATTGTGCAACGGGGATAAAGTTTAAATTCATTTGGTATTGTTTGCTTGTATCTTCCCATTGATGTTTAGGACTGTAATTGATCAGTCACTTATTGGCTTATGTGCATACTTCACGGATTACCTCAATATTGCCTGAAGTCACATGCTTTATAAGATTCACTATCAGAGTGAACATCAACTCTGTGATGCAGGTACATCCAGCTGACAAGTTCCAAATAGGACGAATCGCTCATCCTGGATTCCACTGCTAGCCACTATCCAACTCGGCTTAGAATGCTTGTGATTTAAGGGAATATCAAGACAATCCGCACAGGATGCACATATGCCAACAAGAGACTGATTAATTGCAGTCCTAAACAACAATGGGAAGATGCAAGCAAACAATATGAATTGAATACATCTACAAGGAATAGTATGATCATTATCTTGTTCATAGATATATGAACAAAAGATTTTATTACTTCAATCCTGTATCTAATATTATTTTCCCAGTTCATCATCAACTTTAATATAGTACTGAAATGTGATTCAGTTACATAGTTACATTCAATAGTACGTTTATCTGTGACAAACGTTTTAGCATTAATATATCCATGTATGCAACCTATTATCATCAAAATATATCTTATCAGAATGTAGTGATCAAAAGTGTTCTTGAGGTGAGATGTCTATAACTTTATTTATTTATTTATTTATTTTAACACATAGATATTGGTACAAGGAGGAACCAAATACATATGCACCACACAAATCTCATTTGAATTGTGTGAGGGCTGTGATACTGCCCGGGTGCCCAAACCAAAGCAACGGGTTTTCTTAGGGGGCCACACCCGGAGCCTTCGATCTAAAGGTCTAATCCATAAGGCAGTGGAGCATCGTAAGGAGATGCATTCCCATGGTAACCGGTAACCAACAATTGGTTCATACTCCGTTTGTTCCTTCAGGATCCTGGAGCCGATGTGCACCATTAGTTTGGAATCAGCATTTTCCAACTCCCCTAGGTGGACTCTCCATATCCACCAGCCCTATTAAAGCGCCGGACATTCGCTTTTCGTCCTCTGAATTTCGTAAACAACACCCTTGGTGTGAGGATGCAGTGAGTAGGACTTCCCTGGTGAAGGCTATATACCCGTGGCCATGTGAGAGCATTTGAAGAGGGAGAGCTGACTGTCTTCACTCTCGGCCGTACCAGGGCCTTTGAGGGCTGTCCATAACTAAAGTTGTAAGCTTCAATTTCCTGAATCTTCACCGCTGAGTAACCTTATACTAGGTGAAAAAAATTAATCATCTAATCCTTTCAAATTATCAATAATGATCTAATCATATACCATTTTGTGATTTTAGCTATAAAAATTCTTTCCTCCCCCCTACCCTCCCTCCGCAATCTTCGAAAAATAAACTAAAAAAAAAAACGGTTTTATGCATGATAAGTAAACATTTCACTTGTCAACTAACTGAATTACTCATAATTTCGTTTCTGTGAACTGATTGTTTGCTAATGATTATTTCAATATGACTCATCGATAATTGTTCACTTAATTTTTTTCTCTTCTCAAATCACATAGTTTAGTTGTCTAGAATTGATGTTAAATAGGGGGAAAGTTGCTTTTTGTTCTATATTGCAATATGATAATTGAGTTATTAGAACAATTTATGTAAATTAAGCATTCAATGATCGATATTTATTTATTTCAATAGTTGAGATCATAAGTCAATTGAAACTAGACTACTATGGAATGCCTAGAAGTAATGGATGGCTGTTTTATGAGACTCCTTAGAAGTGCATATCCATGGACTGATATTAATTAATATATGCTTACTAATGATTGACTTCAAGAAGTATTTCCTAGAGTTTTAGTGAGAAGCAATGATCAGTGAAGTTAAACCAAGTTTGTTGTGAGATCATAACTTACTAAAGACAATGGTGAATATATCGCTCAATTTTTATTTATTTATTTAAACATATAAACATTGGTACAAAGGGGTCTTAAATAAATATGCATGAATAGCAATTGAAAACAATTGGAATGAACTGCCCAAGATAGTATCGTATAGAGACTGCTGGTAGATGGCCTATGCTCCTCGACGAAGGATAACAGATGTAAGTAAGTAATCAACAAAACATTTCCAAACTGTAAACTTTTGAATGATTCAGAAAGTCAAGTTCTTGACTATGATGTTGAATATTAAATATCACATTTAAAGGAATAAATCATTCAATTACAGTAAACAAAGTTAATAATAATAATATATTCAATCAGTGATTAAAATACTGTATTATTGATTTCATTTTTCTTATTGACTGATCGTTGAATAACACCCGATGAGTGGTGTTTGAATGAACTAATGATTCCTTTGTACTTGTTGAATGCTTGATTTCGAATTCTAAATACAGTAGATTCGTTTGTGCTCATCTAATACTTCTTGATCCGATTACGTTATTTCTGGGATTCTTAGTTCATACTATAATTCAAATACTCCTAGTCATCATACGATGTCAAATCTTTAATCATTCATTTTGATATGAAATTGTCATTGACACTGAATAGATGAATTTTAACAGGAAGTAAAGATCTTTTCACAGAAAATAATTTCAAATGTAGTTGATTAGACAAAGTGATCGCTTAAAATAAATCAATAATTTCAACAGTTGATATCATGAATCAATTGAAGTTAGACCACTATGGAAAACGTGGAAGCACTGGACGGCCGTTTCGTCCTATGGTTGGACTCCTCATCAATGCGCATCCACGACCTCGATCCCTGTGAGATTCGAACCCAGGACCTACTGGTCTCGTATGTGAGCACTTAACCACTAGACCACTAAGCCGGTATCCAATGGTGTTAATGCCTAACTTCAACTAATCCACGAAATTGAGCGACATCCGCCATTGTCATCAGTGAGTCATTGTCTAACAACAGACGCGGTTGAACTCCACTGATCATGGCTTCTCACTAGAACTCAAGGATATATCTGTTGAAGCCAGTCACTAATGAGCATATGTTGATTAGTATCAATAATTTGCTATTCTGTTTTGTTTTTCTGCTAATAACCTTCATCTCATTTCATATTAGACAAATTTTCGTGAGACTATAATTTATGGAAAACCGTTAAGCGACGCTGAAGTGATCTTAAGAGTGTTTACCTAATAACCAGGACTAAATGAAGGTTATAAATCAGTATGAGGAATTAGAATTATGATTTAAAGTTGATGATTAGGGTTAAGAATTAGATTTAGGCGTTTTCATCACGAACTAACATCAGCTATAAGGTCATAAATCTATTTAACCAAACAGATGAATGAATTTTGCGCCTAAATCCGACACCTTTTGTCTTACACCTGATTGGTTCGTCTCTAAATGATAGTCTCGCCTAAACTTCTATTAGGCTATTGTTTATTAATAGAATCAATGTAACCAAAATTTTGTTTTCTGAAATTATAACCAGTTGTTTACCACATGATTAATTGGTTTCATTTCAATGATTAGTATGAAATTGATTAGTTAAAGGTTACTGTGTACAAAATTTACATTTTCAAACTATCAGAATAGGATTTGTGAAGACTGTAGTAATTTTAATGGTTGAATTCATGAATTGATATAAGTTGGGTCTGAATCCTGAATACGGGATAGTGAATGTATACTTCTGAGGAGTCCCATGTTGGGACGAAACAGCTGTTCAGTTCTTCTAGGTTTTTAATAGTGGTGTAACTTTTTTAAATATGCTAAGCTATGAATCATTATTATCTAAATAAACAAATCCTTTTTAAAATGTAATGTTATAAATACTTAGCATGTTCTGCTAGTACACTTTGCCTGGACATATAGTTCCAGTTCAACATGATAACTGTTATCAATTATTCCAAGGAAATAACTCATAAGGTAGAAATGTATTCATGAATGTAACTATAGTTAGAATGATAACAGATGCTAATCCCTGTTTGATATAAAAAAAAAGTCAAATGAATAATTATTATCTTCGTAGATTGATGAAGTTTAGACAGTTTGTAGTTTGTTTTCATCTCTCTTAGTTTTCTTCACAGAGTATCTTTACCTTAAGACTACTGGATTGGAAATCTTATTAGTTTATGTTCCCAACTTTCAATCATTTCTATAGTAAAACACAATGATCAGTCAATACCTTTAGATATATCGGTCCTTATATTAACGTAGTTTAAGTATGAGAGTTAAGAAAGAGATAGATGGGTATGATAGTACTGGATGATCAGATCATGATAAAAGTTGAAATTTGGACAAGTGGTGTTTTTAATTATTGATCGTAGAACGAAATGTTGACCAGAAGTGAACTTGATGTATAGTCATGTATGGACATGATTACGGGGTTAAAAAATGGTATATTTAGTTTAAAGAGTGTGTCCAATATGAATGAGGCAGTCATCGACCACAGGCAATGAATACATGGTCGTGCTTTATTGTGAATGAATAGAATTTCGATATGTACACCATTGGATTCCCACTTAAATGTCCAGAAATTAGACATTCATGGGTGAGGCTAGTATCTCTCGATTTGATTACTTGTGAAGGTTTCATGTACTAGGAAGTCTCATACAAGAACATAAACGAGTCTCAATGCCTCTTGGTTTTCATTATTGATCTGTTTAGGATTAGTTCGTAGTTTAAATTCTGAAAATTCTTCCTGAACCTTTCGAAATCACTCTTACAGATATAAAATCTTTCAATACAACTGCACCTGTCACCATTATGTGAAGAATTCGAATAGCATTATATTCAGAAATAACCGAATAATATTTAGTTGGTATAGTGTGGAAAGACGTGAACACAGTATAATATTATACACGGTGACTTCTTAAGTGATAGGTCCTAATTCTGAATATATATACTGAGATGACGTTGTAATCAGCTGATAAGTCTTAAATCGGATCAAATATTCGTTGTGTATTCTACCGCTAACCATTATTCCAATCAAACAGAATCCTCTTGTAGTCATCTTCTTGACAATGCAAGGTCGTGCATGGAGGACAGTTGACTGATGCATTCCAAGTAAGGACCGGAGTCAGACAAGGCTGTCTACTCTCTCCCTTCCTCTTTCTTCTGGTGGTCGACTGGATTATGAAGACCTCGATATCTGAGGGAAAACCCGGCATACAACGGACAGCTCAGAACAAATTAAACGATTTGAACTTCGCAGATGACCTAGCCCTCCTATCACATACACACAAAAAGTGCAGATAAAGATAGCCAGTGTAGCAGCAGTCTCTGCATCAGTAGGCCTCAACATACATAAGGGGAAAACCAAGGTCCTCAAATACAACGCGGAGAACACCAACCCAATCACTCTTGATGTCGAAACTCTGGAAGATGTAGAATCCTTCACATACCTGAGAAGCATCATCGATGAACAAGGAGGTTCGGATGAGGATGTACAGGCGAGTATTGGCAAAGCAAGGACAGCATTCCCACAATTGAAGAACATATGGAACTCAAAACAAATATCTGTCAACCAATATCAAAGTGAGAATCTTCAATACGAATGTTGAGGCAGTTCTATTGTACGGAGCTGAAACATAGAGAACTACAACAACCACCATCAAGAAGGTGCAAGTATTTATAAATAGTTGTCTACGCAAAATACTCAACATCCATTGGCCGGATCCCATCAGCAACAGCCTACTATGGGAGAGAACAAAGCAGCTTCGTGTTGAAGAGGAAATTAGGAAAAGACGATGGAAATGGATAGGACATACACTACGCAAATCATTAAACTGCATCACGAGACAAGCCCTAACTTGGAATCCTGAAGAAAGGCAGAAAAGAGGAAGGCCAAAGAACACATTACATCGGGAAATAAAAGCAGATATGAAAATGATGAATAAAAATTGGAAGGAGCTGGAAAGGATTGCCTAGGACAGGGTTGGATGGCGAATGCTGATGAGCGGCCTATGTTCCTTTACGAGGAGTAACAGGCGTAAGTAAGTAAGTCATCTTTTTGGTAAATCTACATATTTACAGAAACTGATATATTATTAGCAACGTTGTTATACAAATTATTACAAATATGATATAGAATGAATGCGATATTAGTAGTTACTTTGTATGCATACTGTTTACATAATACATATTATTGTATTCATCCATATAGGAAATCTGTTATTAAACTTATCAACTTGGCAATTATCTTTCTATAAGAAATAACAAATATATACAGCTTTCCATTCTCTAGAGTTTGTCATTTAAAGGAACAATGAGACAATAACAATTATCATGAACTGATTGCAGTGACTACATTGTGAAGTGGAGAACGCGATGACGTTTGAAGCAAACAATACTGGGTTCGAGTCCCAGAGTGAACATCAACTGTGAAATGCAGTTGCATGCAGTTGACGAGTCTCAAGCAGGACGAAACGCTCGTCTTGAATTTTAATGCTAGCCACTATCTATCTTTGCTTAGAAGGTTTATGAATTAAAGAAATGTCGAGGCAGTCCGCCTAGGATGCACATATGACAAAAGAGACTGACAATTGCAGTCTTATAGATTAATAAGTAGATTCAGATGACCACTATAAAATGAATTCAAAACAATTTATTATGGTTGTAATTAATTCTTTTTTTCAATGCCTATGTTAATGTTTCTTGCAAGTTTCTACTTTAGATCAAATTCCTATAAAAAAGTTATTGTCTTTCTATAATTAATTTGCCTGAAGCAAAGAAGAGTTTAGTGCAATATAGGGTTATCTATATACATATCATTAGAAATTAGTATAAATGACTCATTGTATAATTATCAGAAGGGGGATTGATGGAAGTTAGACATTAACACAGTTGGATGCCGGCCAGTTCAGTGGTGTAGGGGTTAAGCGTTCACCTAAGAGACCGGCAGCTCCTGGGTTCGAATTCCACGAGCAGGATCATGGATGCGCACTGCTGACGAAACGGCCCGTCCAATGCTTCCAGGTTTTCCATGGTGGTCTAGCTTTAATTAACTCATGAATTATTGTAATATATTCAATGCTTTCCTTTCCATTTGTATGTACATTGAATATATTATATCTTAATGTAGAAAACAAAATTAATGAATATCTCATGGGGAAATTAGTAATAGTTTGAAGATGTTAATAAGTTTATTATAATAACAAATTATGTATGTACTCTCTTTTGAGAACAAAGAATATTGAAATTCACTTGGTATTGTTTGCTTGTAAATTTCCATTGTTGTTTAGGACTGCAATTGATCAGTCTCTTGTTGACTTACGTGCATCCTGTGCCTCGATATTCCCTTAATTCACAATTATTATAATCAAAGATGGATAGTGGCTAGCAGTGGAATCAAGGAAGCGTTTTTCTTCCTATTTTCAACTCGTCAACTAGATTTACCTGCATTTCACAGTTAATGTTTACTCTGGGATTCGAACCCAGAAACATTCGCTTGAGTAGATTATTATTATTATTATTCTGCCATTTTTATCATATCCCCTACTAAATCAGTTGACAGAATGATCACAAATCAAACCTTTAGTATACTTGATTCACTTAGTAATGTGTCGCATCACTTCATTAGATTAACAAAACTAAAGTTTACTAACACTTATTTAGATCAATTGAATGATATTTGCCCACTAAAATGCAAACTCTTATTTAGTTGGTTGTATAATATACCCTTGTGGACCAGGGTAATTTTACATTGGTTTTCAGGAGAACCAGAAATCATCCAGACTTTCACGTGACAACCCAAACAGTACAACTCAATTCCGTTTCCAGGAGAACCAGGCACCGTTCAGGCTTAAACTTTATAACTCGAGCAGTACATCTCAATCCAGATTCACAGGAGAATCAGACACCATATATACTTTAATGCTACAATCTGAATAGTACAGCTCAATCCTGTGGCGCAACCACACAGGTACCAAGCACCCTGGTGGACCATTCGCACCAATCATATACACATTCACATCACATATATAGTTATTCTGATCAATACTTGTGTGAGTCAATTATGCACCACACGAACTTGCCAAAGTAATGCCGAACCATCCACAATATCAATGGCGAACCTCCAGTCTCATATAAGATTTTCAGCTCTACATAGTAATATAGCTTATAATGCATACAACACATACGTAGGGTAGTAAATGAAATAGCCCAACCTGAAGCGTTAGGGCCTATAGAACGCTTAAAATCGATTGTCTCGTGTCGGAATACTATTACAAGACCACCAAACAAACTCTTAATATCAAGTAACAGATAACACTAATGACTACTATCTACGTTCATAATTAATTTAGACATTTAATATGGTTAGGAATTACTTTGGTTAATTAAAACAATCCATTGTGTTATTTCGAAAAAAGGTCAGTGAAGAAAACCTCCTTTTCGACGAAATAATTTACTTAGGCTGTATATTCATATTTATGTTTGGATAGTAAATATATTTCAATAGTTAAGATCATGAGTCAGTTGAAGCTAGACCGTCATGGAAAACCTGGAAGCACTGGACGGCCGTTTATGTCTATAGAACGATAGAAAAGATTACATCATAAATTGATTATAGACTTATTATCAAACAATGTTGCGTAATAACCAGGATGTTAGATGAGAAGATTATCATCCGCTTGATAGATGTGAATAGATATGGACATCAAAAGAGTAGATTTTATTGTCCGCTTATTTATTACTTAAGTTTGTTTTATATTTTAAAAGTTTGTCTGTCATATAATTTTGCACTTTTAACAGTTGAATTTGTGAGTCTATGTAAGCTAGACTACTATTGAAAACCTGAAATGATTGGAGGGCCACTTCGTCCTAGTATGAAACTCCTCAGCTATGCGCATCCACAATCCCGTACGTGAAATCGAAACGAAGGACCTGTCGATCTCGCGCTCAAATATTTAACCTCTAGACCCTTAAGCCGACTGGCATCCAACGGTGTTAATGCCATCTAATGCTTCCAGGTTTTCAATGGTAGCCTAACTTAGACTCATTCACGGTTTTACTCTTGTGATTTGTTGCATGGTAAGAACCGTCGACCAAGAATCGAAGTATAATTAAGATATCAGAAATATATTTTCACTTTCATCATTCACTTTTTTAACTAACTAAAATTTATCATTTCCGATAGTTGGCTTAAAATCACAGTATAATATTAACTAGTTCATCAATTTACAATCTAAAACATTGATTTCCAATTGCATTACTTTCTATCAAGTATATTTGTGGTATCTGCTAATGATGTCGACAGATATAAGTAGTATGTATCATCAATCAAAAATGAAATGCTTAGCAACAGAAGGTTAAGAAGATTGAAGAGAAGAGAATGAAAACAGATAATGATTGGTGTGGAAATAAAAGAACAATGAAGTCGGAGACGATTAATTGACATATTGGAAATGAATTATTTGGGCCCCAAATTCCCTGGTACGGCTGAGGGTGAGGAGAGTCAGCTCTCCCTCTCCAAATGCTCTCATATGGCCACGTATATACAGCCACTGTCAGGTAAGTCCTACTCATGCTATTGTATGACAGCTCAATCTGTTACATTAAAAAACAAACAAAAATATTTCAAGTAAGAAATTAGAAGGGAATCGATGATGAAAACTACCCATTCATAGTAATGGTTGACCGTTCAAATAAACAGTAGAAAGTCCTGTTTATAAACAAGATAGAGAATATTTAAATATACTGAATAGTATATTTATTATTTATTAAACCATAAAAAGCCTTTATTTCTTATAATAGAATGAATACGAAAAACGAGATTGTGTTTAAATTCAGTGTGATTTTATAAGGATGACCCATGGATGAAGTTGAAGAAGCTCTGAAAGGGCCAAAAACATTCCATTCAATCATCTTTTGAAAGAAAATTCCAGAATCTCGACATGTAGCTTCCCAATTAGACAAACCACCGTATGCGAATTAAATGACTATAATGATAATTTCACTTTTATTAAAATTTATAAATGTCCAAGTAGTTTTATACCATATTTGACACTGTTTTGAATAGGATTCTTTCTTATTTGTCTTCTGTTTTCTCATTTGCAACTCGGAAAGTTTCAGAGTTTTAGTGCTTAAATTGTACACTGGTGTATCGTAACAGATTTCTATACAATATAACAATCATTTTATATTCAATGTAATATTTGAAACAGCACACATAAGCGAACAATTGTTTTCAATTAGATCGTCATCAGCAGGACATTCTACGTAGTTTAATCTTGCGTTGACCTTCTCGAGTCGACCAGTGATGTCTACTCAAACAAAGGATAAGTTACCTGAGTTGGCCACCTCAATACGCATTTACAAATTCAGCTGCTCCTGTGGAGATAGCTATATCGGGCGTACTACCAGGCAACTTAACCGACGAATAAGTGAACATCTACCAGCTTGGTTTATAAAGGGCCATATAAAAACAATACGCAGTTCTATCTTGGCACATCTTATTGATAGAGGTCATAGTGTAGATAAATCGGAAGCATTTCGAGTGATCTATCGTATTCCTCCATCATTTCCCAACGGAGTTCGTTCCCGTCTCCTACATATGGCTGAAGCCACAGGAATTCGTACATATAACCCCAATTTGTATGTACAGAATAACTTCGTAAACCCCCTAACCCCTCCGTGGCCAGTTATAACTTAACAAACGATCCTTTATTTTATTTTTGTTATCATTAACCTTATTTTCAGATCCAGTATTTGTTTGTAATTTTCCGCCTCTTTCCGTTTGTATTCTTCACTATTTAATCATTAACACACTTCTTATTACGTAATGGTTTTAATGTTATGTGATGATTATTCTAATTCTATTTACCCACATTTGACCTTCTATTTCCAATGTTTAATTATTCATATGACTTTTGTTATCGTATTTTATTTTATTATTCTTACTACGATCAGTATGCCTGTCTTCTTCCTACTATCGACTTGTACTTTTACATATTATATGTGGTGACTTATTCTATTTCATTGTGATTATTGACCTAAATTACCTTGATTAATTTAACATTTTCGTATAATCAGAAGGGGTTTGTGGAGATTTTAGAAATTTTCACAGATTGAAATCATGAGTCAGTTGAAGCTAGACCACCATTGAAAACCTGGAAGCACTGGACGGCTGCTTCGTCCTAGTATGGGACTCCTCAGCAGTGCGCATCCACGATCCCGCACCCCGCGGGATTCGAACCCAGGACCTACTGGCTTCGCGCACAAGCACTTAACCACAAGACCTCTGAGCCGGCTGGTATCCAACGGTGTTAATGTCTAACTTCAACCAATCCACGAAGTTGCGCCATCGTATACCATTGTCTTCAGTGAGCTGATATATTTTCGTATAAATATTCATGTATATTAGAGCAAAGCCTGATGACGATCTAATAGCAAAAAATTATTGTTTGCTTACTTGTTTTATTATTATTATGAATATCCCTTAGACTGTGTAGACGGAGCAGGGACTCTCGGCTTCGGTGTTCGACGTTTAGCAACTTAATCGCACGTATAAATATTCATGTATATTAGAGTAAAGCCTGATGACGATCTAACTGAAAACAATAGTGTTCGCTTATATGTGTTGTTCTAATTTTTCACAATGGGAATCTTTAATGTAATATTTGTTTGATATTTGTTCTGTCTTGTATTCATATTATTTCTTACTTACTTACTTACGCCTGTTACTCCTAATGGATCATAGGCCGCCGACCAGCATTCTCCAACCCACTCTGTCCTGGGCCTTCTTTTCTAGTTCCATCCAATTCTTGTTCATTTTTCCCATGTCTGTCTCCATTTCTCGGCTAACCATATTATTTCAGTGTATGATATTTACTCAATATTTCCAAGAAAGTGTAAATGATCAGTAAACAACACTAAACTTAAATTTTATTTATCAATAAGGGATATTTATGACTTAAAAGGAACTCCTATTCTTTTAGTAGAAACAAAATTAAATCATTCAAATCAGATTGACAGTTTGAAATTCTGTCAATGAACTATATCAGTTGGGATTAATTTCCTCTGATCTCTCTTGGTCTTCTCATGTTTTATTGTTATCAAAGAAGGTTTTCCGTCGGACTTACTACATAAAGAGATTGCATGCTCTTAGGATTACTCGTCATTTACTCTTACAATTTGTCAATTCTTGCATATTACCTATTATTCTTTAATGTTCTCCATTATTTTTTCCCAGGCTTTTGAGAAAAGACTTTGCTGTATTGCGAAGAGTACTGAAGGCAGTTAGCAAGATGTATGGTGAATCTTTCGAGGTCATAATTAATATGGTTGTGGATAGACATCTAAAGTCATGCAAACTCCTGGCAGATGTTATATTATCAGATACTAACCATCCCCTTCACTCTTATCTTTCTCCTTGTATATTTTCTGGTAGAAAGAGACGTAATTACATCAAAATCCATGCACGCAAGCAAAAGTATAAAAGTTCTATAATACCTTACCTAACAAATATACCCTGTGACGAACAGGTTGTTGGAGTTAACCTAATCAATAACCTGAATTCTTAACATGTCTTTAATTTGAAAAGTTGTACAGTTATTTCAGATTTTTTAAAAACTTTTTTCCCCTTTTTTGTCTTTGTTTCTGTTTTTTGCGTAAGTAACTTGTTGAAATACCCTGTGTTGAAAATTCTGTATTGTACCAAAAATATAATAACATAATAAAGCCATTAATTAATAATAATAATAATAATATTTCAATGGTTAAAACCTGGTTGAACTCTACTGGTCACTACTTCTCACTAGAACTCCAGGTTAAGTGGTTAAGTGCTCGCGCGCGAAACCAGTAGGTCCTGGGTTCGAATCTCACAGAGGGCGAGGTCGCGGATGCGCACTGTTGAGGAGTCTCACAATAGGACGAAACGGCCGTTCAGTGCTTCCAAGTCTTCCATGGTGGTCTAGCTTCAACTGACTCATGATCTTAACCATTGGAATAATTTTTATTACATAGAGATGGATGACTTAGTAACAATCAATTTAGTATCTGTCCAATTTTTCAATATATTGATTAAATTCATTCAATCAATATCATATTAATTTCTATGAATTAAATAGAAAATGTAACAGTTGTTTTAATATTGATTTGGATAAAAATGCGTTTTTTTTGTTTTTGGAATTCCACTATTTCAATTATGTATAATATTTATTGATTATGTAACAAATCTGTAATATAAGTACATGTATTTCGTTAAGAAATTGTTATACTGTTTTCCATTCTCTCCATTCTAGATCTAATGTATAGTGGTTATAATATTATGAATCTAAATAACTAGGAAACTCCACTTGTAGCTCTTCTGGAGTTATTGCCGGTCCCAAGACTGGAGTTAGTGACTCCATCTCATAGAAAACTAACTCGCTAAATAAACGCTAACCAAACTGGTGGGCGGCCTATGCTCTTCCGCGAGGAGTGACAGGCGTATGTAAGTAAATAAACAAATAACTAGGAAAAAAAGGAATATGAGACTATCTCTATCTTTAATTTTAGTTATGACCATCTAACCGTTAAAATCATTGAACCATTGTCCAATAATACACTTACAATTTCATTCTAATAGAGCTTGTAAACTATCTAATACCATTAGTGATAATCTAGAAATTAAACTAATCTCTATAGGATCTGTATAATTAAAAAAAAACTAATGTTGATCTTTTCACAAATCATTTCATATGCTTATTTTTACCAAATCATATCATTCATACTAAACTTATTAACTGTCCAACGTATATCATTACAAATCAGCTACTACTGTTGAATAACTATAGAGAAGATTTATGGCTCAGACAGACGATTTTAATGACTTCTATCTGAAGTTTTGTACTGCTGATGATAATGTCATTCAGAAGAACGATGAAAGCTCCACGACTAAAACATTCAGTTCAGAGAATAAAACTTCATCAAAACTAATGTCTTATATAACTGTTAACATAAACTTCTTATTATTATAAATCTTCCCATTGTTGTTTACGTCTACAATTGATCAATTACTTATTATTATATATGTATCCCATATGGATTGTTTTGATATTGCCTTAAATCAGTAACTAAATAAGATCACATGATGATACTGGGTTCGAGTCTCAACAATTGAACATCAATTTTAAGATACAAGTATATCTCGTTAATGTATCTTAAATAGAACGAATTGTATATCTTAAATTCCACTATTAATCATCATCTATCTTTGTTTCTAAACGTTATATGGTTATAAACGAATGTATACTAGTAACAATGTACTATTCTATAATACATTATCATAGTAAAATACATTAGCACTTGTTATGAACTGTTAATGTATTTTACTTTTCTCCCTCCCTCTCTCTCTCCTCTCTCCTCTCTCCTCTCTCCCTTCCTCTCTTTTAATTCTATCCTTTATTCAATACTTTCTTTTCATATACATTGTGATTCATCAGTTTCTTTTTCGCATAGTAAACAAGAGAATAAAATCTGTAAATTGGAAAATAGAAAAGTTAGAAGTGTTTAATTCATTCTGTTGAAAATGTTGATCCTTGAATAAGTTAAAACAAAATAAGAAAGAAAAAAAAAGAACTTCATTCAAACATTAAAAACAAAGAGAGTATTATGAATAGAAATAGTTTTCATGGAAGGCTAGCATTGGTAAAGCAAGAGCCAAATTTCTACAATTGAAGAATAGATGGAACACAAAACAACTACCGGTTAACCAATATCAAAGTCATAATTTTCAATACAAACGTCAAGACAGTTTCACGGTACGGAGCTGAAACATGGAGAACTACTAAAACCATCATCAGGAAGGTACAGGTTGTCTACGCAAGATACTCAACATCCATTGGCCGGATACCATCAGCAACAGCCTACTATGGGAGAGAACGAACCAGCTTCCAGCTGAAGAAGAAATTAGGAAATGACGATGGAAATGGATAAGACATACATAACGCAAATAATCAAACTACATCACGAGACAAGCCTTAACTTGGAATCGTGAAGGGGAACAAAAAAGAGGAAGGCCAAAGAATACATTACATGGAAACATATATGAAAAGGATGAATAACAACTGGAAGGAGGTGGAAAGGATTGTCCAGGGCTGGGTTGGATGGAAAGTGCTAGTGGGTGGCCTATGCTAAGTATGTGAGTTTTCACGGGAAAACTCTAGTATGAATCAAAGTCACTATTAACACTGTTGGATATCGGTTCAGTGGTTAAGCGTTTGCACGCGAAACTGAAAGCCCTGGGTTTGAATCCCGCGAGCAGCATCGTGTATGTGTACAACTTAGGAGTCCCATGATAGAACGAAACAGCCGTCCAGTGCTTTTAGGTTTTCAATGGTGTTCTAACACCAATCGGTTCATGATCTCAATCAAAAAACCGTACCAACCGAATATATATATTATCAAATATAGTTGTGAGGAAATAATCGATACTCACAAATAAAAGGATTACGCTATCAATCAGATGATAATTACTAAAACTGGTATGTCATCGAGTAATTGACAACTTGAAATATCTGAAAAATTTGGATAATTATGGGATAATAAACAAGTCATCGTACTAGTTACAGATCAAATGCTGTTGATTAACTTGCTATTTGACCACTAGCATAAATAGATCAGCATTGAGTTTTCATGATTCCTGTTAGCTGGTGAGAAAACATGAATCTAAGTGTCATGCCAGTTGGCACTCATCAGTAATGTGTCCTTTTAATCTAAAGAGCAGTAATGCTTTCCGTCACATTTAGTGCTCAGCAAACTTGGCCTTGACCAACATCCGGTAAGACTAAGGTTGATCACTAAATAATGGTCCATTTTATTATTTTCTAAGCGTTAGTAACTAAGTACCTGACTATAAAACTAAAAGGTACAGGTTGCAATCATATACAGCGCACAATTTATTTCAGGATAACAGGTACACCTTGTTAACAAGTACCGACTACCATGGAAAATGTAATTTCAAGCATTCAAGATTTATGATCAACCATCAGTTATTATCAAGTTCCCTTTACTTATAGAAATCTATTGAATTCATGGTACTATTGACGACTTCTGGAGCTTAATGACACTATTGAATGAATCCTTCGAACGTGTTATGTAAATAATTTAACTAGAATGATATATACATATACTACTAATTAGTTCCACTGAGACATAATTTTATTTTTCATCTATATGTCCGATAGTAGAGCGGTGAATATTGTTTATTTAATTGAAAACGTAAATATTGGTACAAAGGGACACCAAATACATATGCGAAATGCAAGTCACTTGATTTGTGTGTATGTTGTGATGCTTCTCGGGTGCCCAAACCAAAGCAGGTGGTTTTCATAAAGGGCCACACCCGAAGCCTTCGACCTAAAGGTCTGAGCCACAAGGCAGTGGAGCAACGTGAGGAGATGCAGTCCCATGGTGGACAGTGAACAATAATTGGTTCATACGCCATTTGTTTCCTTCGGATCATGTAGCCCATGTGCGCATTTGGTTCGGAATCAGTGGTTTCCAACTCCCTTAGATGGATCCTCTCTATCCACTAACCCGGTTAAAGCATTGGACATTCGCTTTTCGTTTTCTCAATTTCGTAAACAACAGTAATGCTGGGGGAAGGCAGTGAGTAGGAATCCCCTGTCCGTGGTTGTATGCACATGGCCATATGAAAGCATTTGGATAGGCAGAGCTGACTATCCCCACTTTCGGCCGTACCAGGGCCTTTGGGGGCATAAAACAATTTGTACTTAAGACCTGTGTGACAATCAATTATAACACCGTAAGCGAAAAGTTTGGCGTTTTGTAAGATGTTACCTTACCTTTTAAATTTCATTGATAATTAGTCACTTGTATTTCAAACTTTAACATCAATAATGATATAGCGTTATTCTTCATGATTTCCTTACTGGCATATTAAACATGAAAATAAGATGTAGATTTTATTGGTTCGAAGTGGTTCTATAAGTAGAAAACAGATGGATGGTAGTTAATAGTGGAATTTAGGACGCGCGTTTCGTTCTATTTGGGACCCATCATCTGGATGTATCTAACTTAGTAGCTAAGTGGATAACGTGATAACGTTTGAAGCTAACGGTACTGGTTTCCAGTCCCGTAGCGAACATCAACTATGAGATACAGGCCTATCTAGTTAACGTCCCGGATTCTACTGCTGGCCACTATTCATCTTTCACAATTGATTGGTCACTGGGTGGCGATCAATGTCACGCGTGTCTAGTCCTTATTAGTGCAGATCGAATGCTATCGACCATGTCACAATGTGGCCACCAGCCTAGGTGACTCGACACTGCGTGCACTATTGTGAGATTAGATGGTGGTTGGAGGTAGTCGACAGGAAACGCTAAACCCGGGTCTCGTGCTACTTGGCACTCGTCAGCAATGTGGCCACCAGCCTAGGTGACTCGACACTGCGCATTGTCGAGTGCCAAGTAGCACGAAACCCGGGTTTAGGGTTTCTTGTCGACTACCTCCAACCACCATCTACTATTCATCTTTGCTTAGAATGCCTGTGACTGAATGAAATGTCGATGCACTCCGTACAGGATGCACATATCCCGATAAGACACTGATCAATTGCACTTGTAAACATCGATGGGGAGTTTCAAACAAATAATACAAAATGAATATACACCAAATAACACTTACAATTAAATTATTTTACTGCATACCAACGGTGAATTTCATGTCTAACCAAAGTTAGCAAAAGAATCTCTCATCTATGCTTCATCATATTTCAAACGCATAATCAGAATATCCGTGCAACATAGAATTGATTTTTGTAGTGAGCCTTTATCAAACTATCCATCACTTCACACATAAAGTATAACGCACTTAACTACAAAGTTCAAATGAACACTACAAATGGATGCTTTTACACTGCTAATCTTAACTTTTAATGAACGGTTATCTCAGCAATTTTACTGTTAATTCTTCAATACTTTACCTATTGTCTAAATCATTTTTGTGAGACTTTAAGGTTTCAGATTACTACTTTATTTTGGTTAGAAAAACAAACATTACGAACTAAGAAACTCTAGAATTTCTGTGTTAATATTGTGGTATGTGCTACTCATGTCGATAGATATAAGTAGTATGTATTATTAATCGAAAATGAAATACCTGGCAGTAGAAGGTTAAGAAAATCGAAGAGAAGAGTACAAGAACAGTAAGTGATTGTTGTGGAAATGAATGGACAGTCAAATTTGATACAATTGGTTGATTATTGTTGGAGATGTCAGATCCCTAGAACTCACTTAGTAAGTACCTTATTTTTGTTATTTTATTTTAAAGTTTTGAACTGTTTTTGTTTTCACGCCAAAAGTGCTCATTTTCACATTCATGTCATATTTCCCACTTGAAAGAATCTTTTAGGATACTATTTTGTAACACTTCCCAAGGACAATTTATTGCTGTATATATACATTTGGTTTGTGCCTATCGTGATTGCTCTTGCTTCACTTTCGAACTTGGACTTCTTTAGTTAGTAGAGCTGGGATGCATCAAAATATTTAGCTCATTGATGTTTGGTCACAGAGTTTTTGTTCTGTTCTCAGACGAGATGAACTCGTAATCACTTCAAACATAAAAGAGATTTTGTAAATGAAGTATGATTCTATATTCAACTACATTCGATTGTCTCCATTTGTGTGTTCTCATTCATCATAGTACCATTTCACAAAATCATTAAAAAAACAAACAAAGAAAGAAAGAACCAACTCCTTCAGAATTAAACTTCATATGGTATTCTTGAAAGTTCTGTCAAAACGATCTAAACATTTGACAATGTTGTATACAGTTAGTAGTAATTACTGGTGGTTATTCAATTCAAAATAAAATGTAAAACAACAGTTAGCAAACAACAACAACAACACCCTTCTGATACTAAACAATAATAGACACAATTACATTAGTAACATATTGTATATCATATTGTTGTGTTACTAGACAACTTGAAATATTGTTTAAAGTTATGAATGATGTTTACATTTTAGGTAAACTAATCGGTATTAAGTTTAGCATCATTCATATATGCATACACTAGATACATATGTGCCAAGAACATACATTGTATCGTTGGCCCCTAATCGTTAATGGTAATTTTTATTCTGTAAATATAATCGTATTGTAGATTAGATAGATTAGGTTATTACTAGGTCTTAGCCTAGTATCATATGATGTTTGTTAGTTTCTGTTGAATTATCTATCAGTCAGTCAGTCAGTCAGTTAGCTACAAACGTAGGATCAGGCACATAAATGCATCAGTCCAAATTGTCATACTTCATTAGGACAACAGGATGAACACCGGATTTATAGAAATAGTTAATTCATATATATAAATGATATTTTAGTCAGTTGACTGAACTATTAAACTAAATTCTTATTGAAGTTTACAAGAATGAATGACAGAAAAGATTCATAGTTCAAAAGGTTGTTTTATTATTGTTAAGTTAGTTATTCAAGAGTAGATGGTTTGATTGTGAGGCTTTTATTATTGTTCTGGGTAATATCATCAGTACTGTAGCGTTGAAATGAGTTTTTATTTAGTTGTTCCATGAGTTTGGAATCAATTTGTGTTATATCCCGATGAGAATAATGAATGAGAACTGTTGGAATCTATTTCTGAACTATTACTATACGTATATTTTTTATTGTATAGTTGTTAAGTAACTAAATTAATCATATTCGTGTCCCTTTTATTATGAGCTTTCTTTTGACCTATGAACTATTATTATACCATTTACCATTCTTCAGTTATTCCCGGTCTATCAATTACTATCTCCCACATTCACAGCCACATCTGGCTAAATCTTGTAAAAATGTTGTTTCATATTTTATGGTACAATTTGGTCTGTCTGGTTGATATATATACCCAGTATGTTTGAAATAAATGATTTATATCGCAGAGGCTGAGATTGATGTTCTGAACTTAACAGACTCAGACTTGGCTAGGCAGGAAGCAGGTCCGTTAAGTACTATAGACTGCTCGTACAGGTTTTATGCGTCACTGGTCCGATCGATAATTCACTGCTCTCTAATTGGCGGTATCATCATGTTGATAGGGCACAGGGCACAAGTTTTGTTCTGGTGATCTTGTTTTTCATTAGTTATATGTAAATCATTACTATGAAGCAAAGAACACTTATCTATCTAGTGTGGTTATGATCCAAATAAACTGCCGTAACAATAAATTACGGGGTTTAAATTCTATTATTGATTATTTGGATAACTGAGAATGACTTTATGATATTAGGGATAATAAACAAAAATGGATGGTGGTTAGCAGTGGAATTGAGGACGTATGTTTAATCACCTCTGAGACTCATCAACTGTATGTGCCTGCATCCCAGAGTTGATGTTCACTCTGGGATTGCAATCCAGTACCATTCACTTCAAACGCCATCACGTTATCCACTTAGCTACTCAGTATTGATAGCCAATAGATTGTGCAATGCAGTGAAGTTTTAATTCATTCTATATTGGTTGCTTGAATCTCCCTATCGATGTTTAGGACTACAACTGATCACTCGCTTATTGACACGTGCATTCTGTACGGATTGCCTCGATATTACCATCAAGTCACGAGCATTATAAGCAAAGTCCCGGATTGAACATCAACTCTGAGATGCAGGCACATCTAACTGACGAATCTCAAATGGAACGAAACGCAAGTCATCAATTCTACTACTAGCCGCCATCTATCTTTGTTTAGAATGTTTTTGACTTAAAGCAATATCAAGGCAATCCATACAAGATTTACATATACTAATAAACGAGTGATTAGTAACAGTCCTAAACATCAAATAGAAGTTTCAAACAAACATTATGAAATGATTGAAATCATGAGTCAATTGAAGCTAGACCACCATGGAAAACCTGGAAACACTGAACGTGGATGTGCACTGCTGAGGAGTCCCATACTAGGACGAAACGGCCGTCCAGCACTTCCAGGTTTTCCATAGTGGTCTAACTTCAATTGACTCATGATTTCAATCAGTGAAATTTCTAAAATCTCCACAAAGCCCCTTCTGATTATGAACTGAGTTAAGAAATAATGTTTACGAAGCTTCAACTATCAAAATAAATGAAGATTATCAATTAGGAAAGAAACAATGTAGTCACGTAATCAAAGAAGCTATTGAGTTGAACAGTAAACGATATAAATAGAAAAACAGGACTTTAGTTATTAGGTCAATGAAAGACTGATGATTGACTTTTTTAGAGGATGAATTAGAATTCAAGTGTTTAACACGTTAAGCTCCAATAAATTTTTTTAAATGCCAGAATTTGGCACAAGGGGGGAACCAGATATATATACGACACATAAATATCATTTGATTTCTGTGAGAGCTGTGATACTGTTTGAGTGCCTAAACCGAAGCAGGTCGTTTTCTTAGAGGGCCATACACGGAGTCTTCGACCTAAAGTTCTGATCTGCAAGGCAGTAGAGCAACGTAAGAAGATTCAGTCACATGGTAAACAGTGACCAACGATTGGTTCATACGCCATTTGTTCCTTCAGAATCCTAGAGACTATGTGCATTAGTGGTTTGGAATTGTGGTTTTCTAACTCCCCTAGGTGTACTCTCCATATCCACCAACCCGGTCAATGCTCCGGACATTCGCTTTTCGTCCTCTGAATTTCGTAGAAAACACCCCTGGTGTGAGAGGGCAGTGAGTAGGACTTTCCCGGTAGTGTCTGTATACATGTGGATATGTGAGAGCATTTGGGGGCCTGGTTATTTATTAGTTACTATGATAGTTTTTAATGTATTTATTTAGTGTTCTGTTCATTCTGTTTAAACATTAGATTTATGAAATGTTTTTATAAATGATCAAAGAACCCCTTCATATTATATTTGGACAATGTTAATTCTTCGAGTATCAAAATTATATTAATAGTTGAGTATTAAACAATTTCATGTCCTGTATTCTTGAATCTCTTTCATCAAGTTAGAGTATAGCTATCATCAGTCAAGGTAGGACTTCATTTGATATTATATGGTTAATTGCAATCTGTGGAAATCTCTTAAGCAGTGATTCATATTACTTGACATACGTCTATACAGTATAACTAAAATCTTCAGGAAATTAACGTAACCTGTATATATTTCTCTATTTGTAGATTAGTTGATTCAACTAACTTTTAAACTAAACATTAAAATTCACTTGGTATTGTTTGGCTTGTATCTTCCCATTGAGGTTTAAGGCTGCACTTGATCAGTCTGTTATTGGCATATGTGCATACTATGCGTATGCCTCGATATTACCTTAATTCACAAACGCGATTGAGTTTGAAGCGAATGGTACTGGGTTCGAGTCCCAGAGTGAACATCAACTCAGATGCAGGTACATCCAGCTGACGAGTCCCAAATAGGACGAAACATATCTCCTGAATTCCACTGCTAGCCATTATCCATAACTGCATTCTTTTATTTGAATAAAATAACCAATAATAGCTAATTAGATGTCCCGGTTTTTTTTTTGTGTATATGTTAATTAGTAGAGTAGTAGTAGTAGTAGTAGTAGTAGTAGTAGTAGTAGACTCTAAGTTAAGTGCTTTCGCGCGAAACCAGCAGGTCCTGGGTTCGAGCCCCGTGGGGTGCGAGATCGTAGATGTGCACTGCTGAGGAGTCCAACACTAGGATGAAACGGCCGTCCAGTGCTTCCAGGTTTTCCATGGTGATCTAGCTTCAACTGACTCATGATTTCAATCTGTGAAATGGTCATTAAGACATATGGTATATTCTCACTTCTTGAATAGATTGAGAACTGAAGTATCTTTTGAACCTTCCTATTTATGATTTATGGAAGATATTTTAGAGCTAATCACCAGGTTTTTTATAGTCTTTTCTAATTTATAACTCATTACAATCATATACTTACAGGTGAATAATTTCCAGGTAAATTTCTGAGATTATAGTTTGAATCTGTGATCAATGGAGTAAAACTAGGTTGTATTGAAGATAGATATCATTGGTAAAAATGAATGATGATCAAAACTCAACTAAGGCAGGGATTATGAACTATTTTAGATTAACTTAACAAGTTGAATGCAACAAACGTTTATCAAAAACAGGATTATGGGTTCGATCTCAGGAAGGGTTATAAATGAATCATATTGAGCAACCCTAAGCTAAAATAGAATAACTAATAATTCCTCTTTAGTTTTTTAATAGTTATCTGAAAAATAACAACTTTCAATTAAAGGTTTACTAATTGAATTAACAGACTGATTATTTCAAATGTTAAGCTTTAGAAAATTCCTAATCTATAAACTATTACACATGGTTGAAGTTAGACTTTAACATTGTTAGATGCCGGTCGGCTCAATGGTCTAAGAAGGTTAACGTTCGCGCATGGTAGGTCATGGGTTCCAATCCTATGGGCAGGATCGTGGATACTCACTGCTAAAGAGTCCTATATCTAGATTTAATTAACTTATGAATCCAACTATTATATAACATTGATTATGTAATACCCAATATATTGATTGATATACCAGGTTTTTTTTTAGCGGTCTATTCAAAACAAGCGTAAAAGTTATTTAAAAAGAAAAGAAACATGAATACTTATCAATTATGAATAGGAAACAAAGTTGGCATTGGTAATTAAATAGAAAGGTCTATTTCTATTATGAATTAATTATTATTTGATTAGATTGTAATTAACCAGTTAAGCTGATTTCATATACTTTACGTTGTATTTCGTTGTTGTTGTTGGAATAGGGATAGAGTAATAGGGATAAGAGTAGGCCTTTAGCGATGATTATAAATAAATAAGCTTATCTTAGCAACATACTCATTAATTAAACAATGGGGACAATAATCTAAAGAAGAAAAGAAAAGAAAACGTTTAGAATACAGATATGTATTATTAATTAAGGATTAGGTTGAATAGATAATGAGAATTAAGATTTAGTTATCATTGGGTAATAGTGACGAAGTACTTACTTACTTATTAACGCCTGTTACTCCCAGTGGAGCATAGTCCACCGGCTAGCATTCTCCAACCCATACTGTACTGGAACTTCCTTTCTAGTTCTATCCAATTGTTGTTCATTATTCTCATGTCTCTCTCCATTTCTCAGCGTAATGTGTTCTTCTTTGGTCTTCCTCTTCTCCTTTGCCTTTGAGGATTCCAAGTGAGGGTTTGCCTTGTGATGCAATTGGGTGCTTTACTCAAAGTGTGTCCTATGCACTTTCAGTGCTTCTTTTTGATTTTTTTCCTTTGCCAGAATCTGGTTTGTTCTCTCCCACAGTAGGTTGTTGTTGATAGTGTCTGGCCAACGGATCCGAAGTATTTTGCATAGACGAATACCCTTAATCTAAATAGTAGACATTACTGTAGGTCTCGTTAAACTTATATGATGTATATATGTTTCGGTGGCTCTATATCTGATTCCAATAAGATCGTATGAATGATTGCTGTTTAACTATACATCCTGACTATTCTTGTATATAATCATCGACTTAACTTGGCTTAGTGAATAACGGAATTAAATAAGTCGTATACGAGAATGAATTTTTGAATATATGTATGTTGTACAGTCATTGATCTGGACAGGCAATCAGTGGGACGAAGTGAAGAGAAGAGAGTAGAACGAAACGACACGCAGTGGAGAAGGGATGTAAGCCAACTCCCCTTAAACAAGCGTGAATTGATATTTACAGTCAAACAAAAATAAGCTACAGATATATGGTGAGTAGGATAAGCAATGTACACATATAAGCTCATATAAAAACAGTCAAAGTTGATAAGTGAATAATTAACAAGGTCAAAATGTGACTCAACAAGAATGGATAAATTGGCCTGTCTGGAACCTAGAATAAGATATATGAGCTTAACATAGTAACTGAAACTACAATGTAATACGTATTATGCAACATTAAAAATTAATGAATACAACACATTGGTTATTAATTAGTGGACAGTGTCATGCCTGTTTAGGTTTTTTTAATGCTGAGCGAGTTCTATCGATAAAGCAATAACGTAGTCACTAATAAAGGTGACTCGATATCGTGTGGATCATGTTGTGATACTAAATGGCTGGAAGTGGTTGAACAACAGTAAAAAAAAATACTGAGCAGATATGACACTGTCTTGCAGGAGATCAATCGTAATCTAAACAGTTCGGTAGTAGTGTTTCAAACTGTAATGCTGGATGATATAGGAAACAATGTGCTAGTGATTAATAGTTCCTTCATGATAATAGTACGTATCAAATAGCACCAAATCTAGGTCCAGTGTTTCCTGTCAACTACTTCCAAATGCCTTGGAAGATAAATAGCTGTTTTTCTTTAGCCTTGTGTTTACTAGAATAGATTGTTTGATGCTAAATCTTTCATTCGATTATTTATGAAAACATTGTCATAATCTAATGTAAGTATAAATTGAGCTAGAAAACTCAGCACAGTGACTCATTGATTATCGAAATATAAAGTGTAATTTTTCATAATTTCTATTATCATATATCCGCATCAAATGAATTGCATTCTCTATTCTTTAATCTTTTTAACTTTTTACCACCAGGCATTTCAGTCTCTACTGATGTTGCATGTTACTTATATCTATTGACATCAGTAGTGTAGTGAACAAGAACACCAGTGGGGATAATCGAATGTATTTAACACAAAATTACAGGACTTGTTTATAAAATCTAATAACCATAAAGTAAATGCTTAATTTGCAAAATGTCCATCTATTGTCTCAAAATGACTCAGACTTCATTATTCTTGCATTTTCATACAAATTGCATTCTGTTTCCATTCTTTACTGTTCGATCCTCTTGTTTCTCTGCTGTCAGACATTCTGTTCACGACTAACATCATCTACTACTTATGTCAATATAAGTAGCACACACCACACTCACGCGCCCTTTAAAGCAGTCGTTCTTGTAGTAGTTCATGCTCGCCGCGCCACATTCTTCATTTTTACAGTCTGTGCTACGCTCTCCGTCAAAATGTCGAGTCTGCAGCGCGTTGACCTCAATAGCTCCGTCGACCCGCCGGGACAACAACATCCGACATCCACCTGGCACCTGGGACGCTTAACACCCATGCTCCAGCGGCCTGCTGAGCCACCTACATCCGATGTCCGTCCAGAGGCAGCACGTCCCACCACTCCGCTCCTCTTCGTCGACGGCACCCGCTACAGCCAACGCCACCCCGCCAAAACACTCCACAATCTCCACAAACCCTAAACTGATAATAACCACGTGACCACTAGTGACTAGCTTGGTGAGAAAATTCTCGGAATTCTGGTGAGAAGCCGTGACCAGTGGAGCTAATCCGTGTCGGGTGGAAACAGGCGTCTACCTCAGTACAATGAAAGATGGTCGCGCAATTTCGTGGATTGGTTGAGGTTAGACATTAAAACCACTGGATACCGGCTCAGTGGTCCAGTAGGTAAAGCGTTCGCGCGCGACACTGAAGGCCCTCGGTTGGATCCTCGCGAGCGGGATCGTGGGTGTGTACTGTTGAGGAATCCCACAATGGGACGAAACGGCCGTTCAGTGCTTCCAATGGTAGTCTAACATCAATTGGTCCATGATCTCAATCAAAAATTGTATTCTGTTTCCCTTCTTTACTGTTCGATCCTGTTGTCTCTCTGGTGTCAGACATTCTGTTCACAACTAACATCATCTACTACTGTAGCACATATTACAATAATAATTAAAAAGTGAATTAACATCATCCTTAGCTGATAAGTTTCTTTTTATATATATCACCAAATCTTGTCACTTCTTAATTTTTCTCTAATGTTTATATTAAGTAATATGTACATATATTTAGTGTAACTGTATGACTATACATCATTGAAATGATTTATTTGTATCCAATGTTTTTAATTACATCCTAACAACAATCAATAATTACTTCTATATAAAAGGATTTGTTACTAATGGGGTATACATTTACAAAATATTCTTTCCTTTCATATTTATAAAGTGTTCATTATATCTAATCATTATTGAATAGGAAAGTATTCTATATTCAACTTAAACTATAGAAATGAATTATGATATATATCTAACTTGTTATATCCCGATATGAATAATGAATGGTTACTTTTGGGATCCATTTATGGACCAATACTATGAGTACATTCTTGTCGAGTAATTGTTATGTAACTAAACTGTTCATATCCATGTCCCTCTTATTATGAGTTTTATTTTGACCTATGAACTATTATTATACGATTGACCATTCTAGAGTTATGCCCTGTCTATTAATTACTATCTCCCTCATTCACAGCCACATTTGGCTAAATCTTGTACAAATGTTGTTTGCTATTTTATTGGTACGTTGTGGTCTATCTGGTCGATATATAAACCAAGTATGTTTGAAATAAATGATTTTTATCGCAGAGGCTGAGATTGATGTTCTGGACTCAACCGGCTGGGCTAGACAGGAAGCAGGACCAATCAGGACTCTAGACTGCTCGCAAGTGTTCTATGCGCCACTGGTTCGATCGATAGTTCGCTTCTTTCTGATTGGTGGTATTGTTGCGTTATACAATAAACAGGGCACATAGGTTCACAAATTATAACATAACTGATAAAACTTTCCATTGAATACTCAATTCAATTCCCAAACTCTTCTATTAACATTCAAGTTAAATCTATACAACAATTTGAATACAAAAGAAATGAAATGAAATCTAAAAGAAACATTTTACTTCAAATATTCGTTTATATACAGAAAATCTAAGGTATTTATAGTGTTTTAAATAACCTTGAGCTTCCGGAAATTTCCAGAACGTTACTAAACATAGTAGTAGTTTGGATAATCATCCAATCAAAAGCGTGACGTATGATTTTTTTCACTTTCTACGTGTTTTTGGTAAAACTTCTATTGTATGTTCATTAGATAAGGGGTTTTCTCAGAATTTTTTAGAGTATTTTTTGGCTATTTTTGTAGAATTTTTCGGATCTCCCCAACATTAACATTTTACAATAATATAGCCTCTGCCAGGGAAGTCCTACTCACTGCTTTGTCGTGACGGAGGCGTTGTTTACGAAGTTCAGAGGACGAAAATTGAATGTCCGGAGATTTAACCGGATTGATGGACATGGAGAGTACATCTAGGGGAGTTGAAAAACCACAATTCCAAACCACTGATGCATATGGTTCCCAGGACTCTGAAGGAACAAATGGTGTATGAACTAATCGTTGGTCACCGTCTATCATGTGACTGAATCTCTTTACGATGCTCCACTACCTTGTGGCTCAGACCTTAAGGTCGAAGGCTCCGTGTGTGGCCGTTTAAGAAAACGACCTGCTTCGGTTTAGGCACCCGAGCAGTATCACAATTCTCACACAAATCAAATGATATTTGTGTGTCACATATATATCTGGTGCCTCCCTTGTACTAATATCTATGCGTTCAAATAAATAAATACAATAGTATACTGAATGTTTTTAAAATGATGGCGAAGATTTGTAGTTTAGGTGAAAAGATTTTAATAGTGTTGTATTTTCTGTTCTGGATGGTAACTTAGACAACATTATCAGAGTTTACATTAGATAAAGTTGACCTTTCTGATTGATTGTCTTTGTATGCTTTATTATCTTCATATATACTTATATTTCTATTAAAGCTTTTGTTCAATAGACCTCTGACTATATGATTGATTAACCTTTACATCTTCCAATACCAAACACAAACCTTAACATGTTGATATTTGACGATACTGAGAATGTATTAGAGTTACAAAGTGAATGTTATCACTGGGACCTGGGTACATCTGATTAAATAGTACCAGATATAATAAAACAAGAATCCTGGATTACATTGTTAATGCATAACAAATATATGAATAAACGTCATATCAAGAGAATTCGTACAGCATCAATATATAAACATTGGAGATTGATTAACAAACAGAAATACTGAACATTCGTACAAGGAGGTACCAAACAGATATGCGCCGCATAAATTATTCCATTTATGTGAGGAATGGGATACTGCCCGGGTGCCCAAACTGAAGCAAGTGATATTCTTAGGGGACCATATCCGGAGCCTTCGACCTAAAGGTCTAATCCAAAAGGTAGTGGAGCAACGTCTGGAGATGCAGTCCCATGGTAGTCGGTGATAAACAATTGGTTCACAGGCTATTTGTTTCCTTCGAATCATGTAGCCCATGTACACCATTGATTTGGAGTCAGTGTTTCCGAACTTCTTTAGGTGGATCCTTCATATCAGAACAAACACTTTGGATCCGTTGGCCAGACACTATCAGCAACAACCTACTGTGAGAGAGAACAAACCACATTCCAGAGGAGGAAGAAATCGGTGAGAATCGCTGGAAGTGGATAGGATATACATCAAGGGAAGCGCACGACTGCGTCACAAGGCAAATCCCCACATGGAATCCTCAAAGCCAAATCAAAAGAGGAAGATCAAATAACACATTACGCCGAGAAATGGAGACAGACATGAGAAGAATGAGCAACAATCGAATAGAACTGGAAAGGAAGGCTGGAGAATGTTGGTTGACGGACTATGCTCCATTGGGAGTAACAGGCGTAAGTAAGTAACTAATACTAATGCCAACCGGATTCGAACCGAATGGTTGAAATTGTCAAGTTTTACTTTTTTTTGCTTCTCTGGATAGCATCATAGCGACTCCCTGAGTATGTGGAGAATTTTCTTCTTCATGACCAAAGTGCAACAGCATCTTTTCCGAATCAAAATCATCAAAGCTTGCTTTGATAATTTTCATTTTGATTATAACTCTGAAGAAGTCCAGATAAATTTTCCGGACGAAACGTTGGGATTATTTTTTCCAATTTCAATCGTTAAGATTTTCACTCATAAAAACAACTAAATTCACTTGATATTGTTTAATTGAATCTTCTCATTGATGTTTAACATTGATCAGTCGCTTATTGGTATATGCGCATATTGCCTTAATTCACAAGCATCATAATCAAAGATGAATAGTGGCTGGCAGTGGTAATCTGGGATGCATGCTTCGTCCTGTTTAGGACTCGTCAATTAGATTTACCTGCATCTCAGAGTTGATTTTCACTCTGGGACACCAGTTCAGTACCTTTCGCCTAAAATGCCATCACGTTATCCACTTAGCTACTGAATTCTGATAACCATATGCTTGTGCAATGGGATGAAGTTTAAATTCACTTAGTATTACCTTATTTGGATCTTCCCATTGTTATTTAAAACTACAATTGATCAACCTCTTATTGGCATATATACATATTGCCTAGATATTGTCTTAATTCATAAGCATTATAAACAAGGATAGATAGTGGCTAGCAATGGGAATCCACGATGTATGTTTCGTCCCATTTGAGACTCATCAACTGGATATATCTGCATTTCTCTGAGTTGTTATTCACTTATAAAAAAAGAACTCAATTTAAATAATCATATTGTCTTGACAAAATGAATGTATTCTCATTTACAGAATACCGACATTATGAATAAAGAAAAAAAAGCATATGAAAGCTAATAATACAACAACAAGTTCTATTATAAATTAGCATATTGAAATATGTACACTCAACTACGAAAAAAAAGAAAAAAAAGAAAGAAAAAAAGAAAAAAACAAAGAAAGAGAAACGGAAAGAGAAAAAAAAGATCTCACTATTTACTAGTCTCCATTATTGTACTCATTTCTGACAAATATCATCCTGTATTTAATACAAAACAAAAGAAAACAACAGAATAACATTGAGACAGCATAGTTACTCATAAAAGTATAATTTATGTGTTTCTACAAATTATTATTATTGAACATTGAATATTTTTTTTGTTTGAATTTCCTTTTCCTAGACATAGTGAAATTCATTTTGTTTGAATATATACACATTGATGTGTTAGGACTATAATTAATTAGCCGCTTATTATCATATGTACATCCTGTATGGATTGCCTAGATATACCATTCAATTAGAAGGTTTATAAGTAATGATAAATAGTGGCTCACAACAATAGAATACAGGATGTGTATCTTGTATTCTTTTGAACTCGTCAATTGGAAGTACTTACAACTTAGAGTTGATAATCACTCTGGAACTTGAACAAAATACCTTTTATTTGAAATACCATCATGTTATCCTCTTAACTATTGAGTTCAGATAGCCACTAGTTTGTTCAATGAGGTGAAGTTTAAATTCACTTTGTATTGTTTACTTGAATCTTTCCATTGATTTTAAAGACTGCAATTGATCAATCTCTTTTATCGGCATATGTGCATTCTGTACGGGTTATCTCGATATATCATCATCTGTCTGTCTACTTACTAGAATAAAAACGAATTTGATTCAGACAGATCATGAGTCAATTGAAGCTAGATCACCATAGAAAACCTGGGAGCACTGGACGACTGAAATGCGTTTGCTTTAAAAGTGTTCAGTTTGACGATAGTGGACTTTTAGTGAGTAATCATTAAAATAATAAAGAAATAGTAGGTTATTCAAAATATTGGAGCTATTATTTTTGTAAACGTAGATTGATCACTACCAATTCTTGTGTTTGTATTCAATCATATTTGTTTGTCAATTGCATGAATCTATGTGCATTCATTAAATGCTTATAACTTATCACTAATGTAACTATTAAGAAACTCAGGAAGTACCATTACAATGGCTAGAATACTTTCCTTTCTTTTAGTCATTTTGAGAAACATGAACCTGTTATTATGGGACTAATACGTCAAATATTTTAAACAATGTAAAAGAATCCCCTAAAATCAAGACTAATATTAAGGTACTTAACTTCAGTCTTAGTGTAAACATTCTAGGTTTGAAGCGGTTACGAGTTCACTTAGATTGCGAACAGAACGAAGACTTGGTGACCAAAAACCAATAAGCTAGCTATTCGATGCATCCCAGCCTCTCTAACTAGAGGAAGAAGTCCAAGCTTGAAATGGGGAAGTATATTCCGCAAAAAACCAGAGAACGAGCGATAACAACAGACGCATATCAAAACGTATATATACAGCACAAAACCGTCTTTGGGGACAGTTACAAAATAGCATGCTAAAAGACACAACGGATCAATAGCATTTAAGATTCTTTCAAAAGTTGAGATCATGAGTTAATTGAATCTAGACCACCGTGGGAAACCTGGAAACACTGGATGGCCGTTTCGTCCTATTACAGTTTACGCCCACGACCCCGCCTCACGGGATTCGAACCCGGGACCTACCAGTCTCGCGCCAGGCGCTTGACCAACTAAACCACTGAGCCGCCATCCAACGGTATTAATGTCCAACGTCGTGGATGCGCACTGTTGAGGAGTTCCACAATAGAACGAAACGTTCGTTCAGTGCTTCATCAACAAAACATTCATAATAAGATCCAATTACATTAAACTAATATACTTTAAATAGAATGAAAAACACATTCTGAATTCTAAGATGACTTACAATTCAGAAATATTTGTAACTTGGTTCACATTGATATTTGTGAACTATTCTCTTTACCTAATTCTAATCACTAATTTACTTTCATATTATTATAAAATATACAATAATTAGCTAATATGATGACAATCAAATGTCTATTTATTTGTCTTTTCTCATTATCTAAAAAAGAAGGTTATGCAACTATGTATCATTTATTTTAAATGAGGGAAAAAAGAAAATCTCCTTTTCATCGCATAGTAACATCTTCTAAAGATTAATTAGCTGTCTGAAGAATGTACTGGATTCCATAAAAAGGACTACATGTGTGGGTGTGGGTGTGTGTGTACGTGACGGCGGGGGGTATAGTTAAATGTTCAGTATTCAACATTTTACAACTAAGTAATGAATCTACCACCCCCCCTTTACCCCAGATTATTCATCATTATTTTAACGATGAACAATATATGTTTGTGTATAGTTTGCCAAATGCATATAAATCAAACCTAATTTAAAGGTAACATTTACAATGTACTGATATTATTCAACGAAATGTTATATGTTCAATAGTTGAGATCATGTATCCATTGAAGCTAGACCATTATAGAAAACCTGAAAGCATTGGAAGGTTGTTTGGTTCTATTGTAGGGCTTCTCAGCAGTGCGTATCGATGATCCCGCCTCAAACCCAGGACCTATCGATCTCACTCGTGAACATTTAACTTCTAGACCACTGAGCTGGCTGGCATCCAATGGTGTTAATGTCTAATTTCAACCAATTCACGAAATGTTATAAGTGCAAAATTATCGATTTTAAGAGAAAAGAAATTGTTTACTGCCCTAATTTTCTATGACATCGGAACTTAGAACCATAGGGAGATTCGATAAAAAAAAAGTTGAAAATAATGACAAATAGTTGACCTCTGATAGATGATTATAAAATAGCATCAATTTATTGTATTGTTGTGGGTTGGAAAAGTGTAAGTTTCTAGGTATCATCAATATGTTTAGTCTAATGAAAACGACTAAACAATCTTCAAACCAAAATGAGGGTTTATGGAGATTGTAGTAATGTAATAGTTGTATTCATGAGTTGATTTAAGCTAAGTCATCATTGAAAACTTGGAAGCATTGAACGGCCGCCAAGTTTTAGTATGGGACTCCTCAGCAGTGCGCATCCACGACCCTTCATTACCTTGGATTTCACGTGCGAACACTTAACCTCTAGGCCACTGAGCCGTCATTCAACGGTGTTGGTGTCTAATTTTAATCGATCCACGATCTTGCACAACCCTTCATCTTTTGTTTGAGGTAAATACTTATCTCTACCCGAAACGGATCGGACTCCACTGTTCACGGTTTTTCACTAGAACTCTATGAATTCAACTAATAAAATTACTACAATCTCTACAACCTCCCATTCTAAAAACAGTATGTCACCGATAAAAAATAATTTGATTGTTTAATATTTGTATACACCTAAAATCATTTTATAAATATAAGCAAGGATGGATAGTGGCTAGTAATGGAAACGAGGACGCGTGTTTTGTCGTCAGTTCGATATACCTGCATTCACTCTCGGACTCGAACTCAGTACCGTTTGCTTCAAACGCCATCGCGTTATCCACTGAGCTACTGAGTGCTGATAGCCACATGTTTTTGTAATGGGGTAAAGTTTAAATTCACTTGGTGTTATTTGCTTGTATCTTCTCATTGTTGGTTAAAACTGAAATTGATCAGTTTCTTGTTAGCATATGTGCAACCTGTGCGGACTGCCTTGTGACATGTGTAGCACATATATGTTAGGTGCCCCTTTATACCAATATTTATGTGTTCAAATAAATAAATAAATCGATATAAATAAGGATAAGACAGATATTTTGCAATCGTTTAAGATTTCACAGCAGCAAACCCTCAAAGCTGACAGATTTAGGTTTAAATAGATAATATTTTCAGAAGGGGTTTGTGGAGATTTTAGAAATTTCACTGATTGAAATCATCAATCAATTGAATCTAGACCACCATGGAAAACCTGTAAGCACTGGACGGTTGTTTCGTCTTATTATGGGACTCCTCAGCAGTGTGTGTCCACGATCCCGCACCACGCGGGATTCAGTTAATCAGCATTGTTGTTTGAAGTACCTACCTTACTTCTACTAGTGATAATTTCTCAATAAAGCTTCGAGAAGTTCATTTTCCAACTACAAGGTAGTTTTCTAGCAATATTTGTATACTTTGAGGTTGATTTTCATCAAGATTAGTGTTACGTCCTTGATCTGCCTACCCACTTTTGGTGCTGAGGATAACTTTTCTAATATAGATTAAGACCTTGACGCGATTGTCTGACTGGCTTAACCTTGAGGCTAGTACACGTGAGTTCGAAGTAGGGTAGAGAGAATAAAACTGTTCTATCAGCTGATTGGCTGAAAAGCACCTGAGTAAGAGAAGACAAGTCAACTGGAATATTACTCAATTTATTCCCAATTCCAATCTGGTTTCCGATTTCAGATAAGTATAAAAAGATACATGAATAAATAGATGACTAACCTGACGACAACGTACAATAATTAGGAAAGTACAATTATGTCGAAAACTGGGGATTAGCGTAAAAAATAGAGTACAAAATAATACAATACCTTTGGAACAAAAAGGGCTATGATAGTGAATCATACATCAAACGAAAGCTTATGTTCTGTAGAATAGATTAGGGACAAAAATAAATGCTAATGTTTTACAAGCTTTGAATTAACTGAAATAACGTTTCTAAAAATAGCTTCCACAGTTTGTCAAAGCTTCTTGTTTCTCTGTTCGCATCAACTAGGGAGAAAATTAAAAAAGTATTTTCAGAAATTAATGATATATTGCTTTCCTGAATAAAAACTTCAAAACCATTCCGAATAACTATAATCACATACTCACTAGAGATTCACTTGAAGATGAATTCTTGGATTTCTATTCCACAATCATGATAAACAGAATATCAATGCATATACGATTAAACATTGGGCTCCAATGCCCCCAAATGCCCTGGTATGGCCGAGAGTGGGGTGGGCCCTCCTCCCATCTCGAAATGCTCTCAGACGGCCACGCGTATATAGCCTCTGCCAGGGAAGTCCTACTCACTGCCTTCTCGTGTCGGGGGTGTTGTTTACGAAAATGAGGGGACGAAAAGCGAATGTCCGGCGCTTTAACCGGATTTCAAACCAATTGTACACATGGGCTCCAGTATCCCGAAGGAACAAATGGCATATGAACCAATTGTTGGTCACCGGCTACCATAGGACTGCATCTCCTCACGATGCTTCACTGCTTTTTGGATTAGACCTTTGGGTCAAAGGCTCCAGGTGTGGCCCCCTAAGATAACCACCTGCTTCGGTCTGGGCACCCGGGCAGTATCACAGCACACACGCACACACAAATATGGTGTGGCGCATATCTATTTGGTACCCTCTTGTACCAATATTTATGTGTTCAAATAAAAATAATATAATAAATGGGCTCCAATGGCAATAGATAATCATTCTACCAAATGATGATTTAAACAAAGTTTAAAAATTAAATCGTAAGATGTCGGGCTCATTAGTTTAATAGTGAAAAGCATATCATGAGAATTGAAATTCCTAAGTTCATCCACTATCGGGTATATAATCGAATCCTCCCAATGAAAAATCATAAACCAGAGAGCAAATAATTCACTATTTGGCTTGTATCTTCCCATTGAGGTTTAAGACTGCAATTGATCAGTCTGTTACCCGCATATGTGCATACTGTGCGTATGCCTCGATATTGCCTTAATTCACAAGCATTTTGTAAGCAATGATGGATAGTGGCTAGCAGTGGAATCCAGTTTGACGTGCGTTTCGTCCTATTTGGGACTCATCAGCTGGATGTGCCTGCATCTGAGAGTTGATGTTCACTCTGGGACTCAAACCCAATACCATTCGCTTCAAACGCCATCGCGTTATCTACTTAGCTACAATAGGATTAAACGCGCGTCCTGGATTCCACTTCTAGCCACTATCCATCATTGCTTACAAGAGGGCAAATAATTTTTAATTACTTTCTGATTTCTTAATAACATCCTGATTAATATCAGGTCATGAAAAAATATCTCCTGAAGATCTCCAAGAAAGCTCTCCAGTGAAACTGTAATACATTTAAGTGTTGCTTATTTTCAGCCATATTCATTAGTTGTTTAGATGTATTGTTACTCAAATATACAATGTATGTTTCATTCACATTTGATGAATGATAAGAAACATACGAATATGGATATCAAATAACATAGAAAGGTCATGATAAGGTCAGCAGAAAGAGAAATATGATGAAAAGAATATTATTTAAGCTTATTATAACACCAAATCTTTCTAGATAGTGTTTACTCTTTCTTTTCTCATTGATTGATTCACTTACCATAAGGACAGATAAAGGTGAAAATAGTTAAGTGAATGAACATGTTGTCCATGTTTTGTAAATATCTTAGTAAGGGGTTGGCGGAGTTTGTTGAACTTAGATGAATATCAAGAATGAATCAATGTTAGGCCATCATTGGAAACCTGGAAGCATTGAACGGTCGTTTCATCCCACAAGTGGGATTCAAACCCAGAACCTTCTGTATGGTGCGCAAACACTTAACCTCTAGACTACTGGTGATGTTCGAACTTGTTGACAGTATTACAGTTTCCATATACGATATCAAATAATGTTAATAAAAAATATCGTGCAAAAGAGCATACTACCTGAAATTTCGAAATGTGAAATATCTTAATTGTTTGAATAGTTCACCGGTATCTTCCTCCTCAATCCCTGGTTAGTGATAATTCGCCAATAAATGTTGAATTTGTAATGAAAACTATCTTTCGATGGAATATATGTTTAGAAATTTTTAACTAAATAAGTTTCCTATTGAAGGAGTTTTATGAAGACTGGTTTGATTTGTAGGCTGTATTCGTCATAAAGTGGCTTCAGTTGGAGTACCACTGAAACAAAGGGACATTAAGCAGTTGTTTCGTTCCAGTTAAGAAATCTTCAGGAATACGAACATACCAATAATCGAGCCATATGACATCCAGGTCTCTCGATAAACGCCTGACCATTGAAACACTGAGTCGCCATTCAAGATTATAGTTCCAACTTAAACGAATATACCAGATATTATGACAATCACCCATTGCAAATGATGAATACTATTTCAATCCCAACATGCCTGAACTCTACTGTTCAAGACTTTGAACTATGAATTCTGGAACTTAAACCATGTCACTCGTAAGTAGATTAATTTTATTCTGGTTGAAGAAATTTTTACAAAGACTGGTTGAATTTATAGGTTATATTCAATGTGACTCAACATTGAGACAAAATAACTCAGTTCAGTCAACCAATACAAAAATGAATTAAACTTCACCTCATTGTACAAGATAGTGGCTATGTGAACAATGCATTTAGTCTAGTCCTTAAGGTCGAACAATTCCTACAGATCAAACTGTAATGTGATCAAGTAAATCTAACGAACTAGACATCACCCGTACTATATCAATGATGTTAGATGGTTCATCAACATAGTGTACGTGATTTTGAGATACTTGAACTAGTG
Organism: Schistosoma haematobium; assembly: GCF_000699445.3. NCBI lineage: Eukaryota > Metazoa > Platyhelminthes > Trematoda > Strigeidida > Schistosomatidae > Schistosoma > Schistosoma haematobium. The sequence continues at coordinate 5,232,808 of NC_067198.1, forward strand.
ATCAAAATGGAACTTGTTCAATAGAATTTAATTGTCTCTAAGGTACTAAACGAACATTAATTGCTTTCTATTTAACTTTATTTATTGTTCGAACTGACAGGGTTAGATTACAAAAGTATACTGTTGAATAGTCTCAGACTAGAAAGAAACATCTATCTAATACTCCACATATTTCAGCGATTTACTTGATAATCATGATGACTTTCAGTGAGAAAAGAAATTACACATTCTATTTTAGATCAGCTATATCTTTTATTCTAATATGAATCATGTTTGAACCTGTGAACAACCATTACCTACATCATTAGTAAGTTAATGATTATATTATGATTAATGACTGCAAACTATAATAATACATTTATTTATACGCCAATTCGAAACCACCATAACCGGTTTGAACATGTATATTTAATTGAGTTTTCCATGTGAACTAATATTTTACCTCATATTTAGGTCATATTACTGGATAACTGAAATTTTTAATACAATTCAGTATATGAAAAAAAAACAAATTTTCATTACTGAATATCAGTAATTAAAGGATCGTGAGTGAGCATTGTTGAAGAGTTCCATACTAGGACGAAGTGGCTATCCAGTGATTCCAAGTTTTCCAAGGTGATCTAACTTTAATCGACTCATGAGTTCAACTATTAAATTATTTGATTGAGATCATGAACCGATTGATTAGATGCTGGCCCAGTGGTCCAGTAGGTTGGGCGTTCGCGCGCGAGACTGAAGGCCCTAGGTTCGAATCCTGTGAGTGGGATCGTTGGTGCGCACTGTGCACTACAATTATATCATAGACTATCTAACAGGAAAATGATGTTCATTAACCATTCATTTGATTGCAGTAAACACTATGAATGTAAACATAGAATAGCAAATAAGAAAACCTGATTTTACACGATAATTTACAAGATGTTTGTGACATTCATTTATTTACATAGAAACAAGTTGTGTTAGTGTTATCAAGCTTAAACATGAATGGTATCTACTGAAACTGGATTGTGACTACTAATGAGATCTAGAAAGGAGCTTACAACCTATTTTGAACTTTTCAAATGAATGTTATCATTGAGCATCAAGATTGAGATGAATGTATATCCAATTAGCGAGTTATGAATTTGACTTATGTTCTATTGTTAATCACTAACAAAATATACTAAAATCTAATGACTGATTGAGAACATTCAGATGATCAACTCAAAATAAACATATATCCACAGAGATCAATAATATCAACAGTAGGCAAATAGAAACCTTTGAAAATTATCTGACATAACAATGGGAAGATACAAGTAAACAACACCAAATGAATATAACTTCAACCCATTACACAAACAGGTGGCCATCAGGACTCAGTAGCTAAGTGGATAACGTGATGATGTTTGAAGTGAACGGCACTGGGTCCGAACCTCAGAGTGAATATCAACTCTGAAATGTAAGTACATCCAGCTGACGAGTTTCAAATAGGACGAAACGCACATCCTGGATTCCACTGCTAATCACTATCCATCTTAACTGACATTTGTTTGTACTCTGTTCAATATTCATTTCTATTTCTGAAGGAAACGTGCATTGTTAAATGATCAATTAAATGTTCACTTTGTGACAACTAATTCTGTCAAAGTTAATTTGGTGAGACTATAATTTATGGACGATCGTTGAGAGACGCCAAAGTAACCTTGAGAGTGTCTACCTACTTAATAGGACTAAATCAGGGTTGTAAAACAGTTTAAAGAATAAAGATTACGATTCATAGCTGATGGTTAGAGTTATCGATTAGATTTGATATTCTAATCACGAACTGACATAAGTTAAAGTGACAAGACGCTGTTTGGCCAAATGGGTGAATGAATTTCGTGTCAAAATCCATGACGAGAATAAATGAATGGTAACCGTTAGGAATTACGTATGAACTAATATTATACGAATATTCTTATTGTATGCTTATTAAGTAACTGTATTATATGTATATTCATATTCCTTTCATTATAAGCTTTTATTTGACCAACTATTGGTTACTGTCATTTGATTTACTATTCTCAGTCAGTAACTACGGTCTCTCACAATCACAATCACTTTTGGCTTGATCTTATACAAATGTTATTTTCTATTTTATGATGTGATATGGTTTGATTTGTTTGTATATAAACCTAGTATGTTTGAAACATATGATTCTTATCACGTAGGCTGATATTGGCGGAAAAAGGACCAATCGAAACTCTAGGCTACCTGTACTGTTTGTATGCGTCATTAGTTTGGTCGTATAAGTCAGCGTATCTAAATTGGCAATCGTATAAGCTAAGGACATAACAATTGGCGACGGAGATTTTGGAAGAAAAAGCAAACAAACAGGAAAGCCATTACAATATCAATAAAATGTCAGAAATTAAATAGCAATAAATCAGTTTATCTGATATAATTATCTAAACGACTTAAAAAAGAAAAGGAATACTGATATTTGCAACATACTAAGAACTAAGAATGAATCAACAAACTCGGTAAAAGTTAATTAAACATGCTGAATATAAATAACGTACTAAACGATTTTGTAAGCTTCATACTATCAAGGAATGACGGATAGTGGGTAGCAGTGGAATCAAGGATGTGTGTTTCGTCCTATTTTTCGACTTGTCAACTAGATGTACCCCCATCTCAGAGTTGATGTTGGATCTGGGACTTTAACCCAATACCATTCTGGATTCCATTTCTAGCCACTATCCATCTTTTCTTAGAATGCTTGTGAACTAAGGCAATATCGAGGTAACACGCACAGTGTGTACATATGTCAATAAGAGACTGATCAACTGCAGTACTAAACATCAATGAGAAGATTCAAGTAAACATTACTAAGTGATCTAAAGCAATTAGTTCCTTTGATAAATTTCGATAGTGTAATAAGAAGACGAAGATTATCAGAACTGTGTGATAATATATTAGCGCAATACATTTCGAACAATCTGATCACGCATAATATACTTGTTAAGGACATTTATATACAAAAATAAAAACATATGCTCACTAGTGACTGGCTTCAAGAGGTATATCCTGGAGTTCTAGTGAGAAGCAGTAACCAGCCAGTGGAATTCAACCGGGTCTGTTGTGAGATAGTAACTAACTGATGGCAATGGTGAATGTGTCGCTCAATTTCGTGGATTGGTTGAAGTTAGACATTAGCAACGTTGGATGATGGCGAGCTCAGTGGTCTAGTGGTTGAACGCTCATGTGCGAGACTGATAGGTACTCGTTTCGAATCCTGCGGGGCGAGATCGTGGATGCGCACTGCTGAGGAGTCCTACAATAGAACGAAACGGACGTCCAGTGCTTCCAGGTTTTCTATGATGGTTTAGCTTCAACTTACTCATGATCTTAACCAGTAAAAAATAAAGAGGTCAACTAGACCAGAAATGGAAGGTAAGAGGAGACAAGGATAATAAAGAAATAATGTGAAAACAAATTGAAACTTCATCACTCTGGATATTAGGCTAAGATTACCAGGGTAGATTTAAGGTAAGAACAAACTGTTTTTTGAATACAGAGGTGGATTTGAATTTTCGTATAGCTAAGGATTTAATAAACCTTAGCATATATGCCCTTTTACACTTTGGTACAACCCCACAAAAGCCGAGTTAAGATCAACCTTATGACCTGTTTCAATTATGTGTTTGGCAATAGAGGATGATAGATGTTTCTCTTCTACTCTTATTCGGTCATTTGATTCTATACATGTTCAAACATCCTAATTTTGAGATCACGATTACTCCTCCCTACGTATGTGTGACCACAAACACACACACACACACATTTAAATTGGTTAACATAGTGGGATGTGACACAATCGTTTTCATATCTTTTAGCAAATTTATACTATCTGCTTAAATTATGCTCTTCTACTCATGAATTTGTTAACAATCTCCACAACCTCTAAGATGGAAGAATGTATTTGTAAAATCTGAATATGAAGTGAATTCAACAGTGGAGAAGATTTGTAGCTCAGGTGGATGATTTTGATAGAGTTTTATTCTCTGAGCTGGATGCTCCACGACCAAACCATCCGGGACAGAGAACAAAACTCTATCAAAAAAGAATTCAACGTTTTGTCTGAAAATTTAGTCCAAGCTTTCTTCAACGAATGATAATCAAACATCAAAATGATCGGATATAAATAAGACTTAATTTAAATTCCTTCCTTCCAACTTAATGTTTTATATTAACTCGGTGCCAAAATTCTGTGAAACTATTCAATCAAATGGTGAGACTATAATTTATGGACGACTGCTGGGAGACGCTCAAGTGACTTTAAGAGTGTCCACCTAATAATCAGTACCAAATGAGGGTTATAAACCAGTGTATGAGGAATTAGAATTATGATTTACAGTTGATGAATAAGGTTAGAAGTTAGATTTAAGGTTTTCATCACGAATTGACATTAGCTATAATGCCAAAGTGCTATTTAGCCAAATGTATCCATGAATTTCGCGCCAAAATCCGAGATCTATTATCTTATACCTGATTGGTTCGTTCATAAATTATAGTCTCGCTGATCAAATTTAAATGAAAGTTTTTCTTTACTTTATTCTGTCTGCTTCGATTTATCATAACTGTTTGATGTAATTTCTGAATGATCTTGTACCCCTTCGATTCAGATAACTTGACAGAATGAAAATTTATCATTAGAAGCTGGTATTTTTATAAGCCTCACTTCATTTACATTTACAGTACCTTATTTGTGACATTTGGTATTGTTTGTTTGGTATTTAGGACTACATTTAATCAGTCTCTTATTTTCGTATATGTGTCATGTGCGAATTTTCTAGATATTACCTCAAGTCCTGGAATGAACATCAATTCTGTGATACAGGTACATCTAGCTGACGAGTCCCAATTAGTACGAAACGTGAGTCATGGATTCCACTGCTAGCCACCATCCAACTTTTTTCTCCTTTAGTTTTATCTTGAAAAAAATATCAATTTTTCTGTATCTGGGCTTTAATTGTCACCGGACATATTCAACATTTCTGGTAGCCAATGACCATGCCAACAGATTGGATTATGAATTTATTACTTAAATTCAACGATTCGCTATACATCTGCTCCAAATTATAAAAAATCCTAATTCTTCAATCTAAACATTTTATGTTTTAAAATTAATAATGTAAATGAGTACAGTTCTCTTTCTCATGAGATCCCTTGGGATCTCATTAATAGATCTTTTAAAAGGGTCTCATGTTTAGTTCACTTGTTAATGTTTACTTGAATCTTCTTATTGACTCAGTAGCTAAGTGGATAACGTGATGGAGTTTGAAGCGAACAGTACTGGAATGCAATCCCAGAGTGAACATCAACTCTGAGATGCAGGTACATCCAGTTGACGAGTCCCAAATAGGACGAAACGTGTGTCCTGGATTCCAATGCTAGCCACTATCCGTCTTTGCTAAGGGTCTCATTTTACATCCACATTATTACAATTTACTGTCATTGATGAGTCAGTAAGATTACGTTAATTGGAAACTATCCCTAAACATCTGTGTTCCACAAGTGTATATTACATAATGCTATAACTGAAACTGAACTGCTTCAGCTACACTTATGATGCCACCTACAAACTGATCTGACTCATTTGAAGAAACAGAAAGAAAACATTTTAGTGAAAAAGTGATAGTTAGTTGGCCTTTTTTATATTTCATGCTAATATGTGAAAATTTGTCTTCAAAGTAACTACTTAAGCAGTACGATTTCGATTCATCATGAGCAATTTCACATTATATAACTATTTGAATATATATTTTATTGGGTTATGTTCAATAAACATATATAACTAAACCACCATGGAAAACCTGGAAGCATTGGATATCCGTTTCGCCCTAGTATTGAACTACTCAGAAGTGCGCATCCCAAACCCAGCACGTGGGATTCGGACCCGGGACCTTTGGTCTCATACGTGAACACCTAACCTGTAGAAAACTTAGCGAGTATTCAATGGTGTTAATGTCTAACTTCAACCAGTCCACGATATTACGCCACCATCGTCCATTAGCTCCGGTAGATAACTGCCTCACGTCCGACACATTAAACTTCACTTGTCATGGCTTCTCACTGGAACTTCAAAACTACCTCTCGAAGCTAGTCAACAGTAGAAGCATGATAGTTTTCAGTATAGGGTTGTGGAGATTGTTGAAGAGCCTTATACAAGGCGAGATGGACGTCTAGTGCTTCCAGGTTTTCAGTGGTGGTCTAACATTGACCGGTTCATGATTAAAACCCAACAATCTGTATAATCCTGTTACTGATGATTATTTTCATATTTTCTACTCGCTTGATCTGATTGATCACGGTTTCTTAGTAGACTTATATTATTATATAAAATTATTTGTGGAATAATTTGTTTTTGTTGGTATATCGATTAGTGTTGAAAATGAGGACAGACGTACTCTGAATTGACAGCATAGGCCCAGAATCCCATTTCATATTAAGCAGTGGGTCATTCTCATTTAGCATTCGTGTTCTAGAATAGTCCAGTTATTTAAAGCCTCCTGGTTACTTTATGGTTACACTCAGCTCTAAACTATATAGACCTATTTATACAGTTATTTTATTAAGCTAACTATAAGTACTAATATTGTGGTGTGTGCTACTGATATCGACAGATATGAGTAGCATGCATCGCTAGTCGAGAATAGAATGCTTAGCGGTAAAAGGCTGATAAAATCGAAGAGAAGAGTACGAGAACAGAGAGTGGTTGGTATGGAAACGAAGGAACAACAAAGTCTGAAATAACTGCTGGATATTTAGCAAATGAAGTATTCTGTGATTTTGTATTATTATCACTATTATTATTATTATTATTATTATCATTATCATTATTATTATTATTTATCTCAACACATAAACATTGGTACAAGGCACCAGATAGATATGCGTCACATAAATCGTTCGGTTTGTCTGAAGGCTGTGATACTGCTCAGGTGCCCAAATCAAATCAGGTGGTTTTCTTAGGAGGCCACACCACGAGCCTTTGACCTAGCAGTTTTAATCGATAAGGCAGGTGGAACAACGTTAGGAGATATAGTCACATAGTGGCGGTTGAACAATAGTAGGTTCGTATGCTATTTGTTTCCTCCGGATTCTGGGGCCCATATATACCATCGGTTTAAAATCAAGGTTTCCCAACCTAACTAGGTCTTCTGGATTTCGTAAACAACATCCCTGCTAAGAAAACGCCGTACTTAAGACTTCCTTGATAGTCGTTGTATACGTGTGGTTATGTGAGAATATTTAGATAGGTAGAACTGACTTTCTCCACTCTCGATCGTATCAGAGCATTTAGTAGTGATTTTGTATTCTCATTCAATACAATATCATTCCAATCATATCTAAAAACCCTATGATTATCATTATTATCAATACTGCCATAATACTATACACTTTAAGATGAGATTAAATTATTTTTTACTTACTCTATATTACTCGATATCCGTTTTTTATTTCTCTTCAGTATACCATTCTCCTTTGTGTTATTCTTAATCAACATTTACATTTTCTTTTTAGAAAAAAAAAACAAATTAAAGAGAACCAAATCCAGAAATTGTTTACTTCAATGCATCTATACAAAAAAATAAAACTCATAAACGTATATACTAATGATAACCAAATTTATTTCATTCTCTCTCCCCCCCCTCTCCCTCTATCTCTCTCTCTCAAAACAAAATTATGTTTTATAAAGAAGAAGAAAAAGGGGGTAACACCAACAAACGCAATTAGAACAAGAAGTAATTTCCATTGTCTATTTTTAATCCATATGGATTCGAGAAATGATAGATTATAGAAATCAATACCACTACTCAATTTAATCCCATAGAAGAGACAGAAAGAGAGAGAGAGTGGGTGAGTGAGTGAATATGTGAGAGAGAGAGAGAGAGAGTCAGTGAGCCAACTAAGAAGAGAGAGAATTAGAAACAACGAATTGGTTGGATAGATAGATAGATATTTAGGCAATTAAAAGAATCAATGTTAGACAGATATTCTCTGTATTATTGTTGTTTTCACTATTCGAAATAAAGATGAATTAGGATGAAAGAAAGAAAGAAAAGAAAAGAATGAAAAATAGAAAGGGCAGCATATAAATAATAATAAATTTATTTATTTGATTCAACTAAATTATGATCATTCTAATACCGTACAAAAAAAAATGAGTAGAATCGATACATTTATAGATGATCAAAAATCGATATTCAATTGATATGGTAATTGAAAGTGTACAAAATAAAGTATTACGTAACATAGGGGTTACTATCATTATTATTATTATTAGCTTTATTCAATATTATAAGAGGAAAGCTAGAGAACATGCTATGCTGGTAAATGGAAGCAGATATAAAAAGGATGAATAGCAACTGGAAAGGATTACCCAGGATAGAGTTGGATGGAGAGTGCTGGTGGGTGGTCTATGCTCTTCGACGAGGAGTAACAAGGAGTAAGTAAGTAAGTAAGTAAGTAAGTAAGTAAGTAAGTAAGTAAGTAAGTAATATTATATTTATGATAAAATATAGAATTTTTAGCATAAATTATTTCAACAAGTTTCTGTTTCTTATTTCTTGATCGATACTGTAGATAAATATTGAGTGGTTGCCAGTTAGATGTTAGCAGTTCAGGAATCTATATCTGTTAGTCAGTCAGTCAATCAGCAACAACGTAGAACTTCGTACGTACGTACATCAGTTCGAGTTGCCACACCACATTAGCACACAGATACAATTGTCGATTCAAATCCCATAATGGTGGAGGTAGTTAAAGTATAAACAGTAATCGGTAAGATTAGGGTTTGAATATGTTATTCAAGAAGTATAATTCAGTGAAATAAATTTAGAAAGAAAAAAAGCTGGGACATGAATAATTCAGAAGATTAGAATTTGGAAAAACACAAAGAATCGACATCTGATTAATGTAAATTCTTTTCGTTGCATATTGCCAGCATCCACGATGTTTCCGATTAGGCACTTTTGTAACTTGTACAGCGAAAAGTCGTAAGCTTCACATAAACGTACCTGAATGGGTTATATCATTAAGAGACATAATGATCTGTTAAAATATACAAAAACAGGTAACTTGTTGTAATATCTAGATGTCAAGAACAGGTAGCCCAAATAATCGAGCAGGTCGATGTTTGAACCTAATGATCTTTTATCTCAACAATACATCAATCAACAATGAACGTATTAATTAGAAACACTTGTCTGATAATTTTCAGAAAATTACAGATTAGTAATTGGTATTAAAATCTTCAAGATGGAAAGAAAGTATGAAAGTATGGATGTCAGAAGGGTTTTTGTGGATATTATAGTAATTTCAATAGTTCAGATCATGAGTCCATTGTAATTAGACCACCATGGAAAACCTGGAAGCACTGGACGGCCGTTTCATCCTACTGTGAGACCCCTCAGAAGTGCGCATCCACGATCTCGCCCCGCGGGATTCGAAACGAGTACCTATCAGTCTCGCACATGAGCGTTCAACCACTAGACCACTGAGCCCGCCATCATCCAACGATGTCAATGTCTAACTCCAACCAATCCACGAAATTGAGCGACACATTCACCATTGTCATCAGTTAGTTACTATCTCACAACAGACCCGGTTGAATTCCACTGGCTGGTTACTGCTTCTCACTAGAACTCCAGGATATACCTCTTGAAGCCAGTCACTAGCGAGCATATGTTGATTAATATCAATTGACTCATGATCTCAACTATTAAAATCATTATAATATTCACAAAATCCCTTCTGTTATTAATATGGATGCTTGAAAAAAGTTGTTCCTAAATATTTATGATACAGTTAGTTTACAATCTTGATTACAAGCTTCTATTTGACTTACTAACTATTCCAGGATTATTTACTGTATGCAAATTACAAAACATTCTTGCTTAATTATATATCTTTATGGTCACTTATAGTCTTGTTTTTTATGCATCTATTCATATGAATCTATTTCCAAATAATAGAAAATGGTACTAGATTGTTTTCTGGTCCTCCTGGAGCTCTGAATGGTAGTTTGAAGAATATCACTTAGATGATCAATCGTTTCGGTACATATGGTAAACAGTAATCAGGATAAAAATATAGCCATATGTTGTGATTTTTGATCTGGTTCAATATAATCACCATTATGTCCGCCTTAACTCAATGAAAGTTAAAAAAGTAACTAAAGCATTTTGGTGGAGTTTTGTTCTCTGAGCTGGATGATTTGGTCGCGGAGCATTCATCGTTCTTCTGAACGATATCATCAGCACAAACTTCAGATAGAAGTAACTAAAGCAGTTAAAGGAATAGTATTTGATTCCAAAAGACGAAAGAAATTCTGTAGTTTATCACAGATCTTTAAAATATGAATGTTTCTTAAGGTGATGATCATAGTATATGATTCGAACGTCCAACAAAAGTCTCATTGAGTTATAGTGTGCAAAAGAGCTATACAGCATCTTAGATTCCACTATTCATTATGTGTCAGACTCATTTAAACTAGGACTATATCAAGGAAATCCCCTTAGGATACACATATAACAACAAAACTTGGTCAGTTGCTAATGAATTTGGACCTTATTAACATTGACCTTTAACTCCTAAATACGATAGTTTAGTAATAAGAAATATCAGATATGATTTCAAACTCCCATACTACGCGTGTAATTGGATCACAAGCTTATGGAGTCCGCTAATAACAAGTTGACTTTATACTAATAACTTAACGACAGTCAATAATAACCAGAAAATCTTAATGTTTATTTATAAACACAGCTCTTTCCTTTATCAATGTACAATCAGTAGATAAAGACACACTTTCGTCCACTGAACATTTATCTTGACTGAAATACCCATAGGATTATGGTTATCATGCATTACAAATAGGAAGTCGAAATGTATGGATAGTTTCAATAGTAAGATCTTTTACAATTAGTCTCTCCCACCTACCATAGACCTATTTATTAATGAATAATGTATCAAACACTTTGGCTCAGATAGGTCAGTGGCAACGTCTTTGACTGTGAAGTTGGATGAGACGGGATCGAATTCGTCAGGGAGCATCAATACCCTCAAGATTACAGGTACACCTTGCTGACGAGTGCCAAGTAGCACGAAACCCGGGTCCAGGGTTTCCTGTCGACTACCTCCAACCACCATCTTATCTCAACACTTCATTATTTATTCTAATGACGAAAACGAAAAATGTTCCAGTGGATAATTCATTAAGTATCATTGTGAATAAAGAGAATATAGAGAAGTCTGATAAAGTCATATATATATATATATATATATATATATATATATATATATATTACTTACGTACGCCTGTTACTCCCAATGGAGCATAGGCCGCCGACTAGCATTCTCCAACCCACTCTTTCCTGGGCCTTCTTTTCTAGTTCCATCCAATTCTTGTTCATTCCTCTCATGTCTATTTCCATTCCCCGGCGTAATGTGTTCTTTGGTCTTCCTCTTTTCCTTTGGCCTTCAGGATTCTATGTGAGGGCTTGTCTTGTAACGCAGTTGGGTGCTTTCCTCAATGTGTGTCCTATCCACTTCCAGCGCTTCTTCCTGATTTCCTCCTCCGCTGGGATCTGGTTTGTTCTCTCCCACAGTACGTTGTTGCTAATAGTGTCCGGCCAATGGATCTGAAGTATTTTGCGTAGACAACTGTTAATAAACAACTGTATTTTCTGGATGATGGCTTTTGTAGTCCTCCAAGTTTTCGCCCCACACAGTCTAACTGTCTTGACATTTGTATTGAAAATCCTGACCTTGGTGTTGGTAGACAGACAGTTGCTTTGAGTTCCAGATGTTCTTCAAATGTAAATATGCTGCACTTGTTTTGTTGATCCGCGCCTTCACATGTGCATCAGATCCACCATGTTCATCAATGATGCTGCCCAAATATGTAAAGAATTTTACATCTTCCAAATCTTCACCGTCAATTGTGATTGGGTTGGTGCATGCTGTGTTATATCGGAGATTCTTGCTTTTCCCTTTGTGTATATTGAGACCTACTGCTGCTGAGGCTGCTGCTACACTGTTCGTCTTCTCCTGCATCTGTTGTTGCGTTTGGGATAGAGGGGCCAGATCATCTGCGAAGTCTAGATCGTCCAACTGCATCCTAGATGTGCACTATATCCCGTGTTTCCCTTCAGACGTTGACGTCTTCATGATCCAGTCGATCACTAGGAGAAAGAGAAAGAGTGAGAGTAAGCAACCTTGCCTGACACAGGTCTTTATTTCGAACGACTTTGTCAACTGTCTTCCATGCACGATTTTGCAGTTCAATCCATCATAGGAATTCTGTATGATATTGACTATCTTCTGAGGCACGCCGTAGTGTCGAAGAAATATATATATATATAAAGTAAAATTTCTGTTTCATGTGAAACAGATCAATGATTATCTGTTCACGTTCAACTGTAACAATCATGAACATGGGATTCGAACCCAAGACTTTAGGTCTCACGCGTGAACAAATGATCTTTAGCACCTTAAGACTATCGGCATCCAATGGTTTTAACATCCAACTTCAACTAATCCACGAAGTTACGCAACCAACTTCCGATTTCGTGAATTGGTTATGATCAGACATTGACATTGTTGGATAATGGCTCAGTGATGCGGGATCTTGATTGTGCACTGCTGAGGAGTCCCACCATAGGATGAAATGACTGTTTACTGCTTCCAGGTTTTCAATGGTGTTCTAACATCGGTCAATTCATGATATCAATCAGAAACATAACAATCTCCATAACCCTATAATGATATAACTATGATGTTTAGATTGCTTTTAAATGATATAGTCCTGATGCGATAAACCTGTCAATCAGAAAACTTCTATATTCTCTTCCTCTAGGACACTTTTTCAGTTATTTATTTACCCTAAAGAAGTGGTTTACATGAAGTCATGAAACATCAGAAATACAATTTTTTTCTACTGATTGAAATATAACGAAAAATATATTTATTATTTCTCCCAGGACTGTTTAAACTGATCATATTTTCATATCAGAAGGGTTTTTGTGGATATTATAGTAATTTCAGTAGTTGAGATTATGAGTCAATTAAAGATAGACCAGCATAGAAAACCTGGAAGCATTGTACAGCCGTTTCATCTTGTTTGTGGAACTGCTCAGCAATGAGCATCCACGATCCCGCCTCGCGAGATTTCAACCCAAGATCATATTTTCTCAAGCATTTTGATTGTTTAAACAACCGTTTATTTTTCTACTTTAATATATTGTCATATAAATACATAATGATAAACAATATTATTTATAGATTAGGAGATAAGTTTCAGTGAAAGCAAACATCAATGATCCAGAGGTTGTGTTCGCATGTGAAACCGAAGGCCCTGGGTTCGAGTCTCTTCGGTGCGGGATCGTGGTTACACACTGTTGAGGAGTCTCATACTAGGACGAAACGGCTTCTCAGTGCTTCCAAGTTTTTCATGGTGGTCTAGCTCTAATCGACTCATGAATTCAACTATTATGCAAAAAAAACCTCAATTTATTTATTTATTTCCGTCAAATGAATAATACATCTATGACTCACTATAGTAGACATGAAAAAGATCAAATCAACACAACATAGTCAATACAGGCTAAAATTGTCATTAATATAATGATTATTATCAGAATGGGTTTTGTGGAGATGATTATTATTGGAAATGATATTTATATATCAAGTCATTGGGAATAATATAATTTCTGATGTTTCGTAACTTAGTATAAGCCACTTCTTCAGAGTAAACAAAATAAACCAAGTTTAAATAATACAAAGGACATCTTAGGTATACAAAGAAACTAACTAATAATCCTATAGAACTAGAAAAAACTTCAAATGAAATCGACCATCAAATCGATATTTTAAAAGCATCAAAATAATACAAAAACGCTTTTTCCAACTATAAAGAAAGGCGAGTAGCTGAAGCTTTTCATATATTACTTAATCTTACTGCCCTCAATGGAAAAGAAGGCTTTACTATCCATCTGACTTGAACCATATATCCAAGTTATCATGTCTGATTCTATTCACACTTTATACTATTATCGCACCAAAAATGTCACTTTTTTCGTCCCTTACTATACATACATACACAAACATACAGATATACATACATTTCTCATATAAATTGCATTAACCGGAATGACGTGACATTGACTTGGTTGGACCTGTTCTTGATTGATCGCACCTAATATTCTTGCTTTGTTCCTTTGTACTATTTAAACATGGGTTTCATTTAATTTTGGTCCATCAACCCTGTTAGTATTGGACATTCGCTTCTCGTCCTCTGAATTTCGTAAACAACACCTCCGTCGCGAGAAGACAGTGAGTAGGACTTCGCTGGTAGTGGTTGTATGCACGTGGCTATGTGACAGCATTTGGAGAAGGAGAGCTGACTTCCCTCACTCTCAGCCTTAACAGGGCGTTTGGGGGCTAATAATAGGGATAGGAGAGTATATAACTCACCTAGTACCTGTCAAACTATCTGCAAGTCTAGCTAAGCAACAAACTAATAATTATCATCCTCACCCACACATCAACTATATCGTTAGTATTTGATTTGAATAGAAATGAAATTTCTTCAATAGTTATTCTTTTACTATTAGTCTATTGTGATAACGTCGTTAGTAGTTGACTGTCTTCATAAATTCTGTTATCTTCATATGATCTTTTGTTCCATTTTACTGTATTTCTTCTGCTTGGCATTTATACACGTATCAGAAGGGGTTTTGTGGAGATTGTAATAATTTCAATAGTTGAGATCATGAGCCAGTTGGTGCTAGACCAACACGGAAAACCTGAAAGCAATGGACGGCCACTTCGTCCTATCGTGGGACTCTTCAGTAACGCATATCCACGATCCCGCCTCGTGGGATTCGAGCCCAGGACCTATCAGTCTCGTGCGCGAGCACTTAACCACTAGACCACTGAGCCGACCGGTATCCAATGGTGTTAATGTCTAACTTCAAATATGATTGATGCATTCATAAATTTATTGTATGTCAATATGTCTATTGATTTCAGGGTGATTCGAATAGCTTGCAAATGTTCTGATTTAACGTCCTTGGTCCAATCTAAAAAAAGCCCATGTCTTCTCGAAGCAAACAACGTTGCTATCAAGAAAGATACTAAAAGCTTTACAATTGAACTATTCAACTCACAAAAGGCAACAACATCAAAACCATTTATATAAGCTACAATATCATGGCCGCTTTATCCCAGTATAGAACAGCTCAGCAATGAGCATCCACGATCCTACTCACGGGATTCGAACGAATGGCATTCAATCTTTTGTGCAAGCGTTTAATCATTAGATCACTAAGTCAATGATTGACTTGTCCATCAAACTTTCATATTATCAATTAATGTATCTATGTTTTCATGAATCATTCATCAGTATGTTCATAACGTATGGTTGACATCTTAGGGTTCATAACTATTCATAACTATTAGTTGATTATAAAAAAAATAATAATTAACCTTACATGAATTTTCTAACTAATAAATAGTGAACTGACAATGGTCTTAAGTTAAATAACAACCTTAATAACTTTAAACAAAGAACAATATCAAACTTGTTTCAACTTGATTACAATGTGTTTTAACTACTGTACTTGTTCATAACTTTAACCAATCAATGATAAGGAATACAAATGTATATTCATTTCTATGAATCATTTTTGGGAAGGTAAGTTTGTTCAATTTAGAGAATCATTTACAATCAGTTGAATCTTGGAAAAAGTACTCACTTACACTTACACTTACCCCTCATGGAGGAGTATAGGCCGCTTAACAGTAGTATTCTTTATTCTGTAGAAAACAACCTTGCTAAGAGAAAAAAATGTTAACCAGAATAAAAAAGTATTTATTGTATAAATATCAAAGTTAGAATCTTCAATACAAACGTCAAGGCAGTTCTACTGTACGGAACTGTAACATGGAGAACTACCACAACCATCATCAAGAAGGTACAGATATTTAAAAACAGTTGTCTACATAAGATATTCAATATCCGTTGGTCGCATACTAACAGCAACAGCCTTCTGTGGGAGAGAACAAACCAGCTTCCAGTTGAAGAGGAAATTAGGAAAAGACGATGAAAATGGATAAGACATACATTAGGCAAATAATCGAACTGTATCATGAGGCAACCCCTAACTTGGAATCTTGAATTGGGATGTAAAAGTGGAAGGCCTAAAGACACATACCGTCAGGAATAGGAAGCAGATATGAAAATGATGAATAACAACTGAATGGAACTGGTAAGGATTGCCCAGGACAGAGTTGGATTGAGAGTGCTGGTGGGTAGCCTATGCTCCTGGACGAGGGGTAACAAGCGTAAGTAAGTAAGTATAAATAATGATGATTGTTATTCAGTTATTCAAACAATCAAAATAATAATTCGATGTCAATTTCTTTTAACAAATTTATTTAACTGTGAAGGAAGCAAACAAATATAATGAATTCATTTGGTATTGGTTAGTTTATTCTTCCCATTGATGTTTCGGACTACAATTGATCAGGCCCTTATTGGCATATGTGCATACTGTATGCGTTGCCTTAATTCACTAGCATTATAAGCAAAGATCGATAGTGGTTAGCAGATGAATCTAGGACGTGTGTTTCGTCCTATTTGAAACTCGTCAGCTTTATCTACCTGCATCTCAGATTTGATGTTCACTCTAGGACTTGAACGCAGTACTATTCACTTCAAACCTCATCACATTATCCACTTAGTTACTAAATCCTGATAGCCACTTACTTTTCCATCTTTACCTATAAAGATAATGAATTCTTTAAAGCGACTAATCACATACACTTATTAGAATCAACTAACTTAACATTTATAGAAAAATTCGTTTCTGCTTGATGTAGATGCCTATAATTTTGTCCAGAATAACGATAAACTTCTTATAGTTAAGTTATCTAGAACAACAACAACTACTATTACTACATCTAAATACACTTACTTGATGAACTAAGTAATATCGATTTAACCTATTTATGGAAAAACTGGATAGAAAATAATTAAGACCCAGTGCTTGATTTAATCTTTTAAAAAAAATTGTCACATCTTTATGATATCTATAAGATTAGCCTGAAAGTAGTTATCAAATGATGTCTAACAGTGGAATCGAGGACGTACGTTTCATTCTATTTGGAATTCGTCAACTAGATGTACCCGAATTTCAGAGTTGATGTCCACTCCGTTCGCTTCAAACGCCATCGCATCATCCACTTAGTTACTGAGTCCTGACAGACACTTGCTTGTGCAATAGGGTGAAATTTAAATTCACTTGGTGTTGTTTTACTTGCATCTTCCCATTGTTATTTAGGACTGCAATTGATCAGTCTCATGTTGGCATATATGCATGCTGTGTGGACTGCCTCCATACTTGCCGCCTTAAGTCTTAAATAGGATGAAACGAGCGTCCTGGATTCTATTGCTAGCCACTAATCATATTCGCTTATCATGTTTGTAACTTAAGGCATTCCGTACAGGATGAAAACATATACCAACAAGTGGCTGATCAATTACAGTCCTAAACTATAATGGGAAGATAGAAGTGAATTTAGTTTAATCTAATTTAAGGATACTTTATGTATAAACTATTGAATGTCGATTAAAAATCATTCGAATTTGAACTAATTACCAACATAATTTAACTTGCAAACAACACTCTAATCCATTCTTTGGTGTTATTCAAAGACGATGTTCAATCATTTATGTTTATTCATTTGACAAGTTCTTACTTAAAATCTAATTAATTTATTGAATATAATATGACATTTAACTGTTCATAAACAATTGTTTATTAATAGGTTCATATTAGTTTATTTATATTACTAATAAATCATTCGTCTATTAGAGGGTACATCAGATTTAATGACTGATTCATGGACATTTATTTCAACAGAAAACTTACTTACTTACACTTGTTACCCCCCGTCCAGGAGCATAGGCCACCACCCACCAGCACTCTCCATCCAACCTTGCCCTGGGCAATCCTTTCCAGTTCCATTCAGTTGTTATTCATCCTTCTCATATTTGTTTCTATTTCCCAACGTAGTGTATTCTTTGACCTTCCACTACTTCGTTTCCCTTTAGGATTCCAAGATAGGGCTTACCTTGTGATGCAATTTGGTGATTTGCGTAATGTATGTCTTATCCATTTCTATCGTCTTTTTCTAATTTCCTCTTCAACTGGAAGCTGGTTTGTAGACAACTGTTTTTAAATATTTGTACCTTCTTGATGATGGTTGTGGTAGTTCTCCAAGTTTCAGTTCCGTACCGTAGAATTGTTTTGACGTTCGTATTGAAGATTCTGACTATGATATTGGTTGATACTTGTTTTGAATTCCATATGTTCTTCAATTGTAGGAATGCTGTCCTTGATTTGCCAGTCCTCGCCTTTACATCTTCATCTGATGCTCCTTGTTCATCAATGATGCTTTCCAGGTACATGAAGGATTCTGCGTCTTCCAGAGTTTCTCCATCAAGTTTGATTGGATTGCTGTTCTCCGTGTTGTACTTGAGGATCTTGGTTTATCCTTTGTGTATGCTGAGGTCTACTTGCTAAAGAAACACTAACCAGAAAAAAATAATTCAAACCATTTGAACACAACAGAGGATAATCATTACAAATTGGATAAATTAAATAGAACTAAACGACTGTCCAATCCTTCTTGGTCATTAATAATTGTTTAACTATGGTGAGCTGGTGATGTAGCGGTAAATAAATTTCCGAAATCAGTAGTTTTTGACATTTGAAGCTGACCATATCAGTTTTAATCGACTCACCTAGCTAAAGGCGCTTGGTCATGCATATCCTCTCCAGAGCACGAATAAGAACGCTGTGCTCAACTTCACTTGCAACTGCTAGTCAGTTTAAATTGGTTACTTTTTGATATATTGATAACTTATCAAATATACCTTTGAACCTCCTGGCTTCTGACTTTTGATTTCACTATGTCGGCATGATTCAATTATAGGTGTTACTGGCTAAAGTGTTGTCAAACTTTAAATACTTGTAGCACTTTCAGTGATGTACAACTAAAAGATTAACCAACATTTGTAATCTACTTTGCTAAAAAAATTATCATATGCCTACTAATTACCAACTCTGAGAGGTACTTGTCAAGGTGCAAGTGAGAAATCGTGATCGGTGGAGTTTCATAATGTCGTGTATAGGACAAATATCATTATTGACAGTGGATGTTGGTAGAGGAATGTGGAGAATTTAATGAAGATAAAAATATAACCCATTGTATCCAAACTCAGTAATCGTAAAGTTAAATACTAGATTCTGGATTCAGCTCCTGATATGGACGTGGGTTCACACCACCAGTTGGGAGTTTCATACTAGGGCCAAAACTTTCTGACTATCAATGATGTTTTAACAATTATCAGCTTGTAGTGCAAAACTGTCTTCAGTATAACCAGGTTATTAAAATTCATAGACGAGGAAGGCTTTAGTTACTTCTATCTGAAGTTCGTGCTGATGTCGTTCAGAAGAACGATGAAAGCTCCACGACCAAACCATCCAGCTCAGAGAACAAAACTCCACCAAAGTCAGTCATTCAGCTACAATGTAGGACCAGGCACATATATGCATCAGTCCAAGTTGCCATACCTTACTAGCACAGCAATATGAACGCCGGATTCTTAGAAGTAGTTAATTCAGTGGTGGTAATATATAAAAGAAAGATTGTAATAAGGATATAGTACAGGAAGAAAGAATTAGTTGGTTGGAAGAAAGATATGAAGCGATTTTAATCTAATAGTCTAAGGGAAGACAAAGAGTGTATAATACCTACGCCATCGTGATCGATTTTGAGCCATGTCACCTAGTCTTCAACCATTGATTACGATAGTCACGCGGACCCCAACCAAGTAGTCTGCATCTACCAGCATGGCTCAGACCAGAAGTCAGTGACTTCAAGCACTGATGCCACATTTTGGTTCGGCAGCCCCTAACTTTCTTTCAGCCATCCCCAACACTAGTCAACATTGTGTGTCGTAGTAATCGGAGTTCAGTTGTGCGTAACACGTGACCCAACCATCTCAGTCGATGTAGATTCATAACCTCATCAACTGGTTTACCATAGTTCCGTAATACCTTGCGTGGTAGGTAGCATATAGTGAAACGAACTAATGAATACATCATTCGTTTCATGATGTAAATATATAATCATTTAACTCCGTTGGCGGCATCTACCATAATCCTGGCATTAGCTGACTTATACAATTAAAACTGTTGTATATCTCAACTTATGTGATATAAGTAAAGTATGAAATACCTTATTTGGCGAGACTATAATTTATGGACGAACCAATCAGATTTAAAACAACAAGTCTTGTAGTTCGGCACGAAATTCATTCACCCGTTTGTCTAAATAGAGTCTTGGTATTAGAGCTAATGTCAGTTCGTGATGAAAACCCTAAATATAATTCCGAACTCTAACCATCAACTGTAAATCGTAATCCTTATTCTTCAAACTGCTTTAAATCCCTCTTTAGCCCTAGTATGTAGGTGGACACTCTCAAGGTTACTTTAGTGTCGCCAAAAGGTCGTCCATAAACTATAGTCTCATCCCTTGTTTAGCTTAAAACTGAAACTTTGGACCTAGGTTTCATACTTTTTGACATGCATCAATGAGCCGTATCTAATGTCCTCAGGAAATTGACACTAAAATATATCAGAAGGGGCTTTGTGCAGATTGTAGTAATTTCAATAGTTAAGATCATGAATCAATTGCAGTTAGACCAACATGGGAAACCTAGAAGCACTAGACGGCCGTTTCGTCCTACTGTGGGACTCCTCAGCAGCACGTACCCACGACCCCGCCTCGTGGAATTCGAGCAGAAGACCTATCAGTCTCGCACGCGAGCGGTTAACCACTAGACCACTAAGCCGGCCGGTATCCAATGGTGTTAATGTCTAACTTCAACTAATTCACAAAATTGAGCGACACATCCACCATAGCTATCAGTGAGTTACTATCTCATAACTGACCCAGTTGAACTCCACTGGTCACTGTTTCTCATTAAAATTCCAGGAAATACCTCTTGGATACCGTCACTAGTGAGCGTATGTTGAAAAATGTCGGTTATTTGTCCATTTCAATCCTAGGTTTACTACCGATTGACCCCAGCCCCAGTCAATTAACATCATACAAGGTACTATGTAAGTCACTTAGCCTAATTATCATAATGTAAATTGATCGACAGTAATCAGTTAGTTCTGTCAATTTGACATAGTACTTAAGTGAATAATCAATGTAGATCTTTGTAATTAACTAGTTGATTAATTATTTTTCCGAATTGGTACAAATCATTAAATGAACAGAGTTGACACAAACCCTAAAATAGGGTAACAAAACAATAATAATAATAAACATTCGAGATTTTCGATTTCTCCGGAACATTTACTTCTTTACCTACACCTTTTACCCCTCGTCAAGGAGTATAGGTCATCCACCAGTATTTTCCACTCAACTCTGTCATGGGCAATTCTTTCCAGTTGCTATTCATCCTTTTGATGTCTGTTTGCAATTCTTGACGAAGTGTGTTATTTGGCCTTCCACTTTTCCGTTTCCCTTCAGGAATCCAAGTAAGCGATTGTCTCGTGATACATTTTAGTGATTTCCGTAATGTATGTTCTATCCAATTCCATCGTCTTTTCCTAATTTTCGCTGCAGATGGAAGCTGGTTTGTCCTTTCTCATAGCAGGCTGTTTCTGTTCACTAAACTCATCAATAGTAATTTCATATAAATGGTTCTCGAAGATGCATTACTGTTTCTTTTAAAATACATAGATCTGATTTTAGATGTTTAATCGCTATCGTCTTAGCGAATTTCAGAAGATTTGAGTTTGATTGTTTATTAATCACCTTGAAAGACTTCAGTGTATCGACTTGATGTCCTGTGTCGAGCAGATGTCTTGAGATGGCACTACTGAATGCTTTAAATACATTTGACCTTAGAATTTCTGGGATATGTCATTTGAATCGAACGTAAATCGTCCTTTCTGTTTTAACAATGTAACTTCTTTAGAAAAAGCATGCGAATTCACATACACAGTTGGTGGTCGATAGGATTCCATCTGCACTAATAAGGACCTGATAGCTCAGTGGTAACTGTGAAGCTGGGTGACATGAGATCGAATTCGTCAGGGAGCATCAATTCCCTCTAGATTTCAGGTACACCTTGCTGAAGAGTGCCAAGTGGCAGGAAACCTAAATCAATAGTTATGTAACAATTTCACGTATCATTAAGTGATAAATATTTTAATTGATGAAAAATTCCCATTATATTCAAAACACAATTGTATGAACGAAGAATATTCTTTTCAATAATTTCTCATCAGGTTCTACAATTATAAATCCAGATTAATAATCCATAAAATTGGTCAGATTTAAGGCAGAGAGTACATCATCATTTGGAAATGGTAATATGTGAATCAGGAATTGTTTGTTATATAAAAATAAAATCGTTAATGTTGGGGCTGACTAATATGAAGTGTTAACTTGAATCAGTTTATAAGCGAAATGAAATTGTGAGATAAATTATCAGAATAAATATGGTCAACATGGGGTAAGAGAGAGAGAGAGAGAGCTAGAGAATATTGTGATTACAAAATGGAAATTGCGTAATATGTAAAATAATCAGGTCAAATATAGTAGGTTCAGGGGTGGATATTGAATAAATTCCTCAAAAAGGGTTTATCAAGTGTAAAGACAATAATAGTAATAATAATAGTAACAATAACAGTAATAATAATAATAAGTTTGGGACATAAAACGAACATTAATCAGATCACGTCACCATATTATAAGATTGATTATTAGCTAGTTGGCCAGGGTAAAAGGAGAGGCTGAACATACTTCTTTTGGATACAAAGCTCTGGCTTTTTGATCCGAATAGCAATTGCTTCAGCCGTCTGTAGGATTCGCAGTCTGACGGAATTAGGTAGACTGCTGTTGACACGATAAACTATTGCAAAAGATTGCTCCATGTTTGCTGTATGTCCTGTTTGGACTAAATGGTCAAAGATGGAGCTGTTAACAGTTTTGACAACACCTTTGCTTAACCACACGGGTAGGTGCTCACCAGCCCGAATGTACAAATTCCTAGAACATCTGCCAATATAACTTGCTCCACAGGAGCAGTTGAATTGATAGATACAGAAGGAGGTGGCTAGTCTAGGTAATTTATCTTTCAACCTCGGAGTGATTATTGGTCGTGTGGAGAATACTAGTTGTAGTTTAGCTGCGTTAAAAGTCCTTTGAATTGATCTACTTAACTTAAGTCTTAACATTTCACTCGGCGCGTCTCCTCTGAATTGTAAGCGTATATATATAGGCTTTCTATTTACTGTTGGACATTCTCTACGCTGTCTTTTATTGGCTAAGTTTTTATTTATAAATTTCTCTGGATATCCATTTTCTTTCAGGGTTGTAAACAATCTCTTTGTTTCATCTTCAATCGTATCCGTAGTGCATATAGTCTTGATTCTATGATGTAGTGTCTTGATAAGGTTCCTTTTTTGTTGTAGAGGAACGAAACTGAAAAAGTTAGTATATTGACCCGTCCAGGTCATTTTCCTGTTTATGTTTCTTTTTAGAGATCCATCTTTTCTCCTTGTAAGCAGAACATCTAGGAAGATTATTTTACCCCCATTTTCTCTCTCACATGTGAATTTTATGGACGGGTGGGCTGTATTGAATTGCTCGAGTGTTCTTATCAAGTCCGTACGCTCGTTACAAAGGATAAATGTATCATCCATATATCGACAGTACAATGGAAACTTATCGATCTCTTGTGCCAGTGGGCCGTTTTCTAGTTTAGAAAGGAAAATGTCTGCCAATATGGGACCCAGGGGTGAACCCATCGCGACGCCATCTATTTGTCTGTAGATTTCACCATTGAATTTAAAATGTACATTCATAGTGCATTTTAGTAATAACTCTTTGATCTCCATAGGGATCGTCGTTTCTAGTTCCTGCTTTCTAAGTTGTTCACAAATATATTCTACAGTTTCTCCGAGTGGGACATTTGTGAACAGTGATGCTACGTCAAAGGAAATCATCGTCTGATCTTTCATGTTTATGTTTTGAATCCTGCCAACGAATTGGAATACGTCCTTAATACCATGTTTTACCAGGCGATTATGGAGTGGTTTCAAAACAGTTACTAGCCACTTTGCTACAGTATGATATGGGGAATCATACATGTCCAAAATTGGCCTTAATGGGATATCCGGTTTATGTATCTTTGGCAGTCCGTATAACCTAGGTAAATGTGTACCTATTGAAAAGAATATTCTTCGTTCATACAATTGTGTTTTTGATAAATATTTTACCGATTCCTTGACTGTCACTCATTAAAATTAACAAATACTAACTGTCATGCTTAATTATAAATAATTGTTTATTATTAATAATGTTTTTTTGGTTAGCCAACCAAATAAGTACATTAAGTATAGTTTATATAGTAGAAATGGATGATAGATAGCAGTAGAATCCAGGAGGTGAGTTTTGTATTATTTGTGACCCTTCAGTTGAATGCACTTGCATCTCAGAGTTAATGTTCACTCTAGGACTCCAACACAGTACCGTCCGCTTCAAACGTCATCAAGTTATACACCTAGCAATTGAGTCCAGATAGCCACTAGCTTGTGCGATAAGGTAAAGTTTAATTCATCTGTATAAGTTATTTTAATCCTTTCATTAATGTTTACTATTGCAATTGATCAATCTCTCATTGGCATATGTATATCCTGTACAGATTACCTCAATATTTACAAACAATATAATCAGAGATGAATGATAGTGATAAGTCTTGCAGATTGGACGCTATATTCGTCTCTTAAGCTATTCTGTAACCCCCAAGCTAGAACTATACAGTGACCTGAACACGAGAGAGAAGACTCAAAGTATGCGAGAAGTAGTTTACTACAAGGTTTTTTATAATGTTTTAAATGTCCTTGGGTTGCTAGAAGATTCCGGAATGCTACTAAACATAGTAGCAGTGTAGCAGCCAACCAATCAAAGCCTCTGCATGTGACGTTCCGCTTCCTTGATATTTTTGGCCAAGTGAACGTTGATTGGATGAAACGCTTCTAGGTGCTTCCTGATCCTTGCTTGTCTTTAGCAAGCAATTTTCTGGATCACCTCAACAGATAGCTAACAGTGAAACCCACGACATCCATTTCTTTCAACTTCAGTCCTAAATGTTAATGGGAACATTCAAACAACCAATACAGAAATCAATCATATATAGTTTCTTTTTCATAGATAACTCTTTTAAATTACTTCCCTGTTTCACAATTACCTCTTAACTTCATTAATTTCAAGTGGTTATTCAATTTTATTTTATTTCTAACGCATCGGTTACATGTAGCTGATGTATAACTGTGAAGTAGAAGCCCTTCTTGGTTATCAAAATAAAGAGTATACAGTTCTACATTATTGATTAGATTATCCGTTTTTCAGTCATACAACAAATGACAATCACATCATATAGATATATTGAGAATGATTACATAATACGCATCGAATGACAGATACCATAAGGTCAATATTCAATAAAAGGCAATGTTTTAAAAATAATAATAAGGGTACATTATTTGAAATCATCTTCATGAAACATTTGTCACAAAGAGTTTTAATAACCTGAAACAAGTGAAATGCATACATGACAACATAATAGAGTACAAACAAAGATGGATAGTGGCTAGCAGTGGAATTCAAGACGCGCATTTCTTCCTATTTGAGGCTCGTCAACTGGATGTACATGCATCTCAGAGTTGAAAGTCACCCTGGGACTCGGACCCAGTACTGTTCGCTTCAAACACCATCGTGTTATTCACTTAACTACTGATTCCTGATAGAGTACACTATTGTTATCTGAGCTTACATTGTAGTAATCATCAGTTTTTTTAAATTGAATAGTGTTCATTATATTCAATGGAGGAAGAAAATTCGGCGTAACTATAATTTATGGACGAACCAAACACGTATAAGACAATAGGTCTTAGATTTTGGCGCAAAACTCATTCATACATTTGTGTAAACAGAGTTTCGGTATTATAGCTGATGTCAGTTCGTGATGAAAACCCTAAATATAATTCGTAATCCTAACCATCAGCTGTAAATCGTAATCCTTATTCTTCAAACGGCTTTGTAACCCTCACTGAGCCCTAGTAAGTAGGTAGACACTCTCAAGGTTATTTTAGCGTTGCCGAAAGGTCGTCCATAAATTATAGTCTCAACATTTAATCGCTTATTAACACTGACTTTTTTTATATGATTGTATGTATGTTAATTGCTCACCTTATTCATGATGTGTCTATAACTTATTTTTGGTCTGAATATCAATATCCAGTCATGCTTGATTAAAATGGGTTGGTTCACTCACCTTCTCCAATCCATTCTGTTTCGCTTCGACTTCTCCACGAAATTCATTCTCATATTTGACTTAGTTAATTAATTTTGTTATTCACCAATACCATTTAAGTCGATGAAAACATACGACGACCAGAGGCATGTATGTTTCGATAACAATCAGAAACGATCTAACTTGAGCCAGATATAGAGCCACTGAAAAGCCTATATATTCTCAGTGCAAGTACATTGTTAATAACTTTAAATGTATTTTGTCAATATTTTTTTTAACTGTTCCATGTCGAAGCCAAACTATTCATTCTTTTGTTTACAACTAAAGCTTCATGAATATGTATATCAGTAATTACCATCAAAGTATATGCTGTGACTTTAGTATCTCATTCGTTATACCAAACAGTATAGCATCAACCGCTACACTATTTTGTTGTTAAAATGTTTAATATAGCTTGTAATTTTTCATGTCCAAGTTTGATTGAGAATACTTATACACACTTAAATACAGATGGGAAGGATTGCCCACAACAGGGTTGGATGGAGAGTGTTGGTGGGTGGTCTATGCTCGTGAACGAGGGGTAACAAGTATCAAAAAGTAAAGTACTAACTATTCTACAGTTATTACTAGACAAATACATCACATGTTTCGTTGGTATACTTTGTGTTTTATTCCACACACAGAACCGCATCTATAACATGAAATGGATGAAGAAGTTTAAAATTTCCTTTTTAGTTAATAGTTATGCCCTTGACCTCTTTACACTAACGAAATCGATTTTTTTGTAGATAAGAGGTTAATACGTGGAAACTAATCAAGTTACTTGCTCTCAATATAACTTTCCAAATGACCTGATGAATTGTTGAAATAAAGGCGACTAGCTACGCATTTCTTTTTAATTGCAAAATAAATACTATGGGAGACTTTATGTCAAGAAATAGTTCAGAATTAAATAAATTTCTTCTGACAGTTCGCTTCATAAAATATAGTTGAAACTATAATTACATGAGTCAATTAAAGCTAGACCACCATGGACAACCTAGAAGTACTGGATGGCTCTTTCATCCTAATTTGGGACTCCTCCGCAGTGCGCATCCACGATCCCGCCTCGCTAGACGTTTGAATTAATTAGTGTATATTACCTGATGGTATACTAACATAACAGGTAACAAGCAGTATATGATTATCTAGACTGTAATGCAAAAACTTCATTACTTCCAATGTAGTGTAGTGAGAAAACTCTCAAATATTCTAATCACCCGTAAATGTTTTACAATGGGAATAAGATACTTGTTCATAACACGTCAAGATATAATAAACTGAACAAAGGTGCATAGGGGTTAGCAGTATAATCCAGAGTGAACATCAACTCTGAGATACAGGTACATCCAGCTGACGAGTCTCGGATAGGACGAAACGCGCGTCCTGAATTCCACTGCTAGCCACCATCCATCTTTACTTAGAATCATAACTTAATCTGAAGCTTTCAATAAATGTAACATCACACAAGCTTGCTATACATATCTTTAGTATAATGTAACTATATATATAATGTAACTATAAAACAAATATCCTATGAAAGCGAGAGCTTCCAAATTTTACAGTATAACTCGAATGATAAAAACTTAATGGATTCTTAATAAAACATTGATAAGTTACATAACAAGATAGTTTATAAAGATTCTATTACATCCAATACAAAAGTGGAAGAAAGAAATCTTTATCATATCATTTGAAGAACTATTGAATAATTTCAATGATTAATATCATGAGTCAGTTGAAGCTAGATCACCATGGAAAACCTGGAAGTACTGGACGGCCGTTTCGTTCTATTGTGGGACTCCTCAGCAGTGCGCATCCACGATCTCGCCCCCTGCGAAATTTAAACCCACCGCCTACTGGTTTCGCGCGTGAGCACTTAACCACTAGACCAATGAGCCAGCCGGCATCCAACGGTGTTAATGTTTAACTTCAACTAATCCACCAAATTGAGCAACACATTCACCATTGCCTTCAGTGAGTTACTATCTCACAACAGACCTGGTTGAACTCCACTGGTCACTACTTCTCACTAGAACTCCAGGACATACCTCTTGAAGCCAGTCACTAGTGAGCATATGTTGATTAATATCAGATGGGTTTTGTGGATATTATAGTAATTTCAATGGTTGAGATCATGAGTAAGTTGAAGCTAGACCATCATGGGAAACCTGGAAGCACTGGACGGCCGTTTCGTCCTATTGTGGGACTCCTCAGCAGTGCGCATCCACGACCTCGCCCCCTGCGAGGTTCGAACCCAAGACCTATTATATAAGAATCAATTCAGAACCAATTACATTATCAGAAGGGGTTTTGTAGAGATTTTAGTAATTCAATAATTGAATTCATGAATCAATTGTGAAGCTAGACCACCATAAAAAACCTGGATCGTGGATGTGCACTGCTGAGGAGTCTCACACTAGGATGAACCAGCCGTCCAATGCTTCCAGGCAATTACATTATCTTTAAACTAAACTTTCCTATGAATATTCCATTTTTTTGTAATGAAATACAATCAATAATTCATGTCTTATTCAGGTTTTCTATTGATTAATCTAAGAAAATTAGTTCATATGAGAAAAGCAAATTTTCTTTTTAGATTGAATATAAATCAATAAAGGTTAGAAGAAAATTACCCGTTAACCGTTTATCATATGCTCAAATTATGATCAATTGAAGTCCTTAAATATCAATGAAAAGATTCAAGTAAAACAATATCAAGTGAATTTAAACTTCATTCTATTGTACAAACAAGTGATTATCAAAATTCAGTAGCTAAATGAATAATATGATAAAGTTTGTAGTGAATAGTACTGGGTTCGAGTCCCATAGTGAACATTAACTCTGAGATATAGGTACATCTAATTGATGAGTCCCTAAATAGGAAGAAACATGTGTTTTCTAAATTCCAATGTTAGTCACTATCTAACTTTGCTAATAATTAAAAAGGTTTGTTTTTTCTTTCTTTTTTTTTTCTTTTAATCTATCAATAAATATAGGAGATTTTATTGATTGATTCTTGTTACAGAGAGGTTTATGTATATAATTATCGATTTTACTTTCATGGGTAGAAGTAATCTTAAACAAAAACAACAAAAAAGAATATTGTTTCTAGTATAGATCTTTCATAAGGTTTTTTTAATAATGATAAATATTCTGACTTAAATGAGAAGTTAAACTTGGATTCATAGATTAAAATGTAAACCATAACTTTTAGATGTAGTAAAGTATTTAGTTGCTTAAATATAAATATCAGAAGTGTTTTTGTGGATATTATAGTGATTTCGATGGTTGAGATCATGAGTTAGTTGAAGCTAGACCATCATGAGAAACCTGGAAGCACTAGACAACCGTTTCGTCCTATGGTGTGATTCCTCAGTAGTGCGCATCCACGACCCCGCCTCGTGGGGTTCGAACCCAGGATCTACCAGTCTTACGCGCGAGTGCATAATCACTGGACCGGCCGGCATCGAACGGTGTTAATTTCTAACTTCAACTAATCCACGAAATTGAGCGACATATCCACCATTGTCTTCAATGAGTTACTATCTCAAAAACAGACCCGGCCATTCAGTGCTTCCAGGTTTTTCATGGTGGTCTAGCTTCAATTGACTCATGATATCAACCAGTAAAATTACTATAATATCCACAAAACCCCATCTGATACTAATGAACATATGCTCACTAGTGACGGTCTGCAAGAGATATTTCCTGGAGTTCTAGTGAGAAGCAGTGACAATTGGAATTCAACCGGGTCTGTTGTAAGATAGTAACTGACTGATGACAATGGAGACTGATAAGTCCTGGGTTCGAATCTCGTGGGGTGGGATCGTACATTCACACTACTGGGGAGTCCCACAATGGGACGAAACGACCGTCTAGTGCTTCCAGTTTTTCCTTAGTGCTCTGGCTGCAATTAATTCATGATCTCAACCGTTGAGATAAATATAAATAGTTGACACAAAATTTGAACATATAACTCAATGGATAGGTTGAGGTTAATTATGTAATCCAAGATTCGTATTTGGTATTCGTCAGTTGGAAATATTTACGCCGGCATTGTTGGTGCTCATATTAGATCTTGATCCTAGCCACTGAGTCGAAATACTAATATTGTAACAATGCACAAAAATGTACATATTTTAACAAAGGTTGATCGAAATTCAATCCTGAATATCAAAGGCAGAATAGCTCACTTATTGATACTAATAATATCTAACTTCTCAATGGTTTGAAGTAGAATTCTTTAACCACTGAACTAATTTTCCATTACACATATATGTGTACTACTTACTTACTTATGCCTGTTACGCCTCGTCCAGGAGCATAGGCCACCACCCACCAGCACTCTCCATCCAACCTTGCCCTGGGCAATCCTTTCCAGTTCCATTCAGTTGTTATTCATCCTTCTCATATTTGCTTCTATTTCCCAACGTAGTGTATTCTTTGGCCTTCCACTACCCTGTTTCCTTTTAGGATTCCAAGTTAGGGCTTACCTCGTGATGCAATTTGGTGATTTGCGTAATGTATGTCTTATCCATTTCTATCGTCTTTTTCTAATTTCCTCTTCAACTGGAAGCTGGTTTGTTCTCTCCCACAGAAGGCTGTTGCTATTGGTATCCGACCAACGGATATTGAGTATCTTATGTAGACAACTATTTATAAATACTTGTACCTTCTTGATGATTGTTTTAGTAGTTCTCAAAGTTTCAGCTCCGTACCGTAGGACGGTCTTGACGTTTGTATTGAAGATTCTGACTATGATATTGGTTGATAGTTGTTTTGAGTCCCATATTTGCATATGCTCTTCTAGACTTTAAATGAACAATTGACTATTTTTTCACAATGAAAATATTATATACATTACATAGTCTATTGTACAGTAGTCCTAGTAATTATTTTTCATTATAAAGAAAACTCGTTTAAACCTTGGCGCCAATCAAACAAATGTATAATTAGTTAAATAAATGAATAAGTAAACAAATATAGTCATGAAAAATATATAAACAATAGTCATTTATATTCACTTGGTATTGTTCAGCTTGTATCTTCCCATTGAGGTTTAAGACTGCAATTAATCAGTCTGTTATTGACATAGATGCATTATGTAGGTATGTCTCGATATTGCCTTTATTCACAAGCAAGTGGCTATCAGGACTCAGTGACTGAGTGGATAACGCGATGGCGTTTGAAGTGAATGGTACTGGGTTCGAGTCCCAGAGTGAACGTCAACCTTTTGAGATGCAGGTACATCCAACTGACGAGTGCCAAATAGGACGAAACGCGCGTCAAACTGCATTCCACTGCTAGCCACTATTCATCATTGCTTACAAATAGTCATTTATATTTATTGTTAAGTAGAATAATAATAATAATAATCATTAAATAGTATGATACAATGGATGATTTAAATCATTCTTTCTCCAGTATTACTATACTATGTTAGATTGGATACTTAAATAGTACACAATACAGAGGTCAGATCATATTCTATCTGATATATAGTACACTACAAAGAATAGAGAACTTGAATTACACTAGATAATACTTCATTCAAACACAATGATAAGCAGTTACATTAAGCGAGTCCAAAGTAGAAATCAATAATCAGGAAAGGAAATCATATATTTAATAGTTAATAGGTTAAATACCTGTTTGTCCACATTCAATGACCAGTTTATATTTCAATCTCACTATTACATATGACAATATCATTAATATCTACTAACTTTATAGGTAGTAATACTGTTACATAAACAAGTACCGATTCATGCATTTCATTATAAGCAACATTATTGATAGAATAACTAATGATGTTGTGGTGTATGCTACTTATATAGACATAAGTAATATATAACAATAGTCAGGTTTAGAATGTCTGGTATCAGAAAGTCGAGAAAGAAAGAACGGGAGTACAAAGTGATTGGTATGGAAATGAAGGAACAGTGAAGTCTGAGACGACTGATTGATATTTTGCAAATTAAGTATTTACTATTTGGTTCTCAGATTTTACTAAGAGTTTCTGTAATTTTGTGTTCAATTACATTCGATTGTCCCCATGTGTGTTCTCGTTCATTAAAATGTTATCAAATTTCTTGAAGTAGACGAAACGAATTATAATGGTTGAAAGTTGACTATTTAAACTTATTCATATTTGAACACATGAGCAATGGTACAAGGGAACACAAAATACATATGCATCACACAATGAGGTCAATAGTAGTTATCATTGATATGTGTGATGCATGTGATACTTCCCAGGTGCCCAAACTGAAGCAGGTGGTATTCTTAGGAGGCTACACCAAGAGCTTTTGACCTAGAAGTCTAAACCACAAAGCAGTGAAACAACTTTGGGAGAGCAGTCCTATCATAGCTGGTGACCAACAATTGGTTCATACGCCATTTGTTACCTCAGGATCCTGGAGCCCATGTGCACCATTGGTTTGGAACCAGGGTTTCTCAACTCCCCTAGGTGAATCCTCTGTATCCACCGACCCGGTTGAAGCGCCGGACATTCGCTTTTCGTCCTGTCAATTTTGTAAACAACAGTAATGCTATGCTGCGAGAAGGCAGTGATTATGACTTCCCTGACATTGGTTGTACATGCGTGTACATGTAAGAGCACTTTGAGAGGGAGAGCTGACTCTCCCTGCTCTCGGCCGTACCAGAGCATTTGGGGGTAAAATATGTGTCGGGGGTGGGATCCCGGCTCACGCTCACTTCGCGAACTGGGACTTGAGCCTGGCATTTTTAACCGCTCAGCCAGTCCAACGTAAGCCAGAAGCCCATCACTGTACAAATAGATTCAGTTTTTTTAGTTTTAAGTTGTACCACCTTGTTTGTAGTTTTAATCACACTACCTGATTATCCAAATCAAAGCAAGCACAACCGTATCCAAACTCAGAAACCAATCGTTAAGATTTGAATAAGGTATTGGAAAACAAAACTTTTACCTTGCAGTACAAACATTATTCGGTTATTTACTGAATAATTAATTTTAGAACTAATTAACAGAACTCCAGAAGCTTTACAAGTCATAATTGTCCCATTAAGTGAGGACTGAACAGTCACTATTTTCTGACGTTATCCACGTTAGTAATATTCCATCATGAAGAAAGGCAAAATATTAATTGTTGAATTTTAACCTAACTAATCAGTTTTGTGCTGTTTATCGCCATGATAAACTTAGGTTCCTACAGAGGTCTATGGTACATAACGATAAACACGATCGAATAGAGGGAATTCGTATTTTACAGTACAGATTGATTAGAGTTAGATAACTACTGAGATCAACCAATCAGTGGAAGGATGTTTCATTCTAGTACGAGACTTATCATTGGTAGTGAACATCCACGATCCCATTGGATATTGAACCGAACACCTTCGGGTTTGGTGGCAAGAGATTGACCTTTATACCATTGAGCCGACAATTGATGGTTTACGTGCCTAATTTCTAGACGTACTTCCCAAAGTTTTGATAAGAAATCGTCCCATTCTAGAATAAAACAACTGGTTTTCAACAGTTGGCTAACTAAGATCAGTTTGTTACGTCAACTATAAAATTCAAAAGTCTCTACAAACCCTTTATAGGAAACTTTCATTCTATTCTCCTTAGGCTTTATCAAATTTTTTGTCGATTTAAACACCATATTGTGGATTGGTTGAATTTAGACATGAACATCGTCAGATACCGGCCAGCTCAGTGGTCTAGAGGTTAGGCATTCACGCGTGAGACCGATAAGTCCTGGGTTCGAATCCCACACACAGGATAGTAGATGTGCACTGTTGAGTAGTCCGATACTAGAATGAAACAGTCAT
Source organism: Schistosoma haematobium (assembly GCF_000699445.3). Lineage (NCBI taxonomy): Eukaryota > Metazoa > Platyhelminthes > Trematoda > Strigeidida > Schistosomatidae > Schistosoma > Schistosoma haematobium. The sequence goes on from NC_067198.1 coordinate 5,267,105, forward strand.
CCAGTGCTTCCAAGTTTTCCATGGTGGTCTAGCTTCAATTGACTTATAAATTCAACTGTTAAATATACATCTATTTCTCTAAGATTCTTTATTTTGTAATAGACTCAGCCAAAAAAACAACAGGAATAAATACCCCCCAACCTATCTACCTACTTAGTGATAGTATTCCACAGTAAAAAAATATATATATGTAAAACAGATAAATAAACTTATTGCTTATCAGTTGCTATGGTTCACATGATGAAAAACAAAAGTTCCATTTATATTCTATCAACAACAAAAAAAAAACAAGAATAAAATTCAATCTTATATGTTCATTGATTTACAATTTGTCAGACTAAACATTGAAAATTTTTAGGAAAATAAACCATAAATAGACAAAACAAAAATTTGTAACTAACTAAAATTTAAATCTAAGTAATGTGTTTAATAATTATTTCATCAATTCATTAATAGTTTAGATTATAGACTAATCTTAATTGGCAAACCTATCATACGCTCATTGATAACTGGCTTCAAGATGAGTATTCTTCGAGTTCTAGCAGAAATTCTTAGCCAGTGAAGTTTAACTGTGTCTATTGTAGAGGCAGTTATTCACTGAAGACAATAGTGGACAGTTACATCAATCAGCTACAACGTAGGACCAGACACATATATGCATCGGTCCAAGTTGCCATACCTCATTAACACAACAAGATGAACACGGGATTCATAAAAGTAGTTAATTCAGTGGTGGTAATGTATAAAAGAAAGATTGCATATAAGGATATTGTACAGGAAGAAAGAATTAGTTCGTAGAAAGAAATATATGGAGCGATTTTAAACTTATAGTTTAAGGGAAGACAAAGAGTGTATAATACCTACGCCATTGTGATCGATTCTGAGCCATGTCACCCAGAGTCTCCGACAGTTACGTAATATATCATAGATTGGCTGAATTTAGACAATAACACCGTTGGATGCTGACCGGCTCAGTGATTTACAAGTTAAGCGTTCAAGTCTCTTTAGTGTGGGATCGTGGATGCGCAAAGCTGAGGAGTCCCATACTAGAGTGAAACGGTCATTCAGTGCTTCGATGTTTTCCATGATGGTCTAATATTCATGATATCAATTGAAACTCAGTGATCTCCATAATCCTATACTGATATATCAGTAAATACTAGCCAACTATTTCGTGCTATTACCGTTTCAATAGTTAGTTTTATGAAAACAAATAACGATTTTGTGGTTTAATTTCTTAGATCTATCATCTATCAATATACAGAAGATAACTCATCACTAAATTGTTTCCGCTTCAAGAACTACTAGTATCAGTTAAACTGTGGTGCATGCTACTTATATTGATATAAGTAGTATATGATGCGAGTCAGGAATGTAATGTCCGGCGGCAGAAGATAGGGAAGATCAAGAAAGGAAGAGCGGGAATAGAAAGCAATTAGTATGGAAATGTAAGAACAATGAAGTTCGAGACAATTATTGAACATTTTGCAAATTAAGTATTACAGTGTGGTTTTTCTGTTTTACCAAGTAACCCTGTAATTTTGTGCTAAATATAATTGGGTTGTCCTCTTCTATGTTCACCTTAACTACAAAACAACATTTGATACTGATAAGTGAACAGAGAAATCATTGAAGTTCTGTAGACCACATATAAACTAACAGGATATTGAAACTTAAACGAATTATTCTGTAATTCAGTTATGTATTCAAAATATATGGAAATCGCTTTTAATTACTGTTAACAACAATCCTTATCATGAAACGAAACTCTTCTAATACTAACCCATCGTTTTAGACTCAATAATGTTTATAAGAGTATTTAAAGTAGAAATGAAACCAAATCAATACAAGAACTACTTTAATTTTATTCAATGATATTCCATACAATACAAGGAGGATCTGATGCAGACGTAAACGTAAAGATTGGTAAAGCAACAACAGCATTCCTACAGTTGAAGAACATATGAAACTCAAAACAAATGTCAACCAATATGATATTCAGAGTCTTCAATACGAAAAAACGCTAATTAAAATGCAAAAATACTTAATGTAATTTTTATGAAGTATAAATATCAAAGTTAGAATGTTCAATACCAATGTCAAGACAGTGCTACGGAACGGAGCAGAAAATTTGAGAACTACTAAAACCATCATCGAAATGCACAAGTATTTATAAACAATTGTCTACGCAAAATAATCAACATCCATTGGCCGGATACTATCAACAACAGCCTTCTGTGGGAGAGAACAAACCAGCTTCCATCTGAAGAGAAAATTAGGAAAAGACGTTGGAAGTGGATAGGACATACATTACGGATATCATCAAACTGCATCACGAGGCAAGCCCCAACTCGGGATTCTGAAGGGAAGCGGAGAGAATGGAAGGCCAAAGAATACTGCTTCAGAATTGGAAACAGACATAAATAGGATGGATAGTAACTGGGAAGGATTGCCCGGTACAGAGTTGGATGGAGAATGCTGGTTGGTGGCCTATGTGAAAAAGTCAGCTTTTTAGAAATACTACATAAAAAATAATAACAATTCGAAGAGGATTAGTAAATGTATAGTGAATACAGTATTAAGGAACTACTTGGTTGTGAAATATTTTCTCTTTAACTACAGTACTGACTAACTAGCCTAGACTAGAGAAAGTCATGATATATATATATATATATATATATATATATATATATATATATATATATATATATATATATATATATATATATAAACCTTTACTAATGAAATAACTGGTCACTTGCCAAGCAACGAGATTATCCTAGTGTAACGTATTTGAAATTTTACCACACTCAAGCCTCCATTGGCTGAGCGTCTTATTTTCACGTTAACTTTGTCATCGTTGTATTATTCTGGATTGCTTCATTAATTAAAATCAGTGGATCTTAAGTACTCACTGAGTTGTTGATTAGCTGTTTCTCTTATTCTTCCCTGTTCCAGATTCTCATAGATGTTAATCTGCGGATACTTCTTCAGAATAAAGGAAACCTCCAGATTAAACAATCTACCACAGTCTAAACGACACATGTCTAACAAGCTTTCTCATACTACTCTTCTACTTTATAATGGTCTACTTATTTAGTGGAATCGATTAAAAACACTACATAAAGAAATGAAGTATTCAGTGTCCAAAAATTTCCGATATGTTATAACTTGTCAGTCGAATGCTACTTTTTATATCTGATCATCGCTGATTGGTATGTCGGAAACTTATCACTTATACTCGAAACGAGGGACCTCTGCAATACCCACGACACGAAGACTGGTATAAGTGAAGATTTATTAACGCCCAAACACGATGACGACGACTCGAGTCGAAAATACACTCATTTATATATTGATTGTACACCCATTTTGATTAATAATTAGGATGAAATCACATATATAAACAATACTTACTTACTCATTTAGGCCTCTTACCCTGTTACATAGTTCATGTCAATTAAATACAAGAATATCGTATATTATTCCGAATCAAATGTCATATGGGGAAACAAAACCGAATAATACTACACTAGATTGAATCAAAACGGAAGTAATGTTGAACCAAAACTCATAATGAGTAAATCAATCGAATCTTGACTTTTCTTCCCGTCATATCACGATACAAGTAAACATTCGAGTTAGGTTAGTTTCCTTATTTAACATATAGAGTAAGATCAGGTATATTGCATAATAATTCTCAGTTTAAAAGACAAAACTATATTCACCATATTTATCTATTACTATGACTAATATTGCGATCATTCCTATTCCTCTAATTCTCACATTGTGGAATCCCTCAACTACTGCTCATATGAAATGTGGTTAGAATGGGGGATCGTGGAGATCTAAAGTGGACCGCATGTGGGACTCGAACCCAGGACCTTTGGTGACTCGCGCGAACGCTTAACTTGAAATGTAAAAATGTCAATTTATGCCAAATCTTATGATCCTTACCACTAATTGACATGTCTGAGTCTAATCTCATCAGTAGCACATACAAACCACTTCATATATCACACACTGTAATTATTATATTTACTACGATCACTAATACTTGTCTATCAGTAAACTTGATAGTAGTAAAGCAGTTTCAAAACAGACGACACATTTTAACCCAGCTATGTTAAAGCTCACAGAAGACTATGAAATATTGAAAACTAACTGCATAAAACTAGAATTAATATACCATAAATTTCAACAGAGTCCCACAATAGGATGAAACAGGCGTCCAGTGCTTCCAAATTTTCCATAGTGGTCTAACCTTCAATTGACTCATGAACTCAACCATTGAAATTACTATAATATCCACAAAAATCCCTCTGAGATATAAAATGGTCTATGATTACCACACACACACACACACACAAAAATACACTTTATCCTAGAAGTCGTCTAGTACATATAAACAACTTCAGCGAGAACAATCAATAGATATTGAACATAATCGTCCAATGTGTCCATTACGTGAAAATCATCATACAATATTACCAATGAAATCAAAACATATAACTAATGAACAACGAATGACTTCTATAATAATAACCCACTCTTCATCGATCTTAGTACACTTGAAATACTATAGGGATAAAAAGAAGAGAACACAATGACAACTCTAATTTGCAGTAAATTAATGCATGTATATTTATCCAGATATATATATATATATATATATATATATATATAGAGAGAGAGAGAGAGAGAGATTCATTATACAATTGGCTTGTTGTGTTCATGTATTCGCCATTCAAATCAAATGTCATCGGTGAATTGAAAATTAAAGAAAAAGCATACAATATTAAATAGAGTAATAATAATAATAATAATAATAATAATAATAATAATAATAATAATAACTATTATTATCCATATGATTTGGAGCATTTAAGTAGTAATAGCAATAATAAATGTTATTATAATGCACTAAATTGATAGAAATAGTTTATTTATCCATAGTAATTATAAGCTTGACTGATTGTTCACTAAAAATGAAGTGTAAAGCATTGTTCAATTCAACCCTATTTAATAATAATAGTAATAATAAGAAGAATTAAGATAGAGATAGAGGGAATATGAGGTTAAAGGTATCAGGAAAGAAAACAAACAAACAATTAAGAAAAGTATTAGAAAAATAAATATACAACATGTACATATACGGTTATTTCATTGTCACATTCATGTGCACACATACAGCTGTGTGTGGTAGGTACGCAAAGGTATATATATATATATATATATATATATATATATATATATATACCAGTTACCATGTTGAACTAATAACACTCTATTTGTGCATGATCTAATGACAATAAAATAACACAGAAGACAGTAAGAATTTCATTGAAAAATCAAAGTATAGTAGAAGAAAACAAGGATGTAATATTGTTATATATGTGTGTATATATAAGGATAAAACGAAGACAGTAAACATCATTAGGAGAGGTATGGTTTCACACAAACACAAACACACACACACACACACACGAAGTAATGATCAAAAGAACACAACAAAACAAATATAAGATAAAATTTCATTTTTCCTATACAAAAATATATGGATAATATATAAGTGTAATGAGCAATTTAAGAATAAGCAAAACGAGAACAACATATATAAACATTCCAATTGAATAGATTCATAGAATATTCAATGAATTAATGGAATGTACCAATACTTGGTTATAGTTTATTATTATTATTGTATAATTTGTATAATATGTATCAGCAGTACAAACAATATACATGAATAAAACAAATATGCATTCACAATACAACAAAACATTGTATAGAAATTAAAACCAAAGAGAGGGGGGGAGAAAGGGAGGGAGAGAGAGAGGGAGGGAGGAAAACAATACGAGATCATAAACATAATAATCCAAGCATAGATACATTTATATGAATTGGATAAATATTAAACGAAAATAACCATTCACCAAAACCGAAAAGAAAATATATCATAAATGTGAATACATCATTGAATAAAAAAAACGAAAAAAAAGAAAGAAAAAAAAAGAATCAAAACACTATTCCATTACATCATCGACAACAAAAAAAGAAAACAAAAAGAAAAGGAAAGAAGAAATCTTGTCAACAAAAAAAAATTCAGAGATTTACATATCATTCTACTTGTTTCATATTACATACTATAACATAATAGAAAATGAATCAATAATTGATTCAATTAATTGAATAAACACACATTCATTTATGAATTGGATTCAGGGAAACAATCAGTTAAAAAAAAGAGAAGAAATCATTTGAAACCGGTAACAATAGAACAACATTGACAATTGAATGAATAAATGAAGTAAAAATAATTAAAAAATAAAGTTTATTTTTTCTCTGTTTTTTTTTCTGTTTTCTCTCAAAATAATAATAGAAACTAAGCGAATCATCATCTTCCACACACACACACACAAACACAAAATAATAATAATAATACTAATTACAGTAATGGTAATAATATTTGTTTATTTATTCATCCATCTAATGACGACAAAATTATCATTATTATTATTATTATTATAGTTATATCGGAAATGCCTAAAGAAGTTACAAAACCACAAAAAAAAAACAAAGAAAACAAGCAGTAAACAATGTCTGAAAGCCTTAGACACACGCACACGCACTATAAATATATAGTCGTTATTTTTGTTGTTAGTCTCCTGTTTTTCTTGTCCCCCGCGTCACAATCCCCACGTAATTTACAATACAAATGACATGTAGTCTACAAACCTATATGTCTATACCCGTACAATCTTTAATGATAGCAATAATAATAATAATAACAATAATAATAATAATAATAACGTATACATGTACATATGTGGATATCTCAATATGAAATCTAATCACCATATTATTTTAATCAAACATTATAAATCAACCACAAAATGACTAACTTAAATCCACAACATTTAATGATGACGCTGATGTTGGTGATAATGATACAAGAAAAGAAAAAAAACAACATGAACAAAAACAGAAGAAAGAAGAAAAAAGGGACAAGAAGGAGAAAACTAATGATTGAACATAGAGTATCGGATTAAAGAGTAATAAAGATGCATAGGAATAGGAAGTGTAACATACCTTCCTTTAAAGAAAAAAGTATATGATTATCTATCAGTCAATTTTGTTAACATGCCACATGTGAAGGTTGTATCGTTGATAATGATGTTGAAGGATTATGAGCTACAAAAAAATTGATTGTAAAATTATAAAGAGAGAAAAGAAAATAATTAAAATAATATGGTATTTTCATTGATAGATCATTACTGAATAGTAAATGAAGAATGTCATATTTGTATCTAGCTATTATTACTTGTTTTAAAGAGTGTTAACCGATTTCTACTGACCAGTTATAACGTGGTGGGTTGAAGATGCTCGACTAGCTTTTGCCAAATTGCATCATTTATGGAGTAGGGGAGAAATCCGTCTACCAACCAAAGGATATTTTCACTGAGCAGCAGTTCGTTACGTCCTACTTTATGGCTGTAAAACATGACCGATAAGAGTAGAGGATATTCGTAGGTTACCATTATTAGATCATAGGTGTCTTCAACACATTGCTCGTATATCCTGGGATCACCGAATAATTAATGCAGTTGTTAGGAAACGGGTATTGGGTGAGGATGGCAAATCAATTGATAAATTAGTGAAACTTCATCAGTTGAGATCAGTCAGTCAGCTACAACGTAGGACCAGACACATATATGCATCGGTCCAAGTTGCCATAACTCATCAACACAACAAGATGAACACCGGATTCATAAAAGTAGTTAATTCAGAGGTGGTAATATATAAAAGAAAGATTGCAATAAAGATATGGTACGAGAAGAAATAATTAGTTCGTAGAAAGAAAGATATGAAGCAATTTTAATCTCCTAGTTTAAGGGAAGATAGAGAGTGTATACACCTACGCCATTGTGATCGATTCTGAGCCATGTCACCTACAGTCTCCAACCATTGGTTACGATAGTCACGCGGACCCCAACCAAGTAGTCTGCATCTACCAACATGGCTCAGACTAGAAGTTAGTGAATTCAAGCACTGATGCCACGTTTTGATTTGGCCGACCCTAACTTTCTTTCAACCATCCCGAACACCGGTTAGCATTGCACGTCGTGGTAATCGGTGTTCGGGCATAAGTAACACATGGCCCAACCATCTCAGTCGATGAAGATTCATAACCTCATCAACTGATTTACCATCATTACCTAATACCCTGCGTCTAACCTCACTATTACTTACCCGGTGATCCCAGCAGACGCCAGCAATATTTCTAAGGCATCTGTGGTCAAATACTAGTAGTTTACGAGTGTCTCCTACTCTTAATGGCCATGTTTCGCTGCCGTAAATTAAAACAGAATGGACTGCCGCGCAGTATACTCGTCCTTTTATCGAGATGGCTGGGACACGTGTTACGTACGCCCAACCACCGACCGCCCCGACGTGCGTTGTTTTATGGTGTACGAGTAGGTTAGGAGAAAGCTAGGGACGGGCAGACCAAAACATGGCACAAACCCATGAAGTCACTGACAAGTGGACTGAGTCATGTAGGTAGGTGTAGACTACCTGGTTAGGATCCGGGAGACGATAGCAGCTGAAGGTTAGAAACCTTGAATGACATGGCTTAAAATCGTTTGCAATGGCGCAGGTGCATCCACTCTTTGTGTTCCCCCAAGTTCTAGTCTTCTGAATTCTTCATGTCCTTTATTTTCTTTTCAAATATATTTCACTGAATTATACTTCTTGAATAACATATTCAAACTCAAATCTTTCCGATTACTGCTTATACTTTAACTACCTCTACCACTATGGGATTTGAATCGACAATTGTATCTGTGTGCTAATGTGGTATGGCAACTCGAACTGATGTACGTACGTACGTACGAAGTTCTACGTTGTTGCTGACTGACTGGGTTGGAGATAGTTGATAGGAAATCCTGAACTTAGATTTCGTGTTATTTGGTACTACTCAGAAATGTGTACTAGTAATTTTTTTGGGGGGGGGTTGAATGGGTGCTACCTGGCAAATTCGATTCCAAAGCACTGAGCTTTAAGTTTAGAGATGTTACAATTGAGCTATCCAGGTTGCAACTGATCTCCTATATGACTGAGATGTACACACAATTAATCGATCACTGAATAATGATAAATGCCATGTATGTCAAGCCTATTTTAGTGCAAATCAAATTCTATCAATCAAGTTGCAATGTGACTACCAATCGCGGCCCGTATAGTTCAGTGGTAACGTCCCTGACTACAAAGCTGGGTGACACGGGGTCGAATTCGCTAAGGAGCATCAGTTTCTTCAAAATTACTGGTACAACTTGCTGACTATCACCAAATAGCATGAAACCTAAGTTAAGGATATCCGGTCGACTACCTCCAACCACCACATTACATATTAACATGGTGTATGCGATATCGAGTCACCTATCTATTTGAAATAAGAAGGATCTGACATACATGACATTGATCACTACCCTGTGATCAACCAATTGTAAAAAAATTAATTAACTTGTCTAAGAGGCTAAACATCACATTCACTGTTGATGTAAAATGATTGGAGCTAGTAACTAGAAAAAACCAGTATTTAGGTTTCGTATTAGTATCAGTAATGCATACCTATATCGTCCCAGACTTTGGAGCTAGATGAAATAAATTCGAATCTCAGAGGGACAGTTGAGATTCCCGGTACTGCTCCCCGGCAAGTACCATATAACACAAAATCTAAATAAATGATTTCTTCCCAACTACCTTCAATCGCCCGACAATTGTCATTTCATGTAGCCGTAGCTCAGTGGTTATAGCATTCAAATTTTAGCCACCAATATTTAGATTCAAACCCTGCTCCATTTGCTTCGGTTCGGGCAACCAGGTAATACCACTAACCCCCATACTTAGAAAATGGTTAAAAGAATATGTATGTGATCACTGACTTATCGTTTAAATTATCATTACTACTTCCAAGTTGATCAATTAGGAATTTATCTGTTACATTAAAGGGTTCCAGATTCACATTTCAATTCACTTATATAGACTTTTCCAACTGGGTAGGTATCATTATTAGCTTTGATACATAAAAATACGACCCAAAATCGAGTGCATGTACGCGTATATAACAGGAGATTTGTTAGTTTACTCAGAAATCGAAAATCAAAGGAATCGGTGTACAAAAAACATCAGTCAGTAAAACTAATAAAAATAATTGCATATCTAAATTGCCATAGATCTATGTATGCTCAAGAAACAAAAAATCGAATAACACATCTCATATACCATCAGTTAACAGTAAGTACTGAAATCTTAGGTACAAGCTAATCTATTTAGCTTTGAGTAACACTGTTTTGTGTGAGGGCTATTGGTACTAATATTCCAACCTCAATGATTCGATATTTTGTAATAAATATCAAATGGAGCAGTGACTTAATGATTAAAGTGGTGAAATTAAATTATACTTGAAATATTGAGAGACTTCAGGAAGTGACCTTAAGAAATTTTACCCATTTATTAGCTGAGTAGAAGGCAAATGTTATAGAGGAGTAACCGGTTGATGGGATTCAAAATCAAATTATATCCTATACAAAAGAACTCGTTTATATGACTCTAGATTGTTTTAACTTTACAGCATTTAAAATGGGGGGAAAAATTGTTCTTTAGATATGACTATATTGCTTCAATATTATTAGTGTAGATACCAGTTATAGAGTCACACAATTAACTAATTATTATGATCATATATCGGGAAGCACCTATACGTTATTCAATTATCTGTATACATGGTAGTCCTCCATTGCACACGTCATACATAAATGAATAATTTTTCTGTATCGGTTAGGCTATAACAAATAGACAACCTTGAAAGATCTAACAAACACTCTTGACTAAGTCCCGAGTTACACTAAGTACACCCTTACAAATACAATCTGCGTCAGAAGTAGACTTTTCTTGGAATTTAGCATTTACCGTAGTTACACTATATATATATCAATTTTGAGCAAAAATTTGAAACACAGCTATCTTACATCTAATTGATTCGTCAGTATAGTATATTTCTGTCATTAAAACATTCAGGTTTTACCAGTAGGTCGAAGGTTTCAATGCTTCTCTACTTTGGTTTGAGGATCCAGGTAGCAGATCATAAATATAAAGTGTAACTCAATCTACGTTATATAAACATGTACTTACTAAGTTAGTTAAATCTGTTCAGTAAATATCGAATTTACTATTTCTGAGCACACATAGAAATATAACAGTAACTTGTGTCTATCAATAGATAACAATTATTTGTAATTGGGTCATCACGTCAACCAGGCATATATGTTGGTATATGTTCATCCTGTGCGGATTGCCTTGATATTACCATCTTATTTATTTATTTATTTAAACACATAAACACTGGTACAAGGAGGCATCAAATACATATGCACCAAATAAATCATTCGGTTTGTTTGAGGGCTGGGATACTGCCCGGGTGCCCTAATCGAAACAGGTGGTTTTTTAGGGGCAACACCCGGAGCCTTTGACCTAAAAGTCTAATCCACAAGGCAGTGGAGCAACGTCTGGAGATGCAGTCCCATGGTATCCGGCGACCAACAATTGGTTCATACGCCTATTTTTCCCTCACGATCCTGTAGTCCATGTGCACTATTGGTTTGGAATTGTGGTTTTCCAACTCCCATAGGTGGACTATCCGTGTCCACCAAACCGGTTAAAGCGCCGTACATTAGCTTTTCGTCCTCTCAGTTTCGTCAACAACGCCCTCGTCGCGAGATGACAGTGAGTAGGACTTCTCTGGCGGTGGTTATATGTACGTGGCCATGTGAGAGCAATTCAATAGGGAGAGCTGACTCTCCCTATCAAGTTACAAGCATTATAAGCAGAGATGAATAGTGGCTAGCAGCGGAATTCAAGACGCGACTTTTTGTCCTATTCGGAACTCGTCAAATGGATGTACCTGCATCTCAGAGTTGATGTCCAGTCTGGGACTCCAACCCAGTACCGTCCACTTTAAACGCCATCATGTTACCTACTTAGCTACTGAGTCCAGACAACTACTAGCTTGTGCAATTGGGTGAAGTTTTAATTCATTGATGTTAACGACGACAATTGATCAGTCTTCATAGCTCATTCAAATGAAATTTGTGATTTTTAAATAAAGATTTTAAAAAAAAACACGAATGGGGATTATATGTCAAATAAAGATTTTTAATAGTTGAATCCAAGAGTCGATCTATGCTTAAAAAAAAGTTACTATAATCTCCACAAAACGCCACTGTAATAAAATAAAGATTTCATATATTCTCTGTCTGTTTCTATGTGTCTCCTTCTCTCATGTATTGACTACTTTCAAAATAACGACAATATGACCTTTGTCTCTTTCTTGTTTTGTTTCATTAGGTCAACTTAAAACAAATATCATAGAAAAATGTGCGTATATATATATATATATATTCAACGGAAGAAATGAGAATAACATAAGGAAATAATTCAGATATCAGCAAGCCTATAAGCACATACACACACACACACACAATGTGTGATTCAACAGGACATAAAAACGATAGCCAAAACAACAACAAATAAATAAATAAATAAATAATGATCAAATAAATGATAAGAAATTCTTGTATACATTTGTAATATTGCTTGATTTGTAATGTCGCTAGTTCCACAATTAGTCATTTACAACTAAATGGGGAAATCAAAAGACTTAGTCAGTCATACAAGGATTAACGTTATTAGTAACGTTTCAATTTCAATAATTGTGTTGTATCGAACACATTATTTTCATCTAGTGACCGAGTGTTGTATGTTGGAATGTTATTTTTACTAAACATTCTATTTCGAGTCTCTGAAATTATCGGCAACTATTTGCTATAAACATAATAGCGTGACGCAGTCCTACATGTCGAATGGAAAACACACATATGTTGCAAAAATTAGGGTTTGAAATGGGATCTCGGATGAAAATTACACGATAACAGCTAGCATCAGCCCGATTAATGAACAGAACAGAGGTCAAATGTGCTGGATATATTCATTAATAGGTATCCGCTCAGTAGTTGAAAGGTGATGTCTTAGCTGAGACACTTGGAGCTCAATCCCTAGTGTGGTCCTGAATGTGTAGTGTTGCTGAGGAGTAACATACCAGGACGAAACAACTGTTCGTTACTTTCAAGTTTTTAATGATCCTCCGACTGAAATCAATCCATAACTGTTGAATATAAAATGCTCAAATCAACTACATAAACCATAATACAATATTTTTCAATCAGCTTTTACAGTAGTTTCTATTATTATAAGGGCTAACCTGTACGAAAAAAATTTAAAAAATTACTGTGGGCAGAGCAGCATACAATTACAATGAGAAAACATGAAATCATGAGTCAAATTAAATCGGTGTTAAAAAAAAGGTAGATTTGAACAAAAAAGACAACACTTACCAAATATATGTTGATCTGTAGAATGAGGTGTTGACAGACTTTCATGATTAGGCCACTCTGATGAGAGACCACTGGTTTTTGATAGAGAATGTGAAGATGTTGGAAGAGCACTATTACTTTCATGTTGTGATGTTAACCAGTTGTGATTTGAAGAAGAAACAGGCGGACCACTACCACCATTAACGTCACAACCACCTTGATGTTGAGATGATGATTGTCGAAAATCACTATAGGCTGAATCCTCACCGCTACCCGAACAAGGTGCGTCACCTAGAGACCAACTTGTAAAATGATGTGGAACCGGAGAGAAAGACGGAAGTGACGGGGGTGGGTAGTCTGGAGGAGGAGGTATAATCTCTGCAAGTGACAGTTGTCTACCACGTGACGCCTGTTGCATAACACCATAATCCATAGGTGCATGATCAAATATTACAGGTTGAATCACTGATACACTAGCATACGGTGTAGCATGATCTTCTGATGATGGATTACGTGAACTATGAGTAGGAGGCAAAGGTAAACATCCATTCGGTAATAAATGAGTTGTACCATTGTGCATAAGCTCTGATGGACAATGAGTGCCTCCAGATAACACTAAAAAGTAACGATGAAAGAAATCGACTAAAATCACAAACGATAATAGTTAATTGTCAACAGTGAAATTATTAATATTTAGACAAACTTACTGACTTAAATCAAAAAAAGTTTTACCACATAAACCTTAATTTATAATGCTTCATACGATGTTATTTATTTATTTATTTGAACACATAAATATTGGTACAAAGGGGCAATATATATATATATATATATATATATATATATATATATATATATATATATATATATATATATATATATATGTATATATATATATGCGCCACACAATAACAATGAGAATGTGAAGTTCAAATAGCAAAAGTACAGTCACAAAGAATTCTTCCACTTAAGGAGATTACGTCTTCTTTTATAAAAAAAAAAGTAAAATAAGGTTACAGCAGGATACACAAACTTCTCGACTACGTCTATCTGCTCACCATCCAGAGTGAGTACAGGATTGGAATCCTGCCAGCCTTGTAGAAGTACTTTGCACTTCGAAGGTGCAAAGCACATACCGTACTTACGGACATTGATTGCCAACTGATTAAGTGCGGATTGCATGCCTTGGGCGTTATCATACAGTAAGACAATATCGTCCGCATACTCAAGGTCAAGAAGTCTTTCTCCAGGCAACAGATCCACACCACCATTACTTACATCCATCAGAGCTGTTTCCAGAATGTCATCGACGGCAAAGTTGAAGAGGAATGGTGAGATTGGGCAACCCTGTCTGACTGCACTGCTCCAATGGAACAAGGGAGAGAGGTGGTTGTATGCCATCATTCTGCCTGAGGTGTTTTTATATAGGGCTTTTAGGATGTTAATAAACTTCTCAGGCACACCCTTCTTCAATAGACAATCCCAGAGAACAGTCTTATCCAACGAATCGAAGGCAGCCCTGATGTCCAGAAACACTACGATTGTTGGTCTTTGATAAGTATGACGGTGTTCTACCGTTTGGCGTAGGGTGAAGATATGATCAATACATCCTCGACTGGAACGAAAACCAGCCTGCTCCTCGCGAGTCAATGTTTCTCACGTTTTGAACAACCTACGAAGTATGACGGAAGCCAACAGTTTGGATGCAATCGGAAGTAGACTTATCTCCCGATAGTTCTTACAGGAACGACGTGAACCCGTTTTAAAGATAGGGACAACTATCAACTCATTCCATGACGTTGGTACACTCTCTAGTTCCAAAACCTTTGTAAACAACGTCGTCATTTTCTTAGCCAGAAAGTCACCATCATCTTTAAAAAGGGTCAGAGGTGAGTTATCTGGGCTCGGTGATTTGTAGCGCTTCAAGAGCTGGAGTTCCTTGTGGACTTCCGTCTCATTTGGTGGATCAGTCGTCACGGACCATGGAGGGAAGGACAGACTGATTGATATTGTCGGGGCAGCAGACCATTTGAACTGCCCTTCGAAAAATTCTGCTTATCGTCCAAGACGTCGATGGATGTTAGTGATTGGCATCCGGTCATATTCATAGATTATTCCGCTCACACCAGACTTCTTGCTGCCAATGGCTCGGATGACTTGAAAAAGCTTCCGGTAGTTACCACATGCAGCTGCTACTTCCAACTAGTTAACGCGCTCCGGACCACCAGGTTTCTCGGTCCTTACGCACGCTTTGCCCAATTTCATTACGTAACAGTTGTCGTTTGTGGGCTTCAATTATTTGTAAGGAGCCTGAAGAAGCCCAGTGCTTATAAGCGGGACGTTTCGCGAAGCCGCATGTGACTTTACTCGCCATTATCATGGCGTCGTGCAATTGCAACCAATGCTCATCTATACTTTTTGGTGGAATGGAAGCTAGCCTAGAACCTAGCTCGGTTCGATACTTACAACAGAAATTGCAACCAATTTACTAACACATCAATCCGTTTAGGACGATGAATTTATTGGCCACTGAAAAGTAAGGTAAGATTGGACGAAAAAGGGTATGATCAGAGTCCAGATAGGTACTCCAAAAAAAGCGGCAGTCTTGTACACAACCACGTCAGCGGTAGCTGGTTGCGATGTGATCATTTTGAGTCCAGGCTTGAGATGCAGATGGAGGACTCCAGGTGGCACATAGGCGATGACTGTGCCGGTAGTTAGTGCTAGCCAGAAATAGGTTGTGGTCCGTGCACAGTTGCAGTAGACGGTCCCCGTTATCTGTCCTGTGACCAACAAGTTCCCATCGGCCACCTAAACGACTCTCTTCTGTGCCTGGACACCCGACCTGAGCATTCAAGTCTCCGGCTAGTACTACAATATCTATCGAACGCACTTTCTGGAGAAGAACAGTTGCATCCGGGCTGCAATCTGTTGGAGCATAGGTGGAGATGACGAAAAGATATCATTTCTCACACCAACTTCTTCTACTTTGATGGAGGTTCCTAATCTAACAGCACATAACCGACTGTTAATGGGGATTCAATCAATTAGTGCTGCTCAGCTCTAGAGCTTAGTGCGACAACAACGCCTGCAAGACAAGACGAAGATGCCACAGGGTCCCCGGATAAACGCACATAAAACAAGCTTTTCGAAGCGAAAGATGGGGAGCGAATTTATAGTACTTTACTAGAGTCTTGAGTACGGGTCTCGGATAGACAACAGACGTCGATATTAAAACTTTCTAAAGATATAGCCAAGCCTGTCTGTTGTCCGATCTGCGTTAGTGTGTGAACGTTGAAGGAGGCCAGTTTGAATGGTTTACGTGGTTTCAGAAAGACTGTTTCAATATTCGTAGTCGGTGGTAGCATCCAACTTCCAACCAATCAGTGTCTTGAGGTTGTTTAGATAGGACAGGATTTCCACCATAGGCGAGCTGCTGTATAAGTCGAAAAGTAAAATACGCAAAACGAGAATAAAGGAAAATACATGAGTGACGTAGTATAAAAGAAATAAAAGCGAATGCTATCAAATGATTGTGATTGAGATCTGTCTAAATGCGAATTGAAGCGAGAATATTTTTTCCAGTAGTAGTCATCATTTGGTTTGTGTGAGGGCTGTGATACTGCTCGGGTTCCCAAACTGAAGCAAGTGGTTTCCTTAGGGGGCCCCACACCCAGAGGCTTCGACGTAAAGGTCTGATCCACAAGGCGGTGGAGCATCGTAAGGAGGTGCAGTCCCATGGTAGCCGGTGACCAACGACTGGTTCATATGCCATTTTCTCCCTATGGATACTGGGGCCCATGTGCACCATTGGTTTGGAATCAGCATTTTCCAACTCCCCTAGGCGAACTCTCCATGTCCACCAACACTGTTAAAGCGCCGGACATTCGCTTTTTGTACGATGTTGGAAAACGGTTACACTTATATGCATGACAGTTTTTTAGACCGATCCGAAAAAGAACAAACGCACTAATCGACGAAATTTACGAATTTGTGAGTGATGTAAAATGGACGAAATTTTGAAAAATGTTACAAAGACGAATAGCATTAAACAAGTTGGACTTATATAGATACATTTAAATATTAACTGAGAATGAAAATGACAGTATTAGCTTTTGCAACATAATGTATGTGAAACATTATGCTATCACTTACGATCACAAAACGAGGAATTAAAATAGCGCTAACTTTTACAAAACACTTAATGAATACTTAATCAATTGGTTAATGAGAGTATGGTTTCATCTTAAAGGGAAGTTAAATAAGCTGAAAAATCATTTAAGAAACGATGACTCAGAGACTAACTCATTTAATTTCCAGCCATAATGTCGTACATTTGATCTCGCCCCACCTAGTTCGTTATGGTCAATCGTGG
Organism: Schistosoma haematobium; assembly: GCF_000699445.3. Taxonomy (NCBI): domain Eukaryota; kingdom Metazoa; phylum Platyhelminthes; class Trematoda; order Strigeidida; family Schistosomatidae; genus Schistosoma; species Schistosoma haematobium. The sequence continues at coordinate 5,284,913 of NC_067198.1, forward strand.
ATAGTATTAGTAGCCACCCATACTTGCAGTGCAGTCTGAATGTGATGGAAGAGTTGAACTACGAGAATCACTAAAACCAGCGATCGATGAGACTAGCCGTTTCGTCTTATTTCAGGAACATCTTTCACAGAGTATAATTTAGGGACCTGAATAGGATAGCCCAACCGTTGCTGCTACCTTGACGTGGCGGTCGGGCTTGCTTACTGTGATGAATCAATCGAGCTATACTGGCTGGGACAATCATTCTTCAAGACCATACCAAGACAGACAGGTCGGTTGAAGACCAAAAGCACCAAACCGAAGGTCCGAAGGCGAAGTCGTACTGCTGACTGTACAGAGGTGTGACGGCAGTGAGATGTTTCCTTCAGACAACCAGCATAACAGCGATACTGCCTTCCCACAAGGAGGGGTGGAGTTAGAAAAGGTCGACACTAAAAAATGTACATCTCGCCTTATCCCACGGATATCCGTTTCCGGCGGGAAGGTTCCAATAAGTACGGAGCTAACACGAAAATTACTCATAAAAAGGTCGTATGTGGCCGACCTCAAGCAGTTGTCCCTCGGGCATTGTGGTCACGCTCTCAGGTCACCAAGACCAACTCTAACCCAATTTCCTTTTCAGGTACCTCTAGAAGAACTGTTCCACAGTGTGGACAACCATGAAGTGATAACCACCCTCATACATCCAACAGCACTCAAGATCACTATATTCATAATCAATCTCCCTCTTCGATTCCTATTATTCCTCCTTCTTTGACTTTTAACTCTAAGCTTGCTCTTTTGACTTCCTCCTCAAGTGTCACCATAGCCAACGATTCTAGTGCTCAAAACACTGTCCCAGGTCTACTGAAACCTCGCTCCAAACTACACATTGGAGCCTTCGACTCACGCGCACTATGTCAAATCAGTCAACAGGCTTCCTTGGCTAGAACCCTGAAATCTCGTACCATTGATCTATGTTGTGTCTCTGAAACACGCATACAGGATCCTAGTGTGGTCATCATCCATCTGAACTTCTTCAGAAAGCTAAACATTCAGACATAGTACTCTTAGCAGGTGACTTTAATGCTCAGGTAGGTAGCTTAAACCAAGCAGAAAGACATTTAGGTGGGCATTTTAGTATTCCGGCTCAGCGAACAGATAATGGTGATCGTCTGCTGCAAATGTGCTCAGACAATCGTTTATTTTTAGCAAGCACTAATTTTAAGCATAAGGAGAGACATCGTCTAACATGGCGACCCCCTGCACCAAACTAGCGATAGACTTAAATAGACCATATTGCCATCAGTCATCGCTGAAGAGGCTCAACAGAAAACTGTCGTTCGTTCTGGAACACCTGTTTGGACTCCGATCATGTTCTAATACGAGCACGGGTTTACTTGCACCTCAATGGACGCAAAGAAACCACATTAAGAAAACCCAATAGTCTAACTCAGTGACGAGGAAGCCAAAAGTAGATTTCAGGAACAACCAGGGTCACAGGTAGTTCTGAAAACGAGGTTGACCCAAATGTTGCTTGGAAAGATATGCGAACAGGTGTGGAAACAGAATTTACATCTATTAATGATTTGAACCAGAGGGTTACGAAAAACCAATCGATCTCTACTGAGTTTATTGCACTGATAGATTCTCGAACACTCATCCCATCAGGCTCTGAACACGATGAAGAGCGAAAACAAGACAGATATAGGTTAAACAAAAGTCTGTGGAACGACCGTGAGCGGTGGTGGGCAACGAAAGCAAAAGAGATGAAAAAGGCAGCGACTGTAGGTAACACCAGACGGCTTTTCAGACAAATAAAAGAAATTGGAATTAATAAGTCAAGTGTAAGTCAGACTATTTCGGAAAAAGACGACACTCTCATCTGCTCTCAGTCCAGACGTTTAGAACGATGGGCAGAACATTTTAGAGAACAGTTCAACTGGCCTTCAGCTACTCTACAACTACCCTCCATTCCCAGACAGTGTGAATACAACATTGAAGTAGGTCCCCCAACTCTAGCTGAAGTCCAAGACTATAGCTAATCTGAAACGAGGAAGAGCAGTTGGTCCAGATGGGTTGGCTCCAGAGGTCTTTAAGGATGGTGGTCCAATTTTAGCGATTAGGTTGACTAGTACTTTAGCTAAAATCTGGGAGTTAGACGCTATCCCATCTGACTGGTCACAATCACTGATTGTCCCAATATGTAAGAAAGGGTCAAGATCATCCTGTGATAACCATAGAGGGATTAGTTTGACTAACATAGCATCTAGAATAATAGCCTCAATAACGATCGGGCGCCAAACTAAGACTCGTGAACTGCAAACACGAGAAAATCAGGCTGTAGTTAAACTTGATCGTGGCTGCATCGACCACATATTCACCATTCGTCATGTTCCAGAACATAGGCATACTTATCGGCGTCCGACAATGGTGGTCTTTTTTGACTTAAAAGCAGCATTTGACTCGGTAGACCGCGAGATTCTGTGGCAGTGTCTGTCATTGAAAGGCATACCTCAGATGTACATAAACTTTGTGAGTGCACTCAACTCTAACAATACTAGTCGAGTCAGAGCTTATGGCGAACTGTCATCTACTTTTGCAACCTCAAGTGGTGTCCGTCAAGGCTGTCCACTTTCCCCATTTTTGTTTAACTTCATCATAGATTTACTGATGGAAATAACTTTCTCGTCGACTGAGTTCTCGGGCATTGATCTCCATCCAGGAGGTCCACTTATCGACTTAGAATACGCAGATGACATAGTCCTGTTTGGTGAAGACGCTGACAAAATGCAGAGTCTTTTGGTAGCACTGAGCAACAATGCCAGAATGTTTGGAATGCGCTTCTCTCCCTCTAAATGCAAGTTGTTGCTTCAGGACTGGTCTGCGTCAACACCTGAACTAAGGATAGGGAATGAAGTAGTGGAACGCGTTGACAACTTCACTTATCTTGGAAGTCTGATCAGCCCTAATGGGTTGGTGTCTGACGAAATCTCAGCAAGGATTCGAAAAGCTCGTTTGGCTTTTGCCAAATTACGTCACCGATGGTGAATGCGAGATATCCGTCTATCAATTAAGGGACGAGTATACTGCGCAGTAGTTCGTTCTGTTCTACTTTATATCTGCGAAACGTGCCCATTAAGAGAAGATACTCGTAAGTTACTAGTATTTGATCACCGATGTCCTAGAAATATTGCTCGCATCTGCTGGGATCAACGAGTAAGTCATAGTGAGGTTAGACACAGGGTATTAGGGAATGATGGTAAATCAGTTGATGAGGTTGTGAATCTTCATCGACTGAGATGGTTGGGTCACGTGTTATGTATACCTGAACACCGATTACCACGACACATAGTGCTGACTAGTGTTGGTTGGAATTAAGTTAGGGTCGGCCAAACCAAAACGTGGCATCAGTGCTTGAAGTCACTAACTTCTGGTCACAATTAAGGCGCGTGACCACCACTGATATCCAGAACGCTAATCAGTAAAGGCTTTAACATAACCAAACTTAAACTCAATGACCAGATGAAGATTTATATACATCAAGATACAATGTAAACCTATTTTCAATGTAAAAATGCATAATCTAGTTCATAAAACCCTAATAAACCGACTAGTTTATCCGTTGGTTTATACGTTTCATACAACAGACTGATCTCAGTTGGGATACCAGTGAAAAATAAGAAGATCTATTCCTATTATTACATATAGTTTTAATAAAATCTCTTTATAAGACTGGATGATTAATAAAACACTGAAATTCGTTAATATACATCGCATGATAATAATGAAACTTGAATAATTTTAAAATAATAAACTTACATTGAGCACTACCAACTGGGATATTTGGAACTATGACAGCCGGATTATTGAATGAATGATTCTTTAAATTATCTATAGGCAACACTGGATTACCAAGAGGGTACTGTGGTAAATATGTTGGCACTGACTGTAAACTCCCATCATTTGTTAAGGAAAATCCATTGGCCATAGACACAGAGTATGATGGGTCCATTGGACGAGTAAAACCATTTCCGTAAGATTTCTCACAAAATATAGGATCGCACAATTTTGGTGCATGGTTTCTGTCAGATATCATAGATGCATTTACAGAGAGAGGTTCCACCAAAGTAAGAGATGTAGCTTCTGTCTCCGTGGAAGTAGAAAAATTACCCATGTAAATCGGAGGCGAAGCTGTACCCGCTCCCTGTGTGGAATCAACAACGCCAAGACGTCCATTTTTGGCAATTATTTCAGCATCCATCACATCTAAAACAGCATGTCGGCGCCTTTGTCGCTCGCTTCTGTGTCGTCCATATATGATAAGAGCGAGACAAATGATTACCCAAAGTACACTAAACATAACTGCACTAACAATGAACCACGGTTCTCTGGTAAGGCTACCCTTTTCTTCGTGAATATTGGTAGTTTTAGAATTCATTTGTTCACTAAGCCCCTGTGGTGATGGACTTCCTGGATATAGGCTCCTTCCGTCATACAAAACCCTTCGGAAAATATTTCCAGATTCATACAGATTCGGATTCATTACTGAGAACTTTGATGGTGCTACACCTAATTCTGGAAAATGACCTCGTGTAGGATATGCAAAAATGTAAACTGGTAGTGATCTAACCCCTTCACCATGACAAGTAACTGCAGATAGATAAAGTGTATAATTAGACCATGGATCGAGATCATAAATGTGAAAAGATGACTGTTCAATCCCCATCTAAAATACATGAGTAATAAAATAATTTGGATATTTTCTACAAAAAATTTTAAACGGATATTAGTACTATAATTTGATATAAATCAAATCGTTTAATTTTTTTTGAAACGATAGAAAGAAATTAGAGGAAAGTTATTAAAGACTATTTATTTTACACTATTATGGACCTCAAAAGATGCTCTAAGCAAAGACAAGAATTACTCCAGATTTGCTATATTCACAAAATTCAAGCACGAAATTAGTATGAAAATCAATTTCCAATAGTAAGAATTAAGACTGTTGAACAGTTTGAAAGAAAATAGACCACTATAAATCCGAAATGAATTCAGAACAATTTAGCTTATTATTCAGAGTGATGAGGTTTTAATTTCTTTTCACATTATTTCTTTATTATCCTCGTCTCCTCTTACCTTCCATTTCTAGTCTAGTTGACCTTTTATTTTTATGTATAAATGTTCTTAACAAGTATATTATGCGTGATCAGACTGTTCGAAATGTACTGTGCTAATACATAACATAGTTCTGATAATTTTTGTCTTCTTATTACACTATCGAAATTTGTCAAATGAACTAAATTATGAATAACAGTAAAAAGGACAAAACTAAATAATAGTCTATTTTGATGAATAAACACAGCTTCAGAAAAATAGTAAATGAAAGTCAGTTACTAAGTATAGATTATGTTTATTTATTTATTTTAACACATTGATATTGGTACAAGGAGGCACCAAATGCATATGCGCCACACAAATCTCATTTGATATATGTGAGTGCTGTGATACTGCCCAGGTGCCCAAACCGAAGCAGGATAGATTGTGTAGACAACTTTAAACAACACTGTGACTGTTAATGGCACTATTCGGTTGCAGAAACCGAAGTTGGATGGGGTTTGGACCTGTGACCTACTAATTGGAAGCCCAATACTTTAACCAGTCAGTAAGGGTAAACTTTATATTAACTCCAAAAACGGACAAAAGCTGGGAGACTGTAAGTAGCTAATCACACAATTATTAGCACTGTGTTGTTATTTTTGAAAGAAATAAAAACTGCTGCTCATAATTAAATTAACTCGAAATAACATTGTCAAATAGAACGTTCGATAACAAATAAATAATTAATTTGTCAAAGCAGAATGTCGAAAAACCTGAACGTTACTAAACGGTCAATTAATTCTTACCATTCCTTATAAGGTTACCTTTCCTATCATCATGAAACACTATGATCAAAAAATTGCATTCTTTTCATAGCAACGTTCCTAGGAGCTCTGATATGTAGTATTTCTTCATATCTCTTGTATATCTCATGTATTGTTTCCGTTATTGTTTACTATCGCTGCTAAATAGTATACAATTATTACATTTTGAGATGACTTACTGATGCTATATAAACTCAGTATTCAGTAATTATAGCTTGTGTAGTGGTGGGTTAGTGATTAAGTTATCTGAATCTCATCCACGAAGTAGCAGTTTCAAAATCCACCCCACCTAATTCGATTTTAGTAACCTGATAGTATCAACAGTCCTCACAATTAGTATAGAGCGAGCGAAACCAAACACATGAATCTGTACCTGATGGTAAACGAGTATATGAACTAATAAAATAAAAACATTGATCCCAGAAATAATGCAGGCATGAAGTGCCAGGCAGTAAATGCCAGCTTTTCGTGTTTTTTTTTGGTTAATTGGAATATGGTAATAAGAAAATATCCAAATAATTGATAGTTCATGATTTTAAATAACAATTACTATAATTTAAGTTTTATCTGGATAATGAAATAAAGTTTAGCGGCTGAAAGCGTTAAACTTTATGTCGTAGGCTCGAAACTCAGTTGATCTATTACACTGCGCAGCCAATTATTATTAGCCCAGATATCAGAACTATGACTTAAAGTCAAGTATATAATTCTCTGCTTGATGAAGTTAAACTGATTTTTCATGCAACAAAAGTTATGTATATACAAACAGTTAAATTTAAACTGATACTGATATGCATTTACTAATATTTATGCGACGAGATTTATCGTAGGAAAACTCCAAATCAACATAAAAAAGTTGTTTCTCGTACACCACCAATCAAATATTCAAAAGCAACTTCGAAACTGGTACAAATGTGCATGGGCCCGAGCTACTACAGTACATGACCACAGCTTTAACTGTATGTGGGATTAATCGATATTTTGAGGGTCTAAGTTTATGGCGCGAGGCAATAAAACATATATTTTCCAATCTTATGAAGATTGTTAATGATAAAAGTTATTGTATACCGTTATATGCCTCTGCAGCTTGACCCGAAGCATAGATTTATGTTCCCAGAATATACATCTAAGCGTTAATCGTATAAAATCTAGGCTAATACTTCCAGAAATTAGTTATTAACTATCATTATAGGTTATAAATCTACATGTAATATTACAATTTTATCACATAAACAGGTGACTTATAACTAAGCCTCTGTACATATGTATGTGATGATTGAGTGTCTGATCTATTGAATATGCACAGTGTTACCCTTATATTTCAAAATTAAAACTAAAACCACTGATACATGAAAATCCGGAAAATTTTATATTTAAATTAAGTAAAAATATAAGTAAAGTAACTTACATTGACAGTACGACTAAGTTTTAGTGCAGTACTTAATATTTTTAAAGAATATCCCGTTAAAATACCTCCACGCTCCCATTCATTTGGTGGATTCCAATCAAGTTGAAGTACAGTTCCATTTTTAAGCCAACGGACATTTGTTATTTGTGGTGCACCTGTTGGTGTGCTGTCATATGTAAGAGCAACTGAAACCTGACTTTTCTGTGAGAAAACCCTGCTATGATCTGGATGGTCAACAAATGTTTCAATACGAATAGCGTAGCATATGAAAGGTCGTAAATTACTAATCGCCATTTTTATACTTGTAGTAGTCACACCTACATGGATGTAGTAATCAACCTTTTCACCATTTAGAAAACTGGGTGGGTTCCAGTCAAGCGACTGCTGTTTTGAAATCCTTGGTAAACTGCACGGAGTTAGGTCATCTTCATAAGAGTCTAATAGATTTTCCATAGATTCGTCTTTAAAGGCACATGAATTGTGGTCTGCTTTAGGATAATGCGTGATGCCCTCTTTGATGTAATATCCATTATTATTGCTGTTAGAATTTATGCACCTAGACATTGGTACACTTCGGTAAGTTGCTTTAAAGCCGGTAATAAGAACCAAAACATCTGATGGACCACATAGGAACCACTCTGCCAACAACTCAGAAGGTGAAATCGCTCTAACATGTAGAGGACTAAAGTCTACAGACTGCAATTTTACGACCAACTCAGTTGGGAGATAGTTACGTGTTGATTCAGAAATTTTAGTAAACACCAATTTATTCAGAATGAAAGGTTTACCCACTCCATAATGATTTATGTAGCGGACAAGAATGTGGTAACCAGTCTGTGGTAACAAACCGTTTACACGAACCGGATTATATGGACCAGATGATTCCACAACACGCCAACCATTAGAAGTGTTGAACTCTGTTACTTCCACTTGCACACCTGTTATAAATACATTTTCACCAAGGCTACGCTTCTTTATAACGTCCCCGACAGAATAATCGTTAATTAAATTCAGCACAACCCATGTATCACCAATATTAGTGACTTTAACATCTTTTGGGGGATCCGGCAACAACAGATCACCTTCATCTCCAGGCAACAGGTACGTGCTACTTCCAGATGAACCCCCTTGAATTACTTGCACGAAAGAAGTCCGTGATGTAGAGCGTCTTGAAAAAGATGAAGAATCTTGAACTTCAACTTCACAGGTGTAAAAACCAGTGTCTGATACACGAAGAGCATTGATCTGAAGAGATCCGGAATTTAATATCACAACTCGAGGATTAGAGCTAGTGGAAACAGCAGAATTATTAACTAACCACTGTGTTACAATAGGTGTGAATGTATCAATGTTGGAATGCACTAATGAGTTTGAAACCTGTAAAGTATACTGGAGAACAGTTGAGTGGCACGGTAAAGTTGCAACCATCCCTTGAAAAAATGTCCGATTTTGGGGTCCGATTTCGATAAGCGGTAGGGATATCACAACAGACTCGATGAAAAGCTGAGCTGTTGACTTGACAATACCGGCTTTTTGTGATGCTTTGCATTCAAATAATCCTGCATCAGATAGCATAGTTGAGTTTATGAAGAGTGTCCCATTAGGAAATACCGAGTACCTGCCTGCTTGTAGTGGTTTCTCACTCGGCTTTGGTATCCAGAATGAGAATTTATCATGTAACCATCTGACGCTAGGAGGTGGGGACCCAGAAGTTAGACAATCAAATGAAACATGTCCACCAAGTGGTACTGTCTTATCCTCTGGTGTGATCACGAATATTGGTGGTGAAACTACAGATAAATGTGCGACAGCCTCTACATTACCGGCAACATTTTTCGCCTCGCATATATAATCACCGGCGTCGGATAACTGAACATGCTCTATACGCAGTGTCTTTCTATCAATTAAAGATGCTTGAATAATCTTGTTGCCTTCTCGTCTCCATAAAATTGTAGAATTGGGATCTTCAGAAGCCAAACACTGAAATTCTACAGAATCCCCAACAACAGCTTGCTTGCTCATCGGCGTAAATTTAAAACGAGGTTTACGACGAATAGTGAGTGTAGCTAACTTACTTTCCCAATGACCAGCAGAATTCTCAGAAAGACACTGATATGTCCCAGAATCTTGACGTTTAGCGCCATCAATTCTCAAGCCCCCGCTTTCCATAACCCTAGTCCGTGAACTATCAACTATTTTCTGATTATTATGTTTCCAGTACACCGTAGGGGATGGTGATCCGATGGGTGGGATGCACTCCAATAAAACTGTCTGACCGAAATGGGCAGACTTACTTTCAGGACCAGATGCACTACTGGCATCAAAAAATGCAGCTTTCACAAGAGCGGAAGGTGAACTAGTCCAGCCATGGACATTCGATGCATTGCAATAGTAGTGACCCTCATCCTCTTCACTGAATGAAAGGAAAAGAAGCTCGCCAGCATTTGTAATTCTGTTAGATGTACCTGGTTTGTGCCGTTGAGTTTCAACAACTTTCCCGTCTTTATACCAAGTGATGGAGACTATAGGTTCACCCTCAGCACGACAAAACAACCTAAGTTGTTGACGATGAAGCGGAAATGCATCTCTAGGATATTCAGTGAATAAAGGCTTTCGAGGTTCATCTATGCAATCTACAGTCCACAGAATTACGATGAGCACGTAACTCAACAGTATAAAGTACATTAATTGAAATTATCCTGACCAGATATTATACCTGGTTAGTAAGGAAGGAAAAATGAAGAGCGAAATAATTCCATGTACATGTCCACGTACAAAAAGCTTAATTAAGTTCATTTAAGATCCACTAGTAATGAATTATATTCAACATCATAATTAGACGAAAACAAATACTTCCCGCGTTTATTTTAAGTCCAACACTGCGCTTCAGTTGCTACTTTTGCTAAATGCTGTGAACAAACAAACGTCACTAAAAAGCCTACATCTTTATACAACTGTTGATCATTAGGTTAAAAAATTGGAAGCAACTCACAAAACGTCTCAGTAATACTATAAAGTGAATGAAAAAGCAGTCACAGTAATTCAGTAGTCCTAGTAAATGTAAGACGATAAATCAGTTTCAGATCAGAAAGGACAGGAGGTAAGATGGTCTATGTTAGACTTGGTAATGGTGGTCTCTTAGTTGGTTAATTTTTCAACTGTTGAAAGATAGAGTTTTAAACAAGTGCTGAGTTGATGAATTCAATTCGTTGATTATTCCATTGGAAAGTCGGTATTCAGCTGACAAGTATTTTGTTCTGGGCTCATGAACTTTTATACAATGTCCTCAAAAATTCTCCGTTTGGAGAGCAAGAAAATCGGGGGCACATCAGACTCGAGTTTATCACTAAGTTACTTAAAAATTGTGGTCAAGTCGCTTCTGGTTTTTCTATATGACATGGGAAATAAATTAAGCCAGTCTGTCATCATATGGGAGCTAAGTGATTCCATTAATCAAGTTGGTTGAGATTCTTTGAACATGTTCTTGTGGCTCATTGTCTCTTTTTATGCAGGGGCTAGCTGCTTGTATCCAATACTCCAGTTTAGGGCAAACGAATACTGAGTACAAAGTTACAAATGTTTCGGCGTCGACATATCTAGAGGTTCAACGTATTGACCTTAAGGTTAAAAACTTTTGACGGCTATCATATGGCAACGAGCAATAATTTTTAAGTCTTGCCCGACAATGACTCCTAGGTCATCGTTTGTCTGGAAAACAAACAGCTCAATGTTATTCACTGCGTGTGTATTTGTACCGTGGTGACAAATATTCATCATACTATACTTGGAAGTATTTACCGAAAACTGCCGAATTCTGAGCTATTCGGATAATTTCCACAGATCATTTTGAAGCTCTTAATTGTCAGAGTCACTTTTACTCACCTTCCATATCCTAACATCGTCAGGAAAACCAATTATCATGAGAGACTAAGAAGGTCATTTATATACAGGATGAACAACAGTGGCGCTCAAACTGCACCCCTGAACACTCCAATGAGCATTTTTTTCAGCTAGACAACTTTAAGTCCGCCCTCACATTTTTGACGCCCAATTAAGAAGTCTGTTGAATTATGGTCTATTTCGATATAAGTAATAGTGTAATAATAGACCTAATCCCGAAATTATAGATATGTTGCAATGTGACTGCCTAATCTTACGTGGAAGTAACATCATTTTCTACACTGACTCATCGTATCGTAAAAATCACCAATATATGATGGAGAACACATCTCGACTGGAAACTGAAAAGGTATGGGCTACACAAGAATACAAGGCCGAGCCATGCCATTCAGTGGTGTAAATCATCAGCGTAGATGATTTATGTTGAAGACTGGAGGCCTACTCAATTTAGACGGGAATTGTGTGACAAACCAGCTAACTTCGAAGTCACAACTCGCGGTCAGTATCCAACGTGAATTACTCCTTCGTCGTACTATGGATGCCTCGAAGACCGTACAACGCAAAGGACGCTATTACGAAAATATATTAGTAAGAATGAGTACAGAGAAGATAGCAGGCCAGTTCATGACATACGATTAATTGATGCGCGTTGGTTGTTCTTAACCTTGACAGCAACTGATAATCTGTTCGATATTCAGTGATTCATCTGCCGGCTGATTTGGCTTGGGCTCAGTGACATTGCACTGGCCCTACAATACTCCCCCACCAGATTGAACGGCTGCTTGACTCGACACCAAACATATTGGGAGCAGTCGCGCGCCGGAGGTCACCGAACGATTATTATGAATCCTCCGGGTATTGCCGAGCTGCATGACAAGTGGAAAGGAGGCGGCATGATCGGGAAACAGTGATTAATAATATGTTAGTGGGACGTTGGTAGAATATAATGCGATAAGCCATAGAAATAATAGAAAAAACATAAAGCTTTAAAGTCATGTAACGGTATTGGGCGCTAAGCACACAATCCTCACAGCTGAACACGAGACATCTGGAAAAATATATATTCAGCATTTAATGCATAGAAAAACCCAACGATGGAGAGAGCGGGAAGAAGGAATTCAATTAGTCCGAGTTGGTTAAGCGGCGTAGCTCGGCTTTGCAGGCACGGTCATACTCATGCAACAATTTTTATACATGTCAAATATGTTGTTCTATCACCAGTCTAAATGTGTTTTTCATCACACTGATAATTGTTACAATACGATGAGTCAGAATAGACAATGATGTGACTTATACATAAGATCTTATAGATTAGGCAATCATATCATGACAAATCTACAATTTTAAGATTATGTCTATTATTATTGCAGTACTAACAACGAAGTAAACCGGAATTCTACATTTGTAAGCGCGACTAAAGAAACGCAACGTATTATTACTAATCCTTATTTCCAGTTTATTTTTCTCGATCGATTTTTACCTATGTAAACCCATAATTCTATTAGCCCCCTGATTATTGTTCACATGCACTATCGTATTGTAAGGTTGATCGGTACTCATAACTTACTAGTTCAATTGATACTAATAACAGGTCATTTATATTAATTACCAGCTACCATGATTTAATAGCAATTACATGTTTCAGCGAAATAAACTTTTTTAAACATCAAGCTCTAGCAAATATGGCCTTTAAGTGACATAAATAGACATTGGCTAGCAAAGCGAGCAAGAACTGAATGGTTATCTAGTTCTAATTCTAAATATTGTTCCTTCACACTTCTAAACTATGGACTATCCTGTAATATAAATTTTCGACCACTGCCTGCTTAATTTCCAATTTTCAAGTTCCATTGCCAAACAACAAGGATAACATCGTAGGAAATTACGATGAAACACAATTGTATGAACGAAGAATATTCTTTTCAATAATTTCTCATCAGGTTCTACAATTATAAATCCAGATTAATAATCCATAAAATTGGCCAGATTAAAGGCAAAACACATAATTTGGAAATTGTAATATGTGAATCAGGAATTGTTTGTTATATAAATAAAACCGTTAATGATAGGGCTGACCAATATAAAGTGTTAACTTGAATCAGTTTATAAGGGAAATAAAATTGTGAGATAAATTATCAGAATAAATATGGTCAACATGGGGTAAGAGAGAGAATATTGTGATTACAAAATGGAAATTACGTAATATGTAAAGCAACTAGGTCAAATATAGTAGATTCAGGGGTGAATATTTAATAAAATCCCCAAAAAGGGGTTATCAAGTGTAAAGACAATAATAGTAATAATAATAGTAACAATAACAGTAATAATAATAATAAGTTTGGGACATAAAACGAACATTAATCAGATCACGTCACCATATTATAAGATTGATTATTAGCTAGTTGGCCAGGGTAAAAGGAGAGGCTGAACATACTTCTTTTGGATACAAAGCTCTGGCTTTTTGATCCGAATAGCAATTGCTTCAGCCGTCTGTAGGATTCGCAGTCTGACGGAATTAGGTAGACTGCTGTTGACACGATAAACTATTGCAAAAGATTGCTCCATGTTTGCTGTATGTCCTGTTTGGACTAAATGGTCAAAGATGGAGCTGTTAACAGTTTTGACAACACCTTTGCTTAACCACACGGGTAGGTGCTCACCAGCCCGATTGTACAAATTCCTAGAACATCTGCCAATATAATTCGCTCCACAGGAGCAGTTGAATTGATAGATACAGAAGGAGGTGGCTAGTCTAGGTAATTTATCTTTCAACCTCGGAGTGATTATTGGTCGTGTGGAGAATACTAGTTGTAGTTTAGCTGCGTTGAAAGTCCTTTGAATTGATCTACTTAACTTAAGTCTTAACATTTCACTCGGCGCGTCTCCTCTGAATTGTAAGCGTATATATATAGGCTTTCTATTTACTGTTGGACATTCTCTACGCTGTCTTTTATTGGCTAAGTTTTTATTTATAAATTTCTCTGGATATCCATTTTCTTTCAGGGTTGTAAACAATCTCTTTGTTTCATCTTCAATCGTATCCATAGTGCATATAGTCTTGATTCTATGATGTAGTGTCTTGATAAGGTTCCTTTTTTGTTGTAGAGGAACGAAACTGAAAAAGTTAGTATATTGACCCGTCCAGGTCATTTTCCTGTTTATGTTTCTTTTTAGAGATCCATCTTTTCTCCTTGTAAGCAGAACATCTAGGAAGATTATTTTACCCCCATTTTCTCTCTCACATGTGAATTTTATGGACGGGTGGGCTGTATTGAATTGCTCGAGTGTTCTTATCAAGTCCGTACGCTCGTTACAAAGGATAAATGTATCATCCATATATCGACAGTACAATGGAAACTTATCGATCTCTTGTGCCAGTGGGCCGTTTTCTAGTTTAGAAAGGAAAATGTCTGCCAATATGGGACCCAGGGGTGAACCCATCGCGACGCCATCTATTTGTCTGTAGATTTCCCCATTGAATTTGAAATGTACATTCATAGTGCATTTTAGTAATAACTCTTTGATCTCCATAGGGATCGTCGTTTCTAGTTCCTGCTTTCTAAGTTGTTCACAAATATATTCTACAGTTTCTCCGAGTGGGACATTTGTGAACAGTGATGCTACGTCAAAGGAAATCATCGTCTGATCTTTCATGTTTATGTTTTGAATCCTGCCAACGAATTGGAATACGTCCTTAATACCATGTTTTACCAGGCGATTATGGAGTGATTTCAAAACAGTTACTAGCCACTTTGCTACAGTATGATATGGGGAATCACACATGTCCTAAATTGGCCCTAATGGGATATCCGGTTTATGTATCTTTGGCAGTCCGTATAACCTAGGTAAACGTGTACCCCATAAAGGAACAGGAACCGTCTTACTTAACAAAAAAGATTACATTGACAAGATGAATAACATCTTGAATGATCTTCAAAAATTTCAGAAACTGAATAACCGAAAAGATGTCAATAATAAGATAGATAATGAACTGACCCGGACCTTAAAAAAAGCTCAGAGATCAACAGATTCAAGTTAACACGTTATATTAGTCAGCCCTAACAATTCCTGATTCACATATTACAATTTCCAAATTATGTGTTTTGCCTTTAATCTGGCCAATTTTATGGATTATTAATCTGGATTTATAATTGTAGAACCTGATGAGAAATTATTGAAAAGAATATTCTTCGTTCATACAATTGTGTTTTAATATAATGGGAGTTTTTCAGCGATTAAAATTACGATGAGTTTAAGCTGCAAACTTTATGCAATCATAAGGTCAATTTAGACGGTTCAGAATTATCTGGACTCGTTCATTTGACAAAATTGTTGACAGAACCAATCACTTTGGAATTTGTTGCCATACTTCGTATTTCAATCTGGTAGCTTTTGGATCATTACAAATTGTCATAACTGGTCTCATATACGTCAAATCTATTGGATGATCTAATTCCTGAAAATAATCCAGGCGAATTTAACTATTTCGCTGGATAATTTGCTGTTTTTGTACGCAACATTTATATATTTTCACTCAGAATGTCCGTATACATTTTATCCAACCACTTCCAAGAAGTTTTCGGCATAAGATGCATCTAGTAACTTTATACTGAATCATGCTACAATGAAAAATCATGTTGTTTACAGACAAAGCTTATTCCATTCCGAAAAATTATTTGACATTTCTTAGTTCCAAATGCCTTTACCACATATTTGTAAATGTCACTAGGCTAACTGCAATAACTTCTTATGGAGAGTTCATAACTCTTTATATTCCTTAATGAAGTTCCATAAGTTGCCCCAACTTATTTTTGCCAAGTTTATCATTTTCAAGCTGTCATATACCTCACAAACCGCCATGTTAACCTGGTCCGTACATACGTTGTATTATTTCATCTCTGTGTCGTTTGAATTTATTAATTAGCAGAACTGCCTTTAACATTTTTCACCAAACTCATCATAGTCCTCATTGCTATACGTATTTCGGTTTATAAATTGATCTATCATATTAGTTGCCTAATAAGACGAACATAGTTCACCGGATTTAAGTAGTCTCATATTACCCTAGCATAATAACAAGAGTATCAGGTAGTTTTTGACCAGACAAATATTTTACATTGAAACTCCGAAGCCTACTATTAGGATTAACAGTTTGTAGATAAATATTTCCATGTTAATATCCTGTTTAGGTTTATATAAATATTAGGCAACTGAAAGCTAGCAGGGGACCAGTCAAACTGTTCTTCAAGGCGTCCCACACATCGTTCTAATCCTCCTGATCTAAGAGTGGATCACTATCTCACACTTTGTAGAATTAATCTCACTACCGCTTGAATTTTTGGTCTTTGTCAGTGTGATAAGCCTGATAATTCGTATATTGTACCAATTACCTCTGCCTTTCCTATCTATTGTGCCTTCGCTGCTCATTAATTTGTCGCAGCAATTATGGTATAAAAACACTACAACCCACTACAAAATTAATGATATGTAGACGAATATTTTCGGATCGCAAATTATAATATAATCAGGTAGCTTGCATCAGGTGGTGCTACAAACTTCTGCTACCTCAGAATCACCTTAAAACAACAACACTTATTTCTCACTGGCTAATCAACAATCAACAATGCACCTAGTTATTCACATTGGTTCCAGGATATCGTCATAAAGCATTGTCATGACTTACCAATCACCTAATATGACTGATGACACTGATGAAACTATCGACAAAGTCGGTCAACAAATTGACATGCAATTATCACTGAATAGTGTTGCCTTCTCGCTAACTTCATCTATTACAAATCATTTCAGCATGTTAATCTATCAGTTGCTCATTCAGTAAGTTAAAACCTTGGTGGTTTGATTGTTGGTTCAGCGACAAAAACACGCATGCGAACCATCAGTATAAGCAGCCGAGCAAGCCTCCTACAATCTGAAAATATTGCTATTGAATTTATTACAACACCGACTACAGTTCATATCATTATCAGAGACATGAACTGGTAGTTGTAGTTCCTTTGGGTACAACTTATGTTCTCCATTATAATCACATGAGCATCGCTCTCTATCGATCATCTTGTAAAGACTTATTTAGCCAAGAGCATCGCACAACAACATGTCACCTTTATTTGTGGCACATAGGCATCGTCGATTTCAATGATTACTAATCAACATCGACAGAACATGGATTCATTTTCTATTTCTAAACACAAAATAGTTGTACTGCCTACAAGTTAAGTTATTACCACACATTTTACTGCGACTTATTAAAATACCTTCACACGAAATCATTCCTAATTATTATAATCCCACTTTGCATAGCTCTTAAGTAATCTCCACCAAAATTTCCATTTTGCGCGCGTTAAGAACTAAACCAAACAGTTTGAAATGATAACGTGTATTTCCCGACCAGTTGCTGCAAGCTTTTTTCTGATTTATCTTTCGGCTCATCAACAACCGAAGGATTCTTATTATTCTTTGTAACTCCCGGTGCGCGACAATCCCATTCGATATGGCATCGAAACAACATCATTCTGATTCTGGTGGGAACGTGGTGTAGTGGCACTGGTTCTTAACTACGCGACCTTTAAAGCTGAGCATATAAATACTGAAAAGAATTAGTTTCAACGACTGACACGAAGAGAAGCCTAACTATGGAGAACGCGGAAACATTAGTTCAATTCTATCGGATGACATGGCTCAGCCTTGCAGACATGGTCATTCTTGTGTGACTTATCTCTTATTCGTATTGGATATATATTATTCTATTTTCAGCCTAAATGTATTCTTCAGAAATATTAGACCTAATATTGCTGATTCTTATGATATAGTGTAGGAAATGGTGTGACCTCCGCATAAGATGTTACATATTGGATGGTCACATCTTGACAAATCTGTGTTGTAAGGATTAGATCCATCATTGCAGAAGCATTAATAACGAACTTACACAATAATTCTACGTATAAACCTCACACAACAACTTCAGACAGTATATTACGTAGCACTCGTAATACTTTATCTTGCCTGAAAACTGACATCCTTCACGTAACAAATCGTAAGTTAGAAACGAGTAATCAATATTATTCATACTAATACTGTTTAGCAATCGAAACGCTAGTCACTTTTACTTGAAAATTCAGTGATGTACACTCGATGGAACAGTCGTGACTAGTTTGGCTAAGTGGTTAGCAGCTCAGTGCAGAAATTGATCAATCTGTATTCATTGGGCTCAGATAATTATGAATCTAGTGTCCTGAAATGCAAAAAATAAAGATAAAATTAAAAGATCCCCAAGCAGTCTAAGCTATGATTGTCTTGAACTGTAGCCATATATGTATGAAGTTCATTCAAGTTTAATTAAATTAACCTCAAGCGTAGAAACTATGGACGTAATTTGTTGCACTTGGTGGCAATTTAACTAAATACTCTATCATTCATGATGAGTCAACCGCCATCGCACAGTAGCCAGACTTAGAGCACACAAGCTTTTTACAGAGAATAACCATTGGATAGCCTCTGATTACCTAGAACCCTCTACAATTCACTTGAAACTCAATAATCAAGACAGGTAGAGCATCTGCTTAGCCCTCGCTCCTTGTCACAAACCAATGGAATTTATAAAAGCTCGATTGACCACATGTCTTTCTGCTTGATGAGAAACACAAAGCATGTTGAAATCACGACAAACGTATACATAAAATGATTCAAGACGTGGGGAACCATTTTTTGGGCCATTTATTTAACACTGTAGACTGCATTGAAGACAAACGTTGAACGGTAGGAAGTGAAAGGGAAAAACTCCAAACACGTAGCAGCTGTTTTGTGTCCCTAAATCAGCCATAATCACAACAGCACTACGAAGCGAAATGATTAAAAACCAGCAAATAACATCAATAACATGGAATTACAATTTTAGAACATTTGAAGGATGGAGATATACAACACAATAAGGACACTATCTCTGGTCCGCCGTGGAAAACCAGGATGAGCTTGATCCAGATCATATGAAATAAATGAGCAACATGAATGCGATTATAAGGAGAACATTCAAATCGATCCCAACAACGGCATTTGCAATGAGAATTTAAACCAAGCGAAGCCAAACACAAAGCAATATATGCCATTCACTAAAGCTTACAATGATGGTAGAAGTGTTGCAAATGCTGCCATTGGCAAGCGAATTTTTCGCTCGTTATCATAATTGTCAGAAACATGTTGATTACACCTAGACCTTGTTATAGATTTATTGAGCATTAAAGTAATTAGGGTGGCGCGCTGTGGAAGGTTATTCATTACAGTGAGTTTCTCCCAAAGTTGTCCTATATTTGCTAATTACTACAGAAAGCGACTACTCAAGTCAAGGAAGGCTTTTTGCATCTTCGTGGTACGTAATCTTGACAAATATGATAGTTCTTCACTACGCTGTGATAACGTTCGTTAGGGCTTGAAATATGCTGCAACCGCCCAATCTCAAGATTGGGATAGGGGTCCCCATTTTGGGGAAAGTTTTATCCGTTTTGGGGAAATTTTAAAGAATCTGCTATATGAAACTCCGGGGAAATGGCACAACAATCCCAAAATTTCCCTTGATCTGAGAAATTCCCCAAAATTGGGAGATTGGGCAGGATTGCTATCAATTTATCAAAAAGATGTCTTGGTTAAAATCAAAGTTAAGCTGTAAGCTTTATTGCTTTACAAAAAAGTCACAATACTTATAATGTTTACATCACGAACTGTCGTGCTACCAAAGATCTATCTTAAATCTTATCGGTTCGTCAGTCTCGTCGAAATTTCAGACGATAATACTTTATAGGTCTCGAATATAAATCATTTTTTATCGGTATTTGATAAAGCCGTACCAAATGTATAATGATCTTGTGTAACAGTTCGCCCTCTTTGTCTGATTCTGATATTAGTTGGTATTTATATTGTTACTCTCCCATTAAATCTACCTGTCATTGTTTTAAGATTCCGGCATTTAGCACAGAAGATTCCAATCTAATCTCGACAAACTCAACTTAACCCTATCCTTTCAAGGATCCATTCGTGAGTAAAATCCAAACGCGTAAAGAAGATGGTTGAGGTTAACGATGGTCGCCATTTTAAAAATCCTTACCAGGATTATATGCCTGGAGACCAGCTTAAAGTACTTTCAGTATTTACTTGTGCACCACGTTCCAGGTGGGAGATACAAACATCCCAAACAAAATTGTCGAACTGTTAAATGTTCTGAATTCGAATTTCGAGAAGTTATCGTCGTCTGACGTATCAATGTACACGGGCTTGTCAGGTGAGTGTTATGTGTTTTATCATCCTCAGTCAGTGAATCAGTCATATGCAACGTCAAACCTGACATATTTATGAATCGGTTCAAGCTGAAACATACCATCAGAACAGCGAAACGAGACTGTCAGGGCATGTCTCAGAAAGGTAGATATAGTAACAGTATTAGTGGTAATGGGAGAGATTATGTGTGGAAAGTACAATTCGAGAAAATATGAATTTGTAGAATGAAAATATGTAAAACAGTTTAGAGATTTCATATCTAAAGAAATACACCTGTGACATTGCGAACGATTTTGAGCCACGTCACCCAAAGTCTCTAACAATCGGTCAAGACAATCACGCGGACTTAACCAGACAGTCTGAACCTAGTAACATGGCCCATTGCAGTGTCTTAATGTATTTGAACTAAGCCATGGTTTCAGATTGAATTAAATGACTAACCAGAAATGTGAAGACTTTTATGTGTGTATAATGAATTTTATGTTTTCCTTTGTTTACGCATACAGGTATTGTATTTTTGTAAGACAGTAGGTGTGGCCCACCATGTCACATCAGTATATACGTGCTTCCACCACATCTATTCCAACTTATTAATCATTGAAAGTCAAGTGACTGACTGGCTAATTCTATCAAGTGTTGATTCATATACCACATATCTAGTCATGTCATTTGAATAAATGTATCAGGATATGCCCTTCAATTTGAAGTAACAAGTCATAATCAGATTCTCGGAGAAATCCACCTATTTATATTCTGTACTTCTACTGATGAGCTACACTAAGTGTGAAAGAAATATAATATATGAACCACTGAGTCGACCAGTGAAATCCGTCACTGATCGTTGTTAGTGTAGTTGAACTAACGATGTTCATTTGTAAAACCTTTCATTGAATGTTGTTAGTATTGTGTTCCAGATTGGTCGTCTCCCATTGTTTTGATATCGTTAGCAATTTATTTGGGACCATTCAAACCCACAAACAGACGTTGTCTATACATTGAGGTGTAAGAAATGTAGTTGTGTACTTTAGAATTTGTGAATAGTATGCAAACCACTCGATCAACTTGTGTTTCTTTCTATTTGTTTGTAGGTGTTGGACTATTCTACAATTTCCTATCACAATGCAAATGTGAATTATTAGACAGAAAGATACGTGAAAATGGTGTTGTATGTACTGAGAAGTTGTTAAATCGATGTCTACGTCATATGGACTTGAAGAAGTTATCTAAAAATATCAGTGTTTACACTAGCCCGATCGGTCCACTGTGTTTAGGTGCTTTATCATCAGTCAAGCATGGAAGTGAGAATACAGAGGCAAAGAAGTTCGTAGAAGACATTTTGTCGGCGAGTAAATATGGCTTGGATGTGGACTGTGGGATGCCTGATGAAGCGTTATATGGACGTACTGGCTATCTAAATTGTTTGATAACACTTCGAGAAAATAATTTCGACATCCCTGTTTCTGTTGTCTCGTCGGTATGTGTTTGTGTATTTGTTACTGCTTTTGAAGTGTTTATTAATGAATTGTTTGTGCTTGATTGTGCAGAGGTGAATTACTAGAGAAGTGAATGGAAAGGTTTATTGCTCCAGTGTTGTTCTAGATAATTTGTCGGTTTATGAAACTGGTTCAGTTGAATAATCCTTACAATGATGTGTTTGTGACCACAACACCACAGGCGAGTTATTGCAATGCATGGTATAAATTCGATTCTCATGACCAATACTAATCGTTAAAGTACAATCATCCGTTTTACGACCCATGAAAATATTCAAGTGACTCATACTGTAACGTTTTACTCATCTTTTCAAGTATTATCTCTTGTGATTGTTTGTGCATAAAGTTACGGCCAAACCAAAACGTGGCATCAGTGCTTGAAGTCACTAACTTCTAGTCTGAGCCATGTTGGTAGATGCAGACTACTTGGTTGGGGAACGCGTGACTATCGTAACCAATGGTTGGAGACTCTTGGTAACATGGCTCAGAATCGATCACAATGGCGTCGGTGTATACACTCTCTATCTTCCCTTAAACTAGGAGATTAAAATTGCTTCATATCTTTCTTTCTACGAACTAATTATTTCTTCTCGTACCATATCTTTATTGCAATCTTTCTTTTATATATTACCACCTCTGAATGAACTACTTTTATGAATCCCGTGTTCATCTTGTTGTGTTAATGAGGTATGGCAACTTGGACCGATGCATATATGTGCCTGGTCCTACGTTGTAGCTGACTGACTGACTGTTTTACTCATCTCTTCAAGAATTATCTCTTGTGATTGTTTGTGCATAAAGTTGCGGCATTTCACTATCTGATTTATGAATTTATGTGTTTTTCCGTGATATGAAAGTAGTAACATTAATGATAACAGTTTTACTTTAGATAACAGATGCTATATTGAAGTCTGGTCAGAAAACAGCTGGTGCTTACAAATCGAATGGTTTTTATAATCGATTGATGTATCAGTCATCGAAACGAGATTTGTGCATGCCACCGTTAATATTTGAATGGTGTAATGAATGTTATCTTGGGGCGGCGCATGGTTTTGCTGGTATCTTGACTACTCTACTGAAGGTAAGTTATTTGAACATGATATTTTTTGGTTGGTTTCTAATAGAAATCATTGGATAACTCAGGTGCTTATGGGAAGATTGTTGATGAACATAAGTTAAATAAGCTTCACCAGTGAACTGGCTACCAGTAACCCATAGAATTTGATTTTGTGGAAAGTATGTCTTGTAACTAATTCATAGCTACTAAAATAAAGAAGTTTGACATTCTGCTCTTAGCTTACTAGGGCTTGGATTGTGTTTGTTGATTAACTTTGTCTTCGTTTTATTCATCTTAGTTTTGATATCGAGCATTCATGTAAACTTATCAGACATAAGACAAAATAATAATGTTATATACTAGTATATTATCTATGGTGGTCATTATCTTCACTAGAGAAAATTAGGACTACTAGGATTCAGTCAGTCAGTCAGTAACAACGTAGAACTTCGTACGTACGTACATCAGTTCGAGTTGCCACACCACATTGGCACAGAGATGCAGTTGTCGATTCAAATCCCGTAGTGGTAGAGGTAATAAGAGTATAAGCAGTAATCGGGAAGATTAGGGTTTGGAGATGTTATTTAAAGAGTATAATCCAGTGAAATATATTTGGAAAGAGGAAAAAAGGGACATGAAGGATTCAGAAGATTAGAATTTGGGAGAACACAGAGAGTGGATGCACCTGCGCCATTGCAAACGATTTTGAGCCATGTCATTCAGGGTCTCTAACCATCGGTTGCTATCATCTCGCGGTCCCCAACCAGGTAGTCTACACCTACCAACATGACTCAGACCACTTGTCAGTGACTTCATGGACTTGTGCCATGTTTTGGTTTGGCCGCCCCTAGCTTTCTTCCAACCTACTCCTATACCACTGAACATAGCACGTCGAGGCAGTCGGTGGTTGGGCATACGTAACACGTGTCCCAGCCATCTCAACTGATGAAGTTTCACTACTTCATCAATTGATTTGCCATCCTTACCTAGTACCCGTTTCCTAACAACTGCATTACTTACTCGATGGTCCCAGGACATACGAGCAATGTTTCGAAGACACCTATGATCAAATACTAGTAGCCTACGGATATCCTCTACTCTTACCGGCCATGTTTCACTGCCATAAAGTAGGACGGAACGAACTGCTGCGCAGTAAACACGTCCTTTGGTTGATAGACGGATATCTCGCCTACGCCATAAATGACGCAAGTTGGCAAAAGCTAGTCGAGCCTTCTGTATCCGTGCTGAGATTTCGTCACACACTAAACCACAAGGGCTGATGAGACTTCCAAGATAAGTGAAGCGATCGACACGCTCAATTACTTCACTCCCTATCACTAGTTCGGGTGTCGATGTAACCCAATCCTGAAGCAACATTTTGCATTTCGAGGGAGAGAATCGCATCCCGAACATGCTTGCATTGTTGCTTAGAGTGGTCAGAAGACTCTGCATTTTGTCAGCGTCTTCACCAAATAAAACTATGTCATCTGCATATTCTAAGTCAACAAGTGAACCTCCCGGTAGAATTTCAACCCCTGGAAATTTAGATGAGGAGAGTGTTATCTCTAAAAGTACGTCGACCACAAAGTTGAACAAGAATGGGGAGAGTGGACAGCCCTGACGAACACCACTTGAGGTAATCAATTCTGATGACCTCTCGCCATAAGCTCTCACTCTACCAGTTGTGTTCGAGTAGAGAGCCTTTATAAGGTTAATGTACTTCTTTGGTACTCCTTTCAGTGACAAACACTGCCATAGAACCTCACGATCAACAGAGTCAAATGCCGCCTTAAGGTCGAGAAATACTACCATTGTGGGGCGTCTGAATGTGTGTCTGTGTTCTAGAACCTGACGTAGTGTGAATATCTGATCTATACAACCACGTCCAGGTCGAAAACCGGCCTGGTTTTCTCTAATCTGCTCTTCACGAGCTTTGATTAGGCGTCGAAGTGTTATTGAAGCTAATATTTTAGACACTATATTAGTCAAACTGATTCCTCTGTGATTGTCACAAGAGGACTTTTGTCCTTTCTTATAGACAGGCACAATCAGTGATTGAGACCAGTCAGATGGGATTACTTCCAGTTCCCAAATTCTACCTAAGACCTCGGTTAATCTCATTGCTAATACTGGACCACCATCCTTAAAAATCTCAGGAGTAAACCTGTCAGGGCCTGCTGCTCTCCCTCGTTTCAGATTTCCTATGGCTTTTTCAACTTCGTAAAGGGACGGAGGACCTACATTAACTTGCCATTCAGGTTGACTAGAGATCGTGGGAAACCGAAGTGTGGCTGAAGGCCAGTTGAACTGATCCCTAAAGTGTTCTGCCCATCGATCCAATTTCCTGGATTGAGAATGAATAATATGTCCATCTTTTTCTGAGATTGTTTCGCTAACGGTCGCGTTCCTAATTCCGGTTTCCTTAACGAGTCTGAACAATTGTCTGCTATTACGTATTGCCGCTGCCTTTTCCATCTCTCTTGCATTCGCTACCCACCACTGTTCACGATCATTGCGTAGACTTCTTGTCAGCTTGCGCTTAAGCTGACTCCGCGCTTCATTATGTTCAGAGCCAGGTGGAATGAGTTTCCGAGCATCTATCAGTGCGATAGATGCTGCTGAGATCCAGTGTTGCTCCCTAACCTTCTGGTTTACCTTACTAGCAGATATCACTGCTGTTTCCACAGCTTTTCGGATATCATTCCATGCTGCCTCGGGGTGGGCATCACATACATGGCTGCCTAACTGTTTTCCTAGTTGTTCCTGAAATATACTCTTAGCTTGACTATCATTAAGTAGGCCCCTAAGAGGTTTCCTTGCAGCGTCTTTCCTACGTCCAGTAAGACGCAGACAGATACGTGCTCGTACTAGAGCATGATCTGAATCTAGGCATGTGCTCCAGAATGAGCGACAGTCTTCTATCGAGCCCCTCCATCGGTGGCTGATAGCTATGTGATCTATTTGGGTCCAACGTTGGGACGAATTCGGGGGTCGCCATGTTAAAATATGTCTTTCCTTATGCTTAAAGTTAGTATTTGCAAGGAACAGGCGGTTATCTGAGCATAGCTGAAACAGACGGTCTCCATTATCTGTTCTTTGAGCCACGACACCATAAGATCCACCTAGGTATCTTTCCCTATCGATAAGTTTACCTACTTGAGCATTAAAGTCACCGGCCACTATTACTACATCCGAGCGCTTAGCTTTTCGGAGAAGGTCCGAAAGCTTTCTGTAAAACTCATCTTTTACATCATCTGCGCTGCAGTCAGCGGGAGAATAGGCAGAGACGACGAAGAGGCAACGACGAGTGTCCCTATCTTTCCGGATTCTCACTGTTCCGTTCAGTCGGACAGCGCACAAACGACTGTCTACTGGGATCCACTCTAAGAAAGCTAGTTCTGCCCTAGGACTCAATGCTATACTTACGCCGGCGAGGCCACGGGAAGCAGAATCAGGGCTTCCAGATACACGACGTGTGAATCGAGTCGGTTCTTTATTTTGGCATGGTGAGGTCAAATGAATGACGCTACTTGGATCCTGTATGCGCGTTTCGTAGACGCAGCACACATCGATGGCGCGGGATTCTAAAGTCCTAGCTAAGGAAGCCTGTTGTCCTATTTGGCAAAGTGTTCGTACGTTAAAAGCTCCTACGTGTAGTTTAGAGCGTGGTTTCAGGAGACCAGGAATGGCGTTCCACGTACTCGTACTAGGATTAGTAGAACAGTTTTCTAGAACTCTGCTGTCTACTTAGGCAAAGTACGAATTACTATTTATATTATTGTTGTTGAGTCTTGTATCATTTCAGTTTCGATTTTCTTTTCTTTTGAAGGTATATCGTTTGTTTCCTGGTAGTATATCATCACATTCCTTAAATCAGTTAATTCTACCTACTGTCGATTGGATGAGTCAACTTCAGCTATCCAACGGAAATTGGTCTCCTAGTTTAGGTGATAGCGAAAGTCATGACATATTGGTTCATTGGTGTCATGGTGCAACGGGTGTTATTCCACTTATGCTCTCAGCTTACAAGGTAGGCTATAATATTTTAGTGAATGATTTAATTATCGTCAAATAGTACATCCTATTGCAAAAAAAGCATCTTAGACGTTTAAATATATAACTATCATTTTCAAAAAAGTATGAAAATCGGATTCGCAATATGTAGTGTACATGAACTCAATGATTTCAACGAGATAACTAGTATATAAACTGAATCTAATCATCATTTGCTATCGGAATGCATGTGCTGACGTTTCTTATTCGCCTCATGATTAAGTGATTATCCAAGAAGGCCATTTATCTTGAACATTCATTTATTATTACCAAATACATATGCGCCATACAAATTTCATTTGATATTTGCGAGAGCTGTGATACTGCCCGGGTGCCCAGAGTGAAACAGGTGGTTTTCTTAGGGGGCCACACCCAGAGCCTTCGACGTAAAGGTCTGATCCACAAGGCGGTGGAGCAATGTCAGGAGATGCATTCTCATGGTAGCCGGTGACCAACGACTGGTTCATACGCCATTTTCCCCCTCAGGATACTGGGGCACATGTGCACCATTGGTTTGGAATCAGCATTTCCCAACTTCCCTAAACGGACTCTCCATGTCTACCAACCCTGTTAAAGCGCCGGACATTCGCTTTTCGTCCTCTGAATTTCGTAAACAACACCCCTGGTGTGAGAATGCAATGAGTAGGACTTGTGTGGCAGAGGCTATATACGCGTGGCCATGTGATGATAGCATTTGGAGAGGGTGAGCGGACTCTCCGTACTCTCGGCCGTACCAGGGAATTTGGGGGCAATCGTGAACCATATAACCGGGTAGTATTGCGTCTTACATAAAATGCTGGATTTTTCGAAAGTACTCTTAATACACAAAATAAATCATAATGCATAAAAACCTATATGTACTGTCTCGTGACAAAACGTTTTGTGGAAACGTTGTTAGACGAGAGTTTCCTGAGCAAGGCTATGAGAACAAACATTTCGTGTCCAATCTGTAATAGGATTATTATTATCAACCACCAGTGAGTCAATGAAGTGGCGAAATAGGAGTTAGAAACTAATCAAACTGCACTTAAAATATTCTCCTTTTATTTAGATAGATATGTATGATGTTTAAAGTTCATCGGTAGTTTGTTTACTGTTATTTAACCTCTGTGTTGTTACATTCTATAGATTACAGGTGAAAATAAGTATTTGAAGTGTGCATTAGATGGAGGAGAAGCTGTATGGACTCGTGGTCTACTTCACAAAGGCTGTGGTCTATGTCACGGTTCAGCTGGTAGTGGTTTCGCTCTATTAGAGATTTATCAAACAACTCAAGATCCCAAATATTTGTATAGAGCTATAAAGGTTGGTGTCAGTTCAGTGACAGTGGTAGTTCAATGCATTTAAAGTATATGTATTTTTTCTTTTGTTTTCTGAATATGTGTGTATTACAAACTTTACAATGTGTCATTATATTTGTTCTGTATACTGTGTATAGTTTGAAGTACAACATTGTAGTGTTTCACTTGAAATCCTCATTTTTCTGTTCACTATTACGTGTTTTGAGTGGACGGTGTCTGAATCCACTTACCTTTACTCTGGTTTGTAATGATATTGTAAGTTGGTGAGGTACTGGTGTATTTTCACGTTACTCCATAATTATCATACTGTTATATTTTATAGTGTGAATGAATGTATTTTGTTAGGTTATTTGTGTATAGTTGTGGGTAGATGATTTATGTTATGATCTGTTGAGTCAGGGGTTGAAAACCATTGAACTGTTCTATGTTTATGTAGAACTGTATTACAGTCATAACAAATATGTATCATAGATGCAGTTTGTGGCTGAACTTACGTGTGGTCACTGTGTTTTTCAATCATTAGATAGACGCAAAGCTAGTTGTATTTGTACCGGATTCTATGGAAATACCGGTTCCCCAATGTGTACCGTTTAATTTGTGTCCAAATAAAGTGAGTTCCTTGCCTGGATTCCTTATTTACCGTCTTCAAGGTTCTCGTTTCCCTGTTGAACACTACCTGTCATAGGTCTCACATGTTTTCATAAGCTCGTGTTGTATTTAAATGGTCGTCACCTATCGAGGCGTTCGACATTGGAGCAATTGGTCGCCACTCAGTTATTTGTCATTAAGAACTGTTTATCGACCCATTGATTTGAACTGACTGCTTCGATGATGATGTTAAGTCAGCTGTTTAACTGGTTCCATAATCATAATAGCGGTTACCTTTGAGTGATTGTTTAGTCAACATCTCGATGATCAGGTCGATGAACATAATATTCATTTGGCATGATATTTTTCTGTCTTAACCATCTGCGAAGATTTATGTGGCTTTTAGAATAGTCAACCGGACAATTTAAATCAAAAGAAACTCATGATTGTTCAATGTTTTTACATTTGCTTTCCAGTTCGCTGAATGGTGTACCGACTGTTTTAAAAATGCTACTCGCGTTGCTGATCGTCCGTACTCACTTATGGAAGGTTTGTTTAGTGTGCTTTTCCATTTGTAACTAAGATTAATCCCTCTTGTTGCTAATATAGTTTTACACTAATATTACACGTTAGTCCTCACTTAAATGGTACCCACCAGGAGTTTGTGGAGTGTTGTGGAAGAAACTAACTTCGCATTGATGTGTCTACTTTTGAGTAGTGATATTGTGATAGGAAAGTCACATCTTTTCATCGATTAATTGACAGTGACTCGCATCCAGTTGTTAAAGTGATGATAGCCTACTGATCGGAATATGAATGGTCGATGTATTTTCGGTGTGCGGATAGGTGATATATCGGAATATCTAGAGAGTGTGAACACAGAATGAATGTATGGAAATAGACCTAGAATTGTGTTGAGTTTTGCAGTTGTTAGCAATTAGTAGTGTATTGCTCAATTGAAACTACTCACTTTTCTGATCTGTTAGGATTTTCAGTTGAAATGATTGAATAGGGAACTACTTCCAATTTCCATCTCCGTACGTAATGTTTTCTAGTGCGTAATCAAGTATCACTGTTCCATTCATGCCGTGTGAATTTGTCATAGAGAAGGGTGTTAGTGATTTGATTGGATCGAATTTTCGACTGTTAAATCAATGAATAGAATGCTAATCGACGGATGGACACGATGATGGCGAGTGTGACCGAGTGGTTTGCTAACGTGACTGTATTACCGACGGAAGCCGCCAAGTGATTATAAATCAGAGAGAAAACGACTAGTCGGATGAATATCTTCCATATGTGATAAAATAACATGGTTATGTAGAGACTATGAACACACAATAAGCACGACAAACTGTCGCAACCAATTGGAGTTAATTAACATGTAGGTCGTCGATTCCGCAATCAATTAAGGTTTGACTGTTAATCCTAGTCTTTGTGCATTGTAAGAGAAGTGTAGATGTATGATGGATTGTAAAATGTTATGTGTTAACAATGAAGTCATGTGTGAGACAGGTGTCCACCACAGGCAATGAATAATGGGGGTTGTGCGACATTGTGAATTGGTTGAAGTTAATCATTCACACTGTTGGATGACTGCTGGTTTCGATTTCCGTGTTTTGAGTTGTGGATGTGCATTCGTGAGGAGTAGTCTCTAAGTAGAGTGAATAATGGATGCCATCGTCACAGTGTATTCTCCTCCTTCCCTTGTCATGAATACTATTCTATCGTAAAACAACAAACTATTCGATCTTCTCATTTCCAGTTTGTTATGTGGGAAGTTGACTATTATTTATCGGTTTGACTGAATTGTATTTATTATTTTGAAGTGATAGTTAGTTCAGTGTAACAGTTTGTTTTTGTGTTCATATTGTGTGTGTTTAGGTCTTGCTGGGACACTGTACTTCCTTGTTGGTATTTTGGATCCAGTTAATTCGAAGTTTCCTCTACTAAGTGGATTGTGAATAGAAAGAAACAATGATTTTATTTATATCTATTCAATTAACTTTGTCTGTCATTTTGTACTCACATCTATTTGTTCATCATTCACTTAGTTTATGAGAAAATGTTATTTGAGTTTCATGTCTGCCGAATAGTTCACATTTGTTTTAACGATATTATATTCAGTGTATTTTGTGTTGTATACTCTGTTTAGTCTAAACCCGTGTGTGAAAATGCCAGTTTAAGGCATACTGTGTATATTTAATGGTGTTGATTGTTTGAATATTTGATGAGCATCGTACTGTGTTTGCGTTTGTTTTCTTTAAAGTTGATAGGAGAAGTGAGTAGTCTGACAAGTAATGGATATGTAGAAGAGACGTGGATGAGTGTATACATATGGTGAAAACATTGTTAACTGTAATGATGTGTCATGTTTTTGTAATTGCACTCACAGTATATTTAGAATTGCGATTTTTGTTGGACGTTGAGAGCTAGATCATAGGAGCGAATTTTTGTTAGTGTTGAAAGATAGTTGTTCGACCAACATGGTGTGTGTATAGGTATGATGATATGAGATTTGTTTTGCCTCCGGATCAACATTTCGACAAACTAAGTCAACACTTAACAACTCATGGTTTGTAGTTTAAAAGTCATTTTAATATTTCATACATGTATTGTTTGGACGTATTTTACAATGAAACATGCCCCTCGAAAAGTCATTAAGTGCCCAGTAAACTCTTGGGAACATTTTTTCGAATCAGGATTGAATGAGCATTTCTTCGGAATATTTTAAAGGAAAGTCATGGTCAACGTAATAAATATAGTGTGGTGTGTGCTACTTATACGGACAGATATAGGTAGTATGTGGTGGTTATGGGAAGTTAATTCCTTGCTGGGAGAAGAAGAGAATGATGAGGAAAAAAAGAAAAACAGAGCACTGGTAGTAGCAACAAGAATGGAGGCACGATTGGGTTTGTAAAGGTCAACTGAAGGAAGATGTGCAAATGGTGTGTTGGATGTATTGTCTTTATATTTTACGAATTCAGTATGTAATTAAAGACAGTGCATTTAGTTCACACCTTCCCATGTCTTTGTACTTAATAATCGGTGTCGCTGTCACTACGCAGGATGAAGATTCCGTGGTCACTGGAGTTCGAGGAAGGAGATGTACGGAGTGTGTTGAGAGAGTTTGGGACTGGTGCGTAGATGGCAGGTGTGCAGAAGCCTAAGGTGAAGGTGTTGGTGCTGGAGACGTTACTGCGAGGCAACGGAATGGGTGTATGACAGCGTGGATAATGCCGGCGGGAAGACGGCATGGGAGGTAGTCACGGAGCGGTTGCTATAGACTTTGGCAGTCAAGTTTACTGGAAGAAGGCACTGAAGAAATTTACGGTGAATTTCGATCTGCTAGTGTTTCCAGCGTGTCTAATCTTATTGTTACTTCGTGAGCCATCGATTTTGTATGAGTTGTCTGGCTTGCTGGCGTCGAAGTTTATTGAGGACTACAGCATGAGTTAGCTGCAATACGAATAAACAAGTACAGAAATAATATATTTTAATCTTGTGAGGGAACAGGCCATTAGAAGAGAGACTGAAAGCCGAAACACACTGTTTGCATATTTTCCTTGAGTTGACCATTACAAACACTACTGTTCTTTCATTCCTGTTGCTAGCACCATTGCTTTCTGTTTTTCTCCTCTCTTTATTATCCCCTTTTTCCAGAAAGAGATTAGCTTCCTGTATCTGTCCGTATAAGTAGCACGTACCACAGTATTTATCATGATTGTTTGACTCTACATGATCAAAGTATGATAATTAGAAGTATTCGAAATAATGTAATAACTAAGGACTTTTGAAATAGAGCTATATAATGCAGGTAGATCTAGTTTAGCACAAGTGTAAATCTGATCCCCCCAATGCCCTGGTACGGCCTAGGGTGGGAAGTCTTTCTCGTGGCGGCGGTGTTTGAGAAGTAGAGAGGACAAAAAGCGGTTTATCGATGCACTAACTGGCTTGTTGGTCACGGAGGGTCCACCTGGTGGTGTTGAAAAACCCTTATTCTAAGCCAATGATGCGCATGGGCCACAGGATCCTGAGAGAGCAAATGGCGTATGAACCTCTCTTTGGACACCGGCTACCATGGGACCGCACCTAAGTTTGTTCCACTGCCTTATTGATTAGACCGCTAGGTCAAGGGCTCGGGGAGTATACCCCTTAGAAAACTATCTGCTATGATTTGTCCGCCCAGGCAGTATTCCAGCTCTCACAAATCGAATGACATATATATTTAGTGCCTGCCTGTACCGATGTTCATGTGTTTAAATAAATTAACATTTGATAACAGGACGAAAGGCGAATGTCCGGCGCTTTAACCGGATCACAAACCAATGGTGCACATGGGCTCCAGTATCCTGCGAGAACAAATGGCGTATGAACCAATCGTTGGTCACCGGCTACCATGGGACTGCATCTCCTGACGATGCTCCACTGCCTTGTGGATCAGACCTTCAGGTCGAAGGCTCAGGGAGTGGCCCGCTAAGGAAACCACCTGCTTCAGTTTGGGCACTCGGGCAGTATCACAGCCCACACACTAATGATGAACTCTCTATGTCTATGGAAATTACTTCTCTCGCTTCGAAAAACAATCAGTTGATTCAAATTATTATCATTACAATTATTGTCATTATTATGACTATTATTATTATTATTATTACTATTATTGTCATTATTATTATTATTATTTTCCACATTATTCACCTTCTTTTACACTTATACAGCGGCTCGTCTTTGGTGGAAATTTCGACTGTATCTAAACGTTCTCGAGTCACTGTCCGGTTGAAAATTGTATGCTACCACCGAATATGAGTACTGAAGCAGTTTTTCTGAAATCACGTGCGCCATTCAAACTGGCTGCCTTCAACGTTCGCACACTCATGCAGATCGGACAACAGATAGGGCTGGCTATGTCTTTCGAAAGTCTTCATATCGACGTTTGTTGTCTATCCGAGACCCGTATTCAAGACTCTGGTGAAGTACTACAAATTCGCTCTTCATCTGTCGCTTCGAAAAGCTTGTTTTACGTGCGTTTATCCGGAGACCCTGTGGCATCTTCGTCTGGTCTTGCTGGCGTTGGTGTCGCACTAAACGCTAGTGCTGAGGTAGCACTAATAGATTGGACCCCCATTAGCAGTCGGTTATGTGCTGTTAGAATAGAAAGTTCCATCAAAGTGAGAAGAAATCGGCGGGAGAAACGATGTCTTCTCGTCATCTCCGCCTATGCTCCGACAGATTGCAGCCCGGATTCAATCAAGGATGAGTTTTACCACCAGTTATCTGTTCACCAGAAAGTGCGTTCGACAGATATTGTAGCACTGGCCGAAGACTTGAATGCTCAGGTCGGGCGTCTAGGCACAGAAGAGAGTCGTTTAGGTGGCCGATGGGGACTCGTTGGTCGCAGGTCAGATAACGGGGACTGTCTACTGCAACTGTGCACAGACCACAACCTGTTTCTGGCTAGCACTAACTACCGACACAGTCATCGCCGACGTTCCACCTGGCGTCCTCCATCTGCATCTCAAGCCTGGACTCAGATTAATCAAGTCGCGACCAGCTACCGCTGACGTGGTTGTGTACAAGACTGCCGCTTTTTTTGGAGTACCTATCTGGACTCTGACCATGCCTTGGTCTGCGCCAATCTCACCTTACTTTTCAGTGGTCAACGAAGTGACCGCCATCAAAGGATTGATGCTAGCAAGCTGGTTGCAACTTCTGTTGCAAGTAAGTATCGAACCGAGCTAGCTTCTAGGCTAGCTACCATTCCACCGAAAAGTATAGATGAGCATTGGTTGGCGAGTAAAATCAGTTGTGGGTTCGCGAAACGTCTCGCTTATAAGCACTGGGTTTCTTCAGGCTCCTTACAGCTCATTGAAGCCCGTCGGTCTACTCCGGGTGACCGTGAGTTTGACCATAAACGAAGGCTGTTACGTAATGAAATTGGGCAAAGCTTGCGTAAGGACCGAGAAGCCTGGTGATCGAAGCGTGCTAATGAGCTGGAAGCAGCAGCTGCATCTGGTAACTACCGGAAGCTCTTCCAACTCATCCGAGCTACTGGCAGCAAGAAGTCTGGTGTGAGTGAAACAATCTGCGAGGATGATAGGATGCCAACCACTAACATCCATCGACGTCTTGGACGATGGGCAGAATTTTTCGAAGGCAGTTCAACTGGCCTGCTGCTCCGGCAACATCGGTCAGACTGTCCTGCCCTCTATGGCCGGTGACGACTGATCCACCAAACGAGGCGGAAGTTCGCAAGGAACTCCAACTCTTGAAGCGTTACAAATCACCTGGCCCAGATGACTTACCTCCGATCCTTTCTAAACGTGTTGATGACTTTTTGACTAAGGAATTGACGACGTTGTTTACAAAGGTTTGGGAACTAGAGAGTGTACCAACGTCATGGAATGAGTCGATAGTTGTCCCTATCTTTAAAAAGGGTTCACGTCGTTCCTGTAACAACTATCGGGGGATAAGTCTACTTCCGATTGCATCCAAACTGTTGGCTTCCGTCATACTTCGTAGGTTGTTCAAAACGTGAGAAACATTGACTCGCGAGGAGCAGGCTGGGTTTCGTTCCAGTCGAGGATGTATTGATCATATCTTCACCCTCCGCCAAATGTTAGAACACCGCCATACTTATCAAAAGCCAACAATCGTAGTGTTTCTTGACATTAGGGCTGCCTTCGATTCGTTAGATAGGACTGTTCTCTGGGATTGTCTATTGAAGAAGGGTGTGCCTGAGAAGTTTATTAACATCCTAAAAGCCCTATATAAAAACACCTCAGGCAGAATGATGGCATACAA
Organism: Schistosoma haematobium; assembly: GCF_000699445.3. Taxonomy (NCBI): domain Eukaryota; kingdom Metazoa; phylum Platyhelminthes; class Trematoda; order Strigeidida; family Schistosomatidae; genus Schistosoma; species Schistosoma haematobium. The sequence goes on from NC_067198.1 coordinate 5,320,699, forward strand.
CCACCTCTCTCCCTTGTTCCATTGGAGCAGTGCAGTCAGACAGGGTTGCCCAATCTCACCATTCCTCTTCAACTTTGCCGTCGATGACATTCTGGAAACAGCTCTGATGGATGTAAGTAATGGTGGTGTGGATCTGTTGCCTGGAGAAAGACTTCTTGACCTTGAGTATGCGGATGATATTGTCTTACTGTATGATAATGCACAAGGCATGCAATCCGCACTTAATCAGTTGGCAGTCAGTGTCCGTAGGTATGGTATGTGCTTTGCACCTTCGAAGTGCAAAGTACTTCTACAAGACTGGCAGGATTCCAATCCTGTACTCACCCTGGATGGTGAGCAGATAGACGTAGTCGAGAAGTTCGTGTATCTGGGTAGCTGCATAAGTGCTGGTGGGGGTGTGAGTGATGAGATCAATGCACGTATAGTGAAAGCCAGAGCGGCTTATGCCAATCTGGGCCACCTCTGGCGCCTTCATGATGTTAGTCTGGCTGTAAAAGGTCGGATCTACAACGCGTCGGTGAGAGCGGTTTTGCTCTATGCTTGTGAAACGCGGCCTCTCCGAGTTGAGGATGTTAGACGACTCTATGTTCGATCATCGTTGTCTCCGAAGGATTGCAGACATTCAGTGTCAACACCATGTCAGTAATGCAGAGGTTCGGCATCGTGTGTTCATGCACATAGATGATAATCCAACTGGTGTCACCATCTTGAAACACCGACTTCGGTGGCTAGGACATGTTCTACGAATGTCGTCCCAGAGAATTCCACGTCGTGCATTATTTGCCGACTCTGGGACTGGTTGGAAGAAGCGGAGAGGTGGTCAGTGCATGACATGGTGTCGTGGCATGAAAGAAAGCTGCAAAGGACTGGCTTGTGTTGGTCCTTCACGACTCCCTGGTTGGGGTCTGAGAGATGGTGCTACACAGTGGCTAGAGACGTTATCAGATATGGTTCAGAATAGAAGCCAGTGGCGATCCTGCTGTAACCTTGTTGGGATATTCAGGAAAATATCCCAAAAATTATCCTGTTAAGCCTAATGCTATCCTTGGACATGAAATGGTATCATCTTATTGGTCGATATTTACTTAACGTGTCATCTTCCTGTTGGCCAATATTGTACAATGTTATTTTCTATTTTATGGTACGTTGTGGTCTGCTTGACTGGTATATAAACAAAGTATGTTTGAAATATAATGATTCATATATCTGAGGCTGAAACTTGTGTTCTGGACTCAACTGGCTGGGTTAGACAGGGAAGCAGGATCAATCAGAACCCTAGGCCGTTCTACGTGTTTGTGCGTCTTTGGTCCGATCAATAATTCGCTACCCCTTAATCAGCATCATTTTCACAGTCATAACAAACCTTCTTTTACTTTCTTCATAAAAAGTGGTTGTGTCTCCCTTACCTGAAAGATTTCTTCTGATTGTACCTTTGCGTCCCCTCATTACTACCACACTACCTTACACCAATCTCTTCGTTATTGTTCTTTATTTTGCGCTCCTTAGCTTTTTTTTCTATTTCTCTTCGAATTCTCATTGTTTTGTGTGGCGCATATATATTGGCGCTCTCTTGTACCAATATTCATGTGTTCAAATAAATAAATAAAACAGAATTATGAATTCTGTTAAGAAACACTTAGTGGCAACATTCTGTCAATCCTAATTAGTTAATCATATTTATTTAGGCTATCTTTGTTATGACGTCAACTATTATGTATGCGTCGCCAATTGTTACGTCGTTAAAACCAACCCTAATCCAACTGCATTTTCAGGTTATCCAAAAAATACCCTTCCACGGTTTGGGCAGTCCTCATATCCATAACAGCTCACGAGACTATGTTGGTCACATTCAAATCCTTCCTACACATAACACTCTTTTCTTTACTCCTAACCCTTCTCACATTCCTTTATCAACTCGCGCTGCTAATGCAAACGATTCGAGTACGTGGAACGCTATTCCTGGTCTCCTGAAACCACGCTCTAAAGTACATTTAGCAGCTTTTAACGTCCGAACACTGTCAAATAGGACAACAGGCTTCCTTAGCTAGGACTTTAGAATCCCGCGCCATCGATGTGTGCTGCGTCTACGAAACGCGCATACAGGATCCAAGTAGCGTCATTCATTTGACCTCACCATGCCAAAATAAAGAACCGACTCGATTCACACGTCGTGTATCTGGAAGCCCTGATTCTGCTTCCCGTGGCCTCGCCGGCGTAAGTATAGCATTGAGTCCTAGGGCAGAACTAGCTTTCTTAGAGTGGATCCCAGTAGACAGTCGTTTGTGCGCTGTCCGACTGAACGGAACAGTGAGAATCCGGAAAGATAGGGACACTCGTCGTTGCCTCTTCGTCGTCTCTGCCTATTCTCCCGCTGACTGCAGCGCAGATGATGTAAAAGATGAGTTTTACAGAAAGCTTTCGGACCTTCTCCGAAAAGCTAAGCGCTCGGATGTAGTAATAGTGGCCGGTGACTTTAATGCTCAAGTAGGTAAACTTATCGATAGGGAAAGATACCTAGGTGGATCTTATGGTGTCGTGGCTCAAAGAACAGATAATGGAGACCGTCTGTTTCAGCTATGCTCAGATAACCGCCTGTTCCTTGCAAATACTAACTTTAAGCATAAGGAAAGACATATTTTAACATGGCGACCCCCGAATTCGTCCCAACGTTGGACCCAAATAGATCACATAGCTATCAGCCACCGATGGAGGGGCTCGATAGAAGACTGTCGCTCATTCTGGAGCACATGCCTAGATTCAGATCATGCTCTAGTACGAGCACGTATCTGTCTGCGTCTTACTGGACGTAGGAAAGACGCTGCAAGGAAACCTCTTAGGGGCCTACTTAATGATAGTCAAGCTAAGAGTATATTTCAGGAACAACTAGGAAAACAGTTAGGCAGCCATGTATGTGATGCCCACCCCGAGGCAGCATGGAATGATATCCGAAAAGCTGTGGAAACAGCAGTGATATCTGCTAGTAAGGTAAACCAGAAGGTTAGGGAGCAACACTGGATCTCAGCAGCATCTATCGCACTGATAGATGCTCGGAAACTCATTCCACCTGGCTCTGAACATAATGAAGCGCGGAGTCAGCTTAAGCGCAAGCTGACAAGAAGTCTACGCAATGATCGTGAACAGTGGTGGGTAGCGAATGCAAGAGAGATGGAAAAGGCAGTGGGAATAGGTAACATCAGACAACTGTCCAGACTTGTCAAGGGAACCGGTATTAGGAACCCGACTGTTAGTGAAACTATCTCTGGAGAAGATGGGTATATTATTCACTCTCAGTGCAGGAGATGGGATCGATGGCAAGAACACTTTAGCAACCAGTTCAACTGGGGTTTCCCCGCATGGGTTCGAATCCCACCCCTGTCGCCAATTGTTGTAACGTGTGGACTGCAGGTTAGATGCGCAGCGTTTTATTGATCGATTCAGTGACACGTAATGAACGGCCTAGAGTCTCAATTGGTCCCGCTTCCCTGTCTAGCCCAGCCACTTGTGTCCAGAACGCAAGTCTTAGCCTCTGAGATACGAATCATTATATTTCAAACATACTCTATTTATATACCAATCAACCAGACCACATCGTACCATAAAATAGAAAACAACATTTGTACAGTATTTAACAAGTGAAATAAATATCGACCAATAGGGAGTGTAAATTTAAAGTCCAAGGCCACCATTAGACTTAACATGATAATTATTGGTATATTTTTCTGCAAATCCCAATACCTTCAGCCACACTTCGGTTTCCCACGATCTCCAATTGACCTAAATGGCAAGTTAATGTAAGTCTCCCACACCTTTACGAAGTTGTAAAAGCTACAGGAATCTTCAAGCTAGGGAGAGCAGTAGGCTCTGACAGATTTACCCTGGATACTGTAGAAGATGGCGGCCCAGTATTAACGGTGAGATTGACGGATGTCTTAGGTAAAATCTGGGAACTGGATGCAATCCCATCTGACTGGGCTCAACCACTGATTGTGCCAGTCCACAAGAAAGGACAAAAGTCCTCTTGTGACAATCACAGAGGAATCAGTTCGACTAATATAGTATCTAAAATATTAGCTTCAATAACACTTCGACGCCTAACTAAGGCTCGTGGAGAGCAAACTAGAGAAAACTAGGCTGGTTTTCGACCTGGACACGGCTGTATAGACCAGATATTCACACTACATCAGGTCCTAGAAAATTGAAACACATCTAGACGTCCCACAATTGTTATATTTCTCGACCTTAAGGTGGCATTCGACTCTGTTGATAGTGAAGTTCTGTGGCAGTGTTTGTCACTGAAAGGAGTACCAAAGAAGTACATTAACCTTATAAAGACTCTCTACTCGAACACAACTGGTAGAGTGAGAGCTTATGGCGAGAGGTCATCAGAATTGATTACCTCAAGTGGTGTTCGTCAGGGCTGTCCACTCTCCCCATTCTTGTTCAACTTTGTGGTCGACGTACTTTTAGAGATAACACTCTCCTCATCTAAATTTCCAGGGGTTGAAATTCTACTTGGAGATTCACTTGTTGACCTAGAATATGCCGATGACATAGTTTTATTTGGTGAAGACGCTGACAAAATGCAGAGTCTTTTGACCACAGTAAGCAACAATGCAAACATGTTCGGAATGCGCCCCCCCCCTCGAGATGCAAAATGTTGCTTCAGGATCGGGTTGCATCGGCACTTGAACTAATGATAAAGGGTGACGTAGTTGGGCGAGTCAACCACTTCACTTATGTTGATTCTCATAAGCCTTTGTGGTTTGGTGTGTGACGAACTAACTTTTGCCAACTTGCGTCATTTATAGCGTAAGAGAGATATCAGTCTGCCAATCAAAGGACGGGTTTACTGCGCAGCAGTTCGTTCCGTCCTACTTTAATGGCAGTGAAGCATGGCCGGTAAGAGTAGAGGATATTCGTAGGTTACCATTATTAGATCACAGATGCCTTCGAAGCACTGCACGCATATCCTGGTACCGCCGACTAATTAATACAATTGTTAGGAAACGGGTACTAGTGAAGATGGCACAGGTATTCACTGTTTGACAACGCTTTAACCAGTAACGCCTTCTAATATAACTCGTACCCACCAAGAGAAATCAAAAGGCAGAATCGAGGAGATCGGAAGATATATTTGATGTGATATCAATATATCTAGAATCGTCTGATCTAACCTGGCTAGCGATTGTAGTAGATGTTGAGCACGGCGTTCCCACACGTGATCTGGTGCGGATGCATGACCGAGCACCTTCAGCTAGGTGGGTCCATTAAAAAATGTGGTCAGCATCCAATGTCGAAAACTTACAGAGCTATTTATTTTGGGGACTTATTTACCGCTACACTAGGTAAGGCTGGCAAATCAATTGATAAAGTAGAGAAACTTCATCAGTTGAGATGGCTGAGACACGTGTTACGTACGCTCGACCACCGACTGTCCTCTCGAATTCTAGTCTTTCGAATTTTTCATATTCCTTTTTGCTCTTTCCAAATTTATTCCACTGGATTATACTCCTTGTTAGGAAACGGGTACTAGGTAAGGATGGCAAATCAATTGATGAAGTAGTGAAACTTCATCAGTTGAGATGCATGGGAAACGTATTACGTATGCCCAACCACCGACTGCCTCGACGTGCTATGTTCAGTGGTATAGGAGTAGGTTGGAAGAAAGCTAGCGGCGGCCAGATCAAAACATGACAAAAGTCCATGAAGTCACTGAGAAGTGGACTGAGTCATGTTGGTAGGTGTAGACTACCTGGTTGGGGACCACGAGATGATAGCAACCGATGGTTAGAGACCCTGAATGACATGGCTCAAAATCGTTTGTAATGGAGCAGGTGTGTCCTCTCAAATTCTAGTCTTTCGAATTTTTCATATTCCTTTTTGCTCTTTCCAAATTTATTTCACTGGATTATACTCCTTGAATAACATCTTCAAACCTTAATCTTTCCGATTACTGCTTATACTCTTACTACCTCTACCACTACGGGATTTGAATCGATAACTCCATCTCTGTACTAATGTGGTATGGGAACTCGAACTGATGCACGTAAGTAAGAATTTCTACATTGTTGCTAACTAACAACTATTATGAATGCGTCGCATATTGTTAGGTTGGAATCGTTTATTACTTATACTCGTAAAACGAAGAGCAACTGCATTTTTCACAACGCGATGTAAAGACATCAAGACTGGCACAAGCGATGATTTATTAACGCCCAAAACACGACGACCACCCTAGTCGGGATGAGGCTCGGTACCTGCTATGTTAGAAATGAGGATAGTCTAAGATGAAAGCGGCCATACTAGACGTTGACTCAAAACTCCATACCTATCTCAGGAAGCTGAGACCAAACGAAGAAAACAAGCGAACGAATCCCATCTCGCCAAAAGTGTTAAATACGAACAATTTACACAAAGTACTGGAAAATTGAGCAGCCATCAAATTCCAATATGTTATAGCTATATACAAATATCCAACGAATCCGATGAAATCTATCTTGTTTATTCGGACAGAGTGGATTTCACATGCAGAAAAAGTATACACTGTTTCAATAATTCAATGTCAGTCCGATTGCAATATACCTGTATGTAGAATGCAATTACATACTGATCCTAACGAGTATGATCCAGAAACAATGTCCCGTTCAAATGCTTTGGAGACAAACCGAGCCTACATGAATCACATGCACTTTTACTGACAAATCGGAATGTAAAATGTACTTAGTCGTATTGTGAATTGAATAATTGCATTGATTTTTTGTAATGAAATGCAGAGAAATCACCATAAATAATATTACCCATACAGACCGAGATCTTACACAAGGATCCTTCAACCTTCATGTATACCTACACATCTTAATACTCTATTATAATGAAGATGTGAGTAGTGTTAAGACAGTTCAGGTCAATAAAGTCACATTATATGTGACGTGTGTACATAAAGATCCAACGTTGTTTCGTAGGGGAGAGAGAATCGTGTATGCATTGAACGAAGGAGCAGTACATAAAAATCAGAAAGTTAATTAAATTTTTTTCTCTAAAATGAAGACGAAAAACCAACTGGAGGCTGAAATACGATCACATGATCAGCCACGTTCACTGGAAATAGGAAAAAGAACAAAAACCATTCAAATAGACTCCTCTCCATAGAAAACTCATTTCTTCGCATTCCATTAGAAAGAAGGGGAAGTGATATGATGGAATTAAGAAGCGAAATTGCATTCTTTCATTCATTGTAATTTTTTGTACAATATTACTTCTGTATTTTTAATTCAATGTGATAACTACACAATGTAGTATTTTGTTTTCGTTTTCCAGTATGATATATTATTCAGCATAACAATGATTTATCTGAGTGTAATGTTTGTTCAGCATACGATATTCCTTTATTGAATCCACATGAAATATGTTCAGCATAAAATGCAGAATGTAATTCATTATAACTTGGGGTATTTTTTTAAAAAAATATGTGATTTCACCCTTATTCATAATCAAAATGGGTGTACAGTCAATATATGTAACAAGTGTATTTTCGACTACAGTCGTTGTCGTGTTTTGGGCGTTAATAAGTCTTCACTTGTGCCAGTGTTGATGTTCTTACATCGCGTTGTGGAAACTGCAGTGGTTCTTCATTTTAAAAGTATAAGCGATTCCAACAAAACAATTGGCGATGCATACATAATAGTAGATGACCAGTCATGAAACAGCTAATATAATTACATATTATTAATTTTTTGTGGTCATTATTCAATATAATCATACTTTGATCATGTAGAGTCAAACAATCATGATAAATACTGTGGTACGTGCTACTTATACGGACAGATACAGGAAGCTAATCTCTTTCTGGAAAAAGGGGATAATAAAGAGAGGAGAAAAACAGAAAGCAATGGTGCTAGCAACAGGAATGAAAGAACAGTAGTGTTTGTGATGGTCAACTCAAGGAAAATATGCAAACAGTGTGTTTCGGCTTTCAGTCTCTCTTCTAATGGCCTGTTCCCTCACAAGATTAAAATATATTATTTCTGTACTTGTTTATTCGTATTGCAGCTAACTCATGCTGTAGTCCTCAATAAACTTCGACGCCAGCAAGCCAGACAACTCATTCAAAATCGATGGCTCACGAAGTAACAATAAGATTAGACACGCTGGAAACACTAGCAGATCGAAATTCACCGTAAATTTCTTCAGTGCCTTCTTCCAGTAAACTTGACTGCCAAAGTCTATAACAACCGCTCCGTGACTACCTCCCATGCCGTCTTCCCGCCGGCATTATCCACGCTGTCATACACCCATTCCGTTGCCTCGCAGTAACGTCTCCAGCACCAACACCTTCACCTTAGGCTTCTACACACCTGCCATCTACGCACCAGTCCCAAACTCTCTCAACACACTCCGTACATCTCCTTCCTCGAACTCCAGTGACCACGGAATCTTCATCCTGCGTAGTGACAGCGACACCGATTATTAAGTACAAAGACATGGGAAGGTGTGAACTAAATGCACTGTCTTTAATTACATACTGAATTCGTAAAATATAAAGACAATACATCCAACACACCATTTGCACATCTTCCTTCAGTTGACCTTTACAAACCCAATCGTGCCTCCATTCTTGTTGCTACTACCAGTGCTCTGTTTTTCTTTTTTTCCTCATCATTCTCTTCTTCTCCCAGCAAGGAATTAACTTCCCATAACCACCACATACTACCTATATCTGTCCGTATAAGTAGCACACACCACACTATATTTATTACGTTGACCATGACTTTCCTTTAAAATATTCCGAAGAAATGCTCATTCAATCCTGATTCGAAAAAATGTTCCCAAGAGTTTACTGGGCACTTAATGACTTTTCGAGGGGCATGTTTCATTGTAAAATACGTCCAAACAATACATGTATGAAATATTAAAATGACTTTTAAACTACAAACCATGAGTTGTTAAGTGTTGACTTAGTTTGTCGAAATGTTGATCCGGAGGCAAAACAAATCTCATATCATCATACCTATACACACACCATGTTGGTCGAACAACTATCTTTCAACACTAACAAAAATTCGCTCCTATGATCTAGCTCTCAACGTCCAACAAAAATCGCAATTCTAAATATACTGTGAGTGCAATTACAAAAACATGACACATCATTACAGTTAACAATGTTTTCACCATATGTATACACTCATCCACGTCTCTTCTACATATCCATTACTTGTCAGACTACTCACTTCTCCTATCAACTTTAAAGAAAACAAACGCAAACACAGTACGATGCTCATCAAATATTCAAACAATCAACACCATTAAATATACACAGTATGCCTTAAACTGGCATTTTCACACACGGGTTTAGACTAAACAGAGTATACAACACAAAATACACTGAATATAATATCGTTAAAACAAATGTGAACTATTCGGCAGACATGAAACTCAAATAACATTTTCTCATAAACTAAGTGAATGATGAACAAATAGATGTGAGTACAAAATGACAGACAAAGTTAATTGAATAGATATAAATAAAATCATTGTTTCTTTCTATTCACAATCCACTTAGTAGAGGAAACTTCGAATTAACTGGATCCAAAATACCAACAAGGAAGTACAGTGTCCCAGCAAGACCTAAACACACACAATATGAACACAAAAACAAACTGTTACACTGAACTAACTATCACTTCAAAATAATAAATACAATTCAGTCAAACCGATAAATAATAGTCAACTTCCCACATAACAAACTGGAAATGAGAAGATCGAATAGTTTGTTGTTTTACGATAGAATAGTATTCATGACAAGGGAAGGAGGAGAATACACTGTGACGATGGCATCCATTATTCACTCTACTTAGAGACTACTCCTCACGAATGCACATCCACAACTCAAAACACGGAAATCGAAACCAGCAGTCATCCAACAGTGTGAATGATTAACTTCAACCAATTCACAATGTCGCACAACCCCATTATTCATTGCCTGTGGTGGACACCTGTCTCACACATGACTTCATTGTTAACACATAACATTTTACAATCCATCATACATCTACACTTCTCTTACAATGCACAAAGACTAGGATTAACAGTCAAACCTTAATTGATTGCGGAATCGACGACCTACATGTTAATTAACTCCAATTGGTTGCGACAGTTTGTCGTGCTTATTGTGTGTTCATAGTCTCTACATAACCATGTTATTTTATCACATATGGAAGATATTCATCCGACTAGTCGTTTTCTCTCTGATTTATAATCACTTGGCGGCTTCCGTCGGTAATACAGTCACGTTAGCAAACCACTCGGTCACACTCGCCATCATCGTGTCCATCCGTCGATTAGCATTCTATTCATTGATTTAACAGTCGAAAATTCGATCCAATCAAATCACTAACACCCTTCTCTATGACAAATTCACACGGCATGAATGGAACAGTGATACTTGATTACGCACTAGAAAACATTACGTACGGAGATGGAAATTGGAAGTAGTTCCCTATTCAATCATTTCAACTGAAAATCCTAACAGATCAGAAAAGTGAGTAGTTTCAATTGAGCAATACACTACTAATTGCTAACAACTGCAAAACTCAACACAATTCTAGGTCTATTTCCATACATTCATTCTGTGTTCACACTCTCTAGATATTCCGATATATCACCTATCCGCACACCGAAAATACATCGACCATTCATATTCCGATCAGTAGGCTATCATCACTTTAACAACTGGATGCGAGTCACTGTCAATTAATCGATGAAAAGATGTGACTTTCCTATCACAATATCACTACTCAAAAGTAGACACATCAATGCGAAGTTAGTTTCTTCCACAACACTCCACAAACTCCTGGTGGGTACCATTTAAGTGAGGACTAACGTGTAATATTAGTGTAAAACTATATTAGCAACAAGAGGGATTAATCTTAGTTACAAATGGAAAAGCACACTAAACAAACCTTCCATAAGTGAGTACGGACGATCAGCAACGCGAGTAGCATTTTTAAAACAGTCGGTACACCATTCAGCGAACTGGAAAGCAAATGTAAAAACATTGAACAATCATGAGTTTCTTTTGATTTAAATTGTCCGGTTGACTATTCTAAAAGCCACATAAATCTTCGCAGATGGTTAAGACAGAAAAATATCATGCCAAATGAATATTATGTTCATCGACCTGATCATCGAGATGTTGACTAAACAATCACTCAAAGGTAACCGCTATTATGATTATGGAACCAGTTAAACAGCTGACTTAACATCATCATCGAAGCAGTCAGTTCAAATCAATGGGTCGATAAACAGTTCTTAATGACAAATAACTGAGTGGCGACCAATTGCTCCAATGTCGAACGCCTCGATAGGTGACGACCATTTAAATACAACACGAGCTTATGAAAACATGTGAGACCTATGACAGGTAGTGTTCAACAGGGAAACGAGAACCTTGAAGACGGTAAATAAGGAATCCAGGCAAGGAACTCACTTTATTTGGACACAAATTAAACGGTACACATTGGGGAACCGGTATTTCCATAGAATCCGGTACAAATACAACTAGCTTTGCGTCTATCTAATGATTGAAAAACACAGTGACCACACGTAAGTTCAGCCACAAACTGCATCTATGATACATATTTGTTATGACTGTAATACAGTTCTACATAAACATAGAACAGTTCAATGGTTTTCAACCCCTGACTCAACAGATCATAACATAAATCATCTACCCACAACTATACACAAATAACCTAACAAAATACATTCATTCACACTATAAAATATAACAGTATGATAATTATGGAGTAACGTGAAAATACACCAGTACCTCACCAACTTACAATATCATTACAAACCAGAGTAAAGGTAAGTGGATTCAGACACCGTCCACTCAAAACACGTAATAGTGAACAGAAAAATGAGGATTTCAAGTGAAACACTACAATGTTGTACTTCAAACTATACACAGTATACAGAACAAATATAATGACACATTGTAAAGTTTGCAATACACACATATTCAGAAAACAAAAGAAAAAATACATATACTTTAAATGCATTGAACTACCACTGTCACTGAACTGACACCAACCTTTATAGCTCTATACAAATATTTGGGATCTTGAGTTGTTTGATAAATCTCTAATAGAGCGAAACCACTACCAGCTGAACCGTGACATAGACCACAGCCTTTGTGAAGTAGACCACGAGTCCATACAGCTTCTCCTCCATCTAATGCACACTTCAAATACTTATTTTCACCTGTAATCTATAGAATGTAACAACACAGAGGTTAAATAACAGTAAACAAACTACCGATGAACTTTAAACATCATACATATCTATCTAAATAAAAGGAGAATATTTTAAGTGCAGTTTGATTAGTTTCTAACTCCTATTTCGCCACTTCATTGACTCACTGGTGGTTGATAATAATAATCCTATTACAGATTGGACACGAAATGTTTGTTCTCATAGCCTTGCTCAGGAAACTCTCGTCTAACAACGTTTCCACAAAACGTTTTGTCACGAGACAGTACATATAGGTTTTTATGCATTATGATTTATTTTGTGTATTAAGAGTAATTTCGAAAAATCCAGCATTTTATGTAAGACGCAATACTACCCGGTTATATGGTTCACGATTGCCCCCAAATTCCCTGGTACGGCCGAGAGTACGGAGAGTCCGCTCACCCTCTCCAAATGCTATCATCACATGGCCACGCGTATATAGCCTCTGCCACACAAGTCCTACTCATTGCATTCTCACACCAGGGGTGTTGTTTACGAAATTCAGAGGACGAAAAGCGAATGTCCGGCGCTTTAACAGGGTTGGTAGACATGGAGAGTCCGTTTAGGGAAGTTGGGAAATGCTGATTCCAAACCAATGGTGCACATGTGCCCCAGTATCCTGAGGGGGAAAATGGCGTATGAACCAGTCGTTGGTCACCGGCTACCATGAGAATGCATCTCCTGACATTGCTCCACCGCCTTGTGGATCAGACCTTTACGTCGAAGGCTCTGGGTGTGGCCCCCTAAGAAAACCACCTGTTTCACTCTGGGCACCCGGGCAGTATCACAGCTCTCGCAAATATCAAATGAAATTTGTATGGCGCATATGTATTTGGTAATAATAAATGAATGTTCAAGATAAATGGCCTTCTTAGATAATCACTTAATCATGAGGCGAATAAGAAACGTCAGCATATGCATTCCGATAGCAAATGATGATTAGATTCAGTTTATATACTAGTTATCTCGTTGAAATCATTGAGTTCATGTACACTACATATTGCGAATCCGATTTTCATACTTTTTTTGAAAATGATAGTTATATATTTAATGATCTAAAATTTCTTTATTCATCTTTAAATAAAGTCTTTTGTTTTCATGTATTAATTTTACAGGATGATAATAATACTGATAATAACCTTCTGTTAAGCATGTTGACAGTGAGGTTAAATAAACAAGGTTATTGAAAGAAAATTCTTTTAAAAACAAGGAACGTTTAATAATCGTTTGATTTTTAATGGCATAAGTATTCATCAAAAGATAGATAGTGAAACGTTCAGCTCAACATGATAAGATAAATGTTGAAATTGAGATTAAATACAATGAGGATGATCGTGGAAACAAAATGAACCAGTTTTGAGCAGAAAATTTAAGGGGAAGATGGAGGATGAAGCAGATGGCTGTAAAAGAAGAAGAGTGTGAAGAAAGAGAGAAATTAAAGATAAAACATCAGGACCATGGTAGAAGAAGTTGTACCAGTCGTTTTTGCACACACAATTCTGGTTTTTCCAGATGTATGGCTAATGCTTCGGCAATGTAAAGAAGATGAAGTCTAATTGTCTTTGGAAGACTTCTACATACCTTGTAGATGACTTTGAACGCAGAGTCTGTCTTGATTGAGTGACCTGTGTTTACAGGGTGTTCAATTACTGAGCTTCTTATTAGGCCGCTTCCTCCTCTTTTTAGCCATGCCGGACAATGTTCTTGAATTCTTTTGGATAAAGTACGCATTGAACGACCTATATACCTAGCTCCACATGAGCAGGTGAACACTCGCAACAAGAATACGACGAATTTGTAGTCACGACGTCATAGAGGATGAATTCGGCCACCTGAAGGAGATACTTATGAAAAACGGATGTCCTTCGATTTTCATTGATAAGAACATAAAGCCGAAAACACAGATAACTATAGTAGAGAAGAAAATTTTATACATCGACATCGAATTCAAGGGCGACAGAGCCACACACATCCTAATGAGAATTTCCAATTCTTTAAAAATAACATTCCCCGCAGCAACATTGCGAATAGTATTCTCCAGCCGATCATTGTTCACCAATAATCTTAAAGATAAATTATCGCATCTGACCAACTCAATGTGCACTTTTTTATTGGGATCATGAACCGATTGGTGTTAGAACACCATTGAAAACCTGGAAGCACTGGACGGTTATTTCGTCCTATTATGGGACTCCTCAGCAGTACGCATCCACAATCCCGCTCGCGAGATCAGTGGAGCTAATCCGTGTCGAGTGGAAACACGTGTCTGCCTCAGTACAATGGAAGATGGTCGCGCAACTTCGTGAATTGGTTGAGGTTAGGTATTAACACCAATGAATTTCGGCTCAGTGGTCCAATAAGTTAAGCGTTCGCGAGCGAGACTGAAGGCCCTGGTTTCGAATCCCGCGAGCGGGACCATGGATGAGCACTGCTGAGTAGTCCCACAATAGAAAGAAACAACCGTCCAGTACTTCCAGGTTTTCAATGGTCGTCATGGTCACCCGCAGTAGACCGACGGGCTTCAATGAGTTGTAAGGAGCCTGAAGAAACCCAGTGCTTATAAGCGAGACGTTTCGCGAACCCACAACTGATTTTACTCGCCAACCAATGCTCATCTATACTTTTCGGTGGAATGGTAGCTAGCCTAGAAGCTAGCTCGGTTCGATACTTACTTGCAACAGAAGTTGCAACCAGCTTGCTAGCATCAATCCTTTGGTGGCGGTCACTTCGTTGACCACTGAAAAGTAAGGTGAGATTGGCGCAGACCAAGGCATGGTCAGAGTCCAGATAGGTACTCCAAAAAAAGCGGCAGTCTTGTACACAACCACGTCAGCGGTAGCTGGTTGCGATGTGATCAGTCTGAGTCCAGGCCTGAGATGCAGAGGGAGGACGCCAGGTGGAACGTCGGCGATGACTGTGTCGGTAGTTAGTGCTAGCCAGAAACAGGTTGTGGTCTGTGCACAGTTGCAGTAGACGGTCCCCGTTATCTGACCTGCGACCGACAAGTCCTCATCGGCCACCTAAATGACTCTCTTCTGTGCCTAGACGCCCGACCTGAGCATTCAAGTCTTCGGCTAGTACTACAATATTTGTATTTCTGGAGAAGAACAGTTAACTGGTGGTAAAATTCATCCTTGATTGCATCCGGGCTGCAATCTGTCGGGGCATAGGCGGAGATGACGAAAAGACATCGTTTCTCACGCCGATTTCTTCTCACTTTGATGGAACTTCCTAATCTAACAGCACATAAGCGACTGTTAATGGGGAATTAATCGATTAGTATTGTCTCAGCTCTAGCGCTTAGTGCGACACCAACGCCAGCAAGATCAGACGAAGATGCCACAGGGTCCCCGGATAAGCGCACGTAAAACAAGCTTTTTGAAGTGACAGATGTAGAGCGAATTTGTAGTACTTCACTGGAGTCTTTAATACGGGTCTCGGATAGACAAGAGACGTCGATATTAAGACTTTCCAAAGACATAGCCAGCCCTATCTGTTGTCCGATCTGCATAAGTGTGCGAACGTTGAAGGCGGCCAGTTTGAATAATGCACGTGGATTCAGAAAAACTGCTTCAGTATTCGTATTTGGTGGTAGCATACAATTTTCAACCAGGCAGCAACTAGAGAACGTTTAGATAGAACCGAGTTCCCACTATAGGCGAGCTGCTGTATAATTCGGAAAATAAGGATATACAGAGTGGGAATAAAAGAGAGTGAATAAATGACGTACAAAATAATAATAATAATAATAATAATAATAATAATAATAATAATAATAATAATAATAATAATAATGTAAATCGTTTGACTGTTAATCGAAGCAAGACAAGTATTTTCCATAAATATAGACATTTTATCATATTTGTGTGTGGGCTGTGATACTGCCCGGGTGCCCAAACCGAAGCAGTTGGTTTTTTTAGGGGGCCGCACCCCGAGCCTTTGACCTAAAGGTCTGAACCCACATGGCAGTGGAGCATCGTGAGGAGATGCAGTTCTATGGTAGCCGGTGACCAACGATTGGATACTGGAACCCATGTGCACCATTATAGGTTACAGTAACTGAATTATGTGAATGAAATGGTTACCTAAATTTCCTATCTCGAGTGTCAAGCGCTATAAATATGGAGGTACAGATTTTATGCAAACTAATGTATATCTCCTTTTGTATAGAGTACTTTGGGTAAATATTAAGTAAAGTTTGATTCTCAGAACTTTCATTGGTACTAGATAGACAGTATAGGCGGATTAATCAATACTCGGACTAGACTAATACAAATACACACAAGCTTCAACATAACCTGAGCATCTGTTTTTTTTTTCATTATATTATAAGTCTCCTGTGGAAACCCATTAATCTGTTAAGTCAAACAAAATTTGATTCAAGCAAACCTATCCATACAGGCGGCCACGCAACATGTACTACTAAGAGATGGTTTATGATATAACCCACTTACTTAATTTCATGATACCGATCTAAATTTTACCTAGAATACTTGAATAAGCTCCAAACAGGATGAGTCAATGAGCAAAATCCTCAATGGAATTAAAAGACCCGGACTTATAGGAATTAAGGAAGTTGCATTTGCAATAGTTTTATACGTTTTAAAGTTAGCTGGAGTATAAAGCTAAATAAACTTCCTTAGTGCAATTGGGGTACCAGATTTACTTTATATAAAAGGCACAGGACACATACTGCAAGCCGACTGAAATAATTAGTTTTTTTTCAGACATCCAATCATTCACTTGAACTAAGGATCTAATTCGTGAAGTAGTAGGATAACGTCGGTGAATATATTCCCATAGGTATTTGGCTGTGTATAGGTCTATATTAAAGTATAATACGCAGAAGTATAACAGTTTTAAATGCATTCTAATCATGTATAGCATTTATTCTGAATCTGATTTTCAGTGAAGCCGTCGATGTGTACAACTGAGGGGTTCCATACTGGGACGAAACAGCTAACTAATGCTTCTTGGTCTTAAATAGCTGTCCTGTGAAGTGAACTGCAAAATAATTAAATCATTTACTAAAATAAGATTGCTAACCTACCTTATGAGCTGAGAGCATAAGTGGAATAACACCCGTTGCACCATGACACCAATGAACTAATACATCACGATTTAAGCTATCCCCTAAACTAGAAGGCCAATTTCCGCTGATTATCTGAAGTTGACTCATCCAATCAACAGTAGGTAGAATTAACTGGTTTAAGGAATGTGATGATATGCTACCAGGAAACAAACGATATACCTTTGAAGCAAAACATGATGGAAAATGACTAAACACGACTAATTTATTACAATGATCAAAGTATCAATTCATAACGAGATGGGTCATCATTTCCCATATTAACTCGAAAAAAATTTAAACAAGGGTTCTTTTTACCCTATTCTCTTTGTAAACGTGGTAGGTTTTAACAATGGTCAACTCGTTGATCAGATACAGATACATGTATTTGGCCTTGAGTCATACTCTAAATGAAGGCTTGTAACGTTAGCTGGTTGCCTAAACTGAAATCTACAAAATCACTAAACAGTTTGATATAAACACAATAGACGACACAGTAGAAATGTAGATCAAAAAACACTGAAAGTTATATCCTTGTGACTATTTGTATACAAATAGTGAATAAGAACCAACTAGACTAAACAATTAGATGACTGAAGTCTTTTACTATTTGAAGGATATTTCAGAACAAGTTCTACTGTTGCTTCAGTTAATAAGTTATACAACCAACTCACAATATATTACGTTTCTAATTGTTTTACTCCCCTTTACGCTAAACGACCAGATCACCTGTTAAATAAGTAGATAACACGTGAGTAAAACATATAACTAGTATTGCTTAACGGTGGAAAATTTCCCATTTCCTTAATGAAGAGTGTAACGAGCCTGATAGATAGAAATACACACTGATGTAAACACCGTGCAAACTAGAAAAAATATACAGCCCTTCAAGCTGACTTAATTTATATCACTACATCATCGAGTGCTCGCTTAGTAATCAAGGTGATCAACTTTCAACCAGTAGGTTGTAAGTTCAAATTAGCAGTTCATCAACTATTCTTTCAGCTTAGTAGTTGTTATGACGTGAAAATGCTGCGGATTAAGGGGTAGCGAATTATTGATCGGACCAAAGACGCGCAAACACGTAGAACAGCCTAGGGTTCTGATTGGTCCCGCCTACCCTGTCTAACCCAGCCAGTTGAGTCCAGAACACAAGTTTCAGCCTCGGATATATGAATCATTATATTTCAAACACACTCTGTTTATATACTAATCAAGCAGACCACATCGTGCCATAAAATAGAAAATAACATTGTACAATATTGACCAGTAGGAAAATGACACGTGAAATAAGCACTGACCAATAAGTAAATAATACCATGTCCAAGTCCAAGAATAGCATTAGACTTAATAGGATAATTTCTGGGATATTTTCCTGAATATCCCAACAGTAGTATCACTAACACTCAAATAAGTGAGGCTAAAAGATGACTTCATTGACTAGTATGTGGTGAGTTGTACTGACACTATTGGTTTGAGCTATGTAGAAAGGTGTATAGTTTTTTTCTAACAACCCATATAAATTGTAAACTATGGTTCCAGATGTAAAGTCAAAAAGGGAAAAACCGATGTCAGTGATGCAGTTGCATTTATTCTTTGTATTCCTACAAATATTAAGTCCGTAACTATTGATAAATTTTCGTTCTTCAAACTGTATTTCTATTTGAATTTTAGCTAGCAGTGGAATTCAGCATTCGCATTCTATCCTATTTGGAACTTATCAGCTGAAGTCTGAGATGCAAGTACATCCGACTGATGACTCCTGAATAGGATAAAACGAACCTACCGAACCAAATCCAAACACATTTAAACCTTGTAATGAAAAGACATTATCAACGATTCAGAATAGTATGGATGTATTTCAACAGATAATGATCGACTTCAATCTTAAAATTAAACGACAGATGAACACACATTCATAAAAATGCATTTCGCATGTTCAAAGTCTCATCGCAATTATTGTTTGATCCTCCATTCTGCTATAAGCTAACGTCTTAAGCTTGCCTGTCGTCTTCTCTCATTCAGACTCAAGATTGATGATAGAAAAGGTATGTATCAGCAGATTAGTAGGAGTTAAGACTGCTTTGACTTCAACTCCTATCAGACAAAGAGTATTATTAATCAAAGCTTAAGACGCCGGCTTATAAACGAAATAGAATGCGCGGAGTACAGAATTTATAACCAGGATTCTAATTAGCGAAGCTTCGCTAAATATCGATTAAAGTCTCACTTGTGATAAATCAAACCATCGGTAGTGAAAGTACTAAAGAAAGAAAAATGAATAAAGATGGACGAATGAACTCGAAGTAATGAGAGCCCCAGAATGACTCAATATTCAAGAATTATAAAAGTTTAAGAATCAATCCACCTGATTTATGAAAGAGGTGATTATTTTTAGAATAAAAAATTCATCTTGATGCTCGGTAAATCACACATATATGATTTACAATAAGATAGAGAAGTGTTAGCATTATTGAAACGATTTATAGTTGGGAATAAGGGAACAATTTTCTTTTTTTAGGAACAGAAGCAAAATAGATAGAGCAATTGGTATCGAAATTCGAAAGTTGATAAAATGAAATATGAACGGGAATCAGTTGCAAACACGTTACTAAACATAGTAGCTTGGGATTAAGATGATAATAACGGAGTGGTTAAATTTTTAATACATTAATCCCAAAAAAATAAGTTAACCAAACGTCATGTTTTCCACAAAATCAGATTCTGTGGGTTACTAGTAGCCAATTCACTTTTGGGGCTTATTTTACGTTCATTAACAATCTTCCCATAAGCAGCTGAGTTATTCAATGATTTGTGTTACAAACCAACCAAAAAAATATCATCATGTTTAAATAACTTACCTTCAGTAGAGTAGTCAAGATACCAGCAAAACCATGTGCTCCACCAAGATAACATTTATCATGCCATTCGAACATCAACGGTGGCATCCACAAATCTCGTTTCGATGACTGGTACATCAATCGATTATAAAAACCATTCGATTTGTAAGCACCAGCTGTTTTCTGACCAGACTTCAATATAGCATCTGTTATCTAAAGTAAAACTGTTATCATTAATGTTACTACTTTCATATCACGGAAAAACACATAAATTCATAAATCAGATAGTGAAATGCCGCAACTTTATGCACAAACAATCACAAGAGATAATTCTTGAAGAGATGAGTAAAACAGTCAGTCAGTCAGCTACAACGTAGGACCAGGCACATATATGCATCGGTCCAAGTTGCCATACCTCATTAACACAACAAGATGAACACGGGATTCATCAGTCAGTCAGTAACAACGTAAAACTTCGTACGTACGTACATCAGTTCGAGTTGCCACACCACATTAGCACAGAGATGCAGTTGTCGATTCAAATCCCAGCAGACGCCAGCAATATTTCTGAGGCATCTGTGGTCAAATACTAGTAGTTTACGAGTGTCTTCTACTCCTAATGACCATGTTTCGCTGCCGTAAAGTAAAACAGAACGGACTGCCGCGCAGTATACTCGTCCTTTTATTGATAGACGGATATCTCGCCTTCGCCATAGGTGATAAAAGTTGGCAAAAGCCAAACGAGCTTTTCGAATCCGTACTGAGATTTCGTCGGACACCAACACATTAGGGCTGATCAAACTTCCAAGGTAAGTGAAGTTGTCGACGCGTTCTACTACTTCACTCCCCATCCTTAGTTCAGATGTTGACGCATACCAGTCGTGAAGCGCATTCCAAACATTCTGGCATTGTTGCTTAGTGCTACCAGAAGACTACATTTTATCAGCGTCTTCACCAAACAGGACTATGTCATCTGCGTATTCTAAGTTGATAAGTGGACCTCATGGGAGGAGATCAATACCCGAGAATTCAGTAGACGAGAATGTTATTTGCATCAATAGGTCTATGATGAAGTTAAACAAAAACGGAGAAAGTGGACAGCCTTGTTGGACACGACTTGAGGTTGCGAAAGCAGATGACAGTTCGCCATAAGCTCTGACTCGACTAGTAGTGTTCGAGTAAAGAGCCTTCACAAGGTTTATGTACTTCTGAGGTAGACCTTTCAATGACAGACACTGCCACAGAATCTCGTGGTCTACAGAGTCAAATGCTGCTTTTAAGTCGAGAAAGACCACCATTGTCGGACGCCGATAAGTATGCCTGTGTTCTAGAACCTAACGAATGGTGAATATGTGGTTGATGCAGCCACGACCAGGTCTGAAGCCAGCTTGATTCTCTCGTATTTGCAGTTCACGAGTCTTTGTTAGGCGTCCGATAATTATCGAGGCTAGTATTTTAGATACTATATTAGTTAAACTAATCCCAGTCAGATGGGATAGCGTCTAACTCCCAGATCTTAGCTAAAGTATTAGTCAACCTAATCGATAAAATTGGACCACCATCCTTAAAGACCTCTAGAGCCAATCCATCTGGACCAGCTGCCCTTCCTCGTTTCAGATTAACTATAGTCTTTTGAACTTCTGCTAGAGTTGGGGGACCTACTTCAATGTTTCATTCACACTGTCTAGGAATGGAGGGTAGTTGTAGAGTAGCTGAAGGCCAGCCGAAATGTTCTCTGAAATGCTCCGCCCATCGTTCTAAACGTCTGGACTGAGAGCAGATGAGAATGTCGTCTTTTCCGAAATAGTCTGACTTACACTTGACTTCGTAGTTCCAGTTTCTTTTATTAGTCTGTAGAGCTGTCTTGTGTTTCCTATAACCGCCGCCTTTTCCATCTCTTTTGCTTTCGCTGCCCACCACTGCTCACGGTCGTGCTTAACCTAGATCTGATTTGTTGTCGCTCTTCATCGTGTGCAGAGGCTGATGGGATGAGTTTACGAGAATCCATCAGTGCAATAGACCTTGAAGAAATCCATTGGTTCTTTGTAACCTTGTGGTTTAAATCACTGATAGATGTCACTACTGTTTCCACAGCTGCTTGTATATCTTTTCAAGCAACATCTGGGTCAGCCTCATTTTCAGAACTACCTAAGTGTGACCTCAGTTGTTCCTGGAACCTACTTTTGGTTTTCTCGCTACTCAATTCAGTTCTAATGAGTCTTTTTACTGAGGCCTTTTTGCGTCTACTGAGTCTCAAGCAGATGCGTGACCGTGTTAGGGCATGGTTGGAGTCCAAGCAGGTACTCCAGAATGAACGACAGTCTTCTACCGACCCTCTTCAACGATGACTGATGGCAATATGGTCTATTTGAGTCCATCGTTGGTTTGGTGTAGGGGTCGCCATGTTAGACGATGTCTCTCCTTATGCTTAAAATTAGTGCTTGCTAAAAATAAACGATTGTCTGAGCACATTTGCAGCAGACGATCACCATTATCTGTTCGCTGAGCCGGAATACTAAAATGCCCACCTAAATGTCTTTCTGCTTGGTTTAAGCTACCTACCTGAGCATTAAAGTCACCTGCTAAGAGTACTATGTCTGAATGTTTAGCTTTCTGAAGAAGTTCAGATAGCTTTCTGTAAAATTCATCTTCCACATTATCTGAGCTGCAGTCGGTGGGAGCGTAGGCAGAAACGATAAAAAGGCAACGACGTGTGTCCCTATCCTTCCGGGTTCTTACAGAGCCGTTTAGCCGAACAGCACATAAACGACTGTTAACGGGGATCCACTCTAACAGTGCTTGTTCCGCCCTCATGCTTAGTGCTATACACACACCAGTCAGTCCACGAGAACTGGCCGTCGGGTCACCAGATACACGGAGGGTGTATCTCGTTGGCTCCGTTTTGCCGAGGTGAGTCGAGTGGATGATGACCACACTAGGATCCTGTATGCGTGTTTCGGAGACACAACATAGATCAATGGTACGAGATTTCAGGGTTCTAGCCAAGGAAGCCTGTTGACCGATTTGACATAGGGTGCGTACGTTGAAGGCTCCAACGTGTAGTTTGGAGCGAGGTTTCAGTAGACCTGGGACAGTGTTTTGGGCACTAGAATCGTTGGCTATGGTGACATTTGAGGAGGAAGCCGAAAAAGGAAGTTTAGAGGTGAAAGTCGATGTAGGAGGAATAATAGGAATTGAAGAGAGAGGTTGATTATGAATACAGTGGCCTTGAGTGTTGTTAGAGGTATGAGGGCGGTTATCACTTCCCGGTTGCCCACACCGTAGAAGGGTAAAACGTTACAGTATGAGTCACTTGAATATTTTCATGGGTCGTAAAACGGATGATTGTACTTTAACGATTAGTATTGGTCATGAGAATCGAATTTATACCATGCATTGCAATAACTCGCCTGTGGTGTTGTGGTCACAAACACATCATTGTAAGGATTATTCAACTGAACCAGTTTCATAAACCGACAAATTATCTAGAACAACACTGAAGCAATAAACCTTTCCATTCACTTCTCTAGTAATTCACCTCTGCACAATCAAGCACAAACAATTCATTAATAAACACTTCAAAAGCAGTAACAAATACACAAACACATACCGACGAGACAACAGAAACAGGGATGTCGAAATTATTTTCTCGAAGTGTTATCAAACAATTTAGATAGCCAGTACGTCCATATAACGCTTCATCAGGCATCCCACAGTCCACATCCAAGCCATATTTACTCGCCGACAAAATGTCTTCTACGAACTTCTTTGCCTCTGTATTCTCACTTCCATGCTTGACTGATGATAAAGCACCTAAACACAGTGGACCGATCGGGCTAGTGTAAACACTGATATTTTTAGATAACTTCTTCAAGTCCATATGACGTAGACATCGATTTAACAACTTCTCAGTACATACAACACCATTTTCACGTATCTTTCTGTCTAATAATTCACATTTGCATTGTGATAGGAAATTGTAGAATAGTCCAACACCTACAAACAAATAGAAAGAAACACAAGTTGATCGAGTGGTTTGCATACTATTCACAAATTCTAAAGTACACAACTACATTTCTTACACCTCAATGTATAGACAACGTCTGTTTGTGGGTTTGAATGGTCCCAAATAAATTGCTAACGATATCAAAACAATGGGAGACGACCAATCTGGAACACAATACTAACAACATTCAATGAAAGGTTTTACAAATGAACATCGTTAGTTCAACTACACTAACAACGATCAGTGACGGATTTCACTGGTCGACTCAGTGGTTCATATATTATATTTCTTTCACACTTAGTGTAGCTCATCAGTAGAAGTACAGAATATAAATAGGTGGATTTCTCCGAGAATCTGATTATGACTTGTTACTTCAAATTGAAGGGCATATCCTGATACATTTATTCAAATGACATGACTAGATATGTGGTATATGAATCAACACTTGATAGAATTAGCCAGTCAGTCACTTGACTTTCAATGATTAATAAGTTGGAATAGATGTGGTGGAAGCACGTATA
Source organism: Schistosoma haematobium (assembly GCF_000699445.3). Lineage (NCBI taxonomy): Eukaryota > Metazoa > Platyhelminthes > Trematoda > Strigeidida > Schistosomatidae > Schistosoma > Schistosoma haematobium. The sequence goes on from NC_067198.1 coordinate 5,345,425, forward strand.
TACTGATGTGACATGGTGGGCCACACCTACTGTCTTACAAAAATACAATACCTGTATGCGTAAACAAAGGAAAACATAAAATTCATTATACACACATAAAAGTCTTCACATTTCTGGTTAGTCATTTAATTCAATCTGAAACCATGGCTTAGTTCAAATACATTAAGACACTGCAATGGGCCATGTTACTAGGTTCAGACTGTCTGGTTAAGTCCGCGTGATTGTCTTGACCGATTGTTAGAGACTTTGGGTGACGTGGCTCAAAATCGTTCGCAATGTCACAGGTGTATTTCTTTAGATATGAAATCTCTAAACTGTTTTACATATTTTCATTCTACAAATTCATATTTTCTCGAATTGTACTTTCCACACATAATCTCTCCCATTACCACTAATACTGTTACTATATCTACCTTTCTGAGACATGCCCTGACAGTCTCGTTTCGCTGTTCTGATGGTATGTTTCAGCTTGAACCGATTCATAAATATGTCAGGTTTGACGTTGCATATGACTGATTCACTGACTGAGGATGATAAAACACATAACACTCACCTGACAAGCCCGTGTACATTGATACGTCAGACGACGATAACTTCTCGAAATTCGAATTCAGAACATTTAACAGTTCGACAATTTTGTTTGGGATGTTTGTATCTCCCACCTGGAACGTGGTGCACAAGTAAATACTGAAAGTACTTTAAGCTGGTCTCCAGGCATATAATCCTGGTAAGGATTTTTAAAATGGCGACCATCGTTAACCTCAACCATCTTCTTTACGCGTTTGGATTTTACTCACGAATGGATCCTTGAAAGGATAGAGTTAAGTTGAATTTGTCGAGATTAGACTAGAATCTTCTGTGGTCAACACCAAAATCTTAAGACAAAATTGATAGATTAGTCAATGGGACAGTAAAAGCATAAAAATACATAGTAATACAAAACGAGGTAATTTGAAGAAGTGATTGGTAAATAATGAAGTCTTTATCACAAGTGTAATAAGTCAAACTAAAGAAATCATGTTGTGGGAAACTAAAACGTGTTTTAGAGAGGAACAAATAAAAAGAATGACATAATACAAATCCATGACATGCGAAATAAAACAGAAATATTGGGTGAATCCATTTGCCGCACATTACTTAACATCCAATGCTAGAGATCCCATTTTCCCTAGGAACTACAATGAAGGCCTCCACTACAAATGGATATTTAGTAACTTTATGGACTGATATTTTGGTCTGTTCACTTGCTCCAATCTAATCAACTCCTGCCAAATAGAGAACGTTGTTGCTAAAAGAGGGTTGATATCCCAAGCAACCAACAAAGAAGAAATAAAGGTGAACAAAGAGGAAATGAAGGGGTAAATGCTTTAGAAGAGAAAGGGGAAAACGCGCCAGAATGTCGCCTTTTTCGACTGTTTTCAATCCTAGATGGTAGTAAACATAATTTCTGAAATGAAAGAAATGATTGGCGTGGGTCTTTTCAGTGTCAAGTTTAATAAGTGCATAGCTATCCGGTTGGCGGCTGTTATATGTGACGCACCTGCTCGTTCTTCTGTTAGGTACACGGTGAATCATAACGGTAAGGCAGGTTTCGATAGGTGTACTGTTCTTGGGAGACGGCTGGAGAGTAAGACGACCTTTCCAAATGGGTTATATACTTTAAGAACAGACGACACCTTCCGTCGTCAGACTCAATCTATTCACAATCAAGGACATTCTATAATGGAAACGCTTTCTATTAATATGATTATAACTATTCCTCTAGATCCTATGCACATGGTGTACCTAGGTGTCACATAAAAGCTGGCTAATTTATGGATAGATTGAGCACACAGGAAACTGCTGAACTTGAACTCATGTGCAATTAGGGACATTAATAATTTAATATCAGGTTGCGTGGCAAGTACTCCTTCCGACTTTCCGCGTAAATGCCGTACACTAGACTTCGTATCGGCATGGAAAGCTTCTGAATGTAGGTTGTTTCTTCTGTATTTAAGCCCGTTGATTCTTGAAAAAACATTGCCACAACCTTTTTATCTTAATTTCCGGCGTTTAGCGTTATCCATTTATCTGCTTGCACATCCCAAATTACATAATACTGTTGTAGAAACCGCCAGGATAGGTTTACTAAACTTCCTGGAGGAATACGAATGGTGTTATGGGTCTGAAAACTTAGTTTACAATGCGCATTCGTTACAGCACCTCCCTGACGACGTTCGTGCACATGGACCTTTAGATAGTTTTTCAGCCTTTCCATTCCAATCTTATATCAGACAAATCAAGAATTCTGTGCACAATGGGCTTGCTGTAGCTAAGCAGGCAGCTCAGCGTTATGCTGAAAAAATGTCCTTCTACGATAGGCTTCAACTTAGCTGTTCAACAAATACTACCCCAATAGGCGCTGATGATGTCTCCAATAAACAAGTAATTATGTTTAACAATAGTAAAATAACTTCATTTAAGCCTGATAATGTAGTAGTAGTAGTAGTAGTAGTAGTAGTAGTAGTAAACGGGCAGCCTGGTTTAGTCACTGATATAAAGAAGGATGGACTACTGAGATTTAGGTCTTTTACTGACCCACGCAATTACTTGGAAGATCCTTTCCCATCTAGTGAGATAGGAATCTTTATGTGCTCCATAGTTAGCCATGAACACACATGGGTATCGGTTAAGGACATAGATTGTAAATGTATGGCCATAAATTGTAGGAATTATCTAGTTCTAATCCCATTGCTGCATACTTTACTGTAAATGCATTTTGTTTCACTAGTGTTTAATTAATGACGACAAATAATTTAATTACGTCTTATGTTATTTTCAGCCAACTAACAAGAAGTACGTCATTGTTGACGTCCTCAGCAAAAAACAACTGATGATAGCATCCAAGGAGTGGATAGTAGGCAATGACCTTTGCCTTCTTTCGAACGAGCTGGTCGATATACACCTGCAGAAGTGCGACCAACCGAATGAAAATTGGTCACTTATGAAATGTAAAGTTATTATGTTCACGAATTAGGTAGGTTACATACACAGAAAGTATAATTCACTATAGATTCTCTGCAGTCTGCCAAAGATCTGTTAGTTGCCCTACAGATACTGGAATCTCAACGTAAAAACACCTCAACGGATGAAAACACTTTGCCACAGAACACTGAGAAGCCAAAGAGGTCTGTACAATAATCTTACTTACATTTCCTAGAGGTGTAATAAAGCGTAAAGAAGATTTTCTTTACAATTCAGTCGACATGGATGTGGCTGAGATGCAGGCTGAGAATAGCCACGTTTAATATCGCAAATTCCGGGTGTTCGACAAATTCATCTCGCCAATCGCCAAGTAGGTCTTATTACTATTTAGATATTCACGAATTAGTTCGACACAATTAGAGATATCACCGTCCACATCGGAATCTAAGCATGTCGGTGGTGCTATAGCCGATCGGTAAGTCACCTGCATCATCTTGTGAACTTTTTCAGCTTTGAGAGGTTGTACAAGATTTTGCGGAACATATCCTCGGCCATTACTGACTTGAATAATAGTGTTAAGCAGTTACTATCTAAGTCTAACGAACGCGAACAACCGCATCAATTCGATTGCGGACTCTCCAGCCAGCAGTTCCCTTTGTCATCTGAAGAGGAACTGCAGATGCTGGACACTGGTTTGCAGCATCAAGAAACCAGGGACAGATTTTTAAGTCATCAACATTAATTTAATCATTTGTTCCTACTACAGATGGTAATGGTCACTAGGTTATCAAGTGACGATCCAAAAACGTCGACGTGGTTTGTTCTGTCGCATCTGTTGACACCTGAGGTTGCCAGTAAATTCACGTTACTTGGCACCTCTTCAAAACGAGCACTTCAGAAATGCAAGTTTTACGGCTGCATACGAAGTAACTCATATTTATTATTTAAACTTCAGGTGCCTTAACAAATCGCTTTCTGTCATCCGCTGTCAACGAAAAAGACCTTGGTAAGCTGTACGACATCGCGACACAAGGTTACTTTCACGACATCCGAGACAAAATGATAAAGCGCAATAGAAGGAAACAAGATCAGGTATGTACTAATTTAAAGTGATAACCTCCCTACGGCTCTATAGTTACAGTCAACAATATTAACGAACATAACCGTAAGTTCAGCTTTAAGTATTTGGCTGTGCCAAAGCATGTCATTGAGATATGGTTGTGACTTTTTTTTCTTTTTTTTAATTCAGAATTCACAGGACGACTACCTCAATTCTCAATAGCCGAACGAACGTGGCTGAAGGGAATAGTCCGTGCAATTGTTTTGATGTTCTACCTAGATTTCAACAAACATTATTTTTTCAAACAGCTTACTCTTTCGCTTACATGGGAAACTGTTGAAGTGTTGAGGATGTGTGTTTGAGTGTCAGTTAACTTATGGTTAAATGCATATTCCTTATAATACATTACCTGTTCTTTCTTTTGCAGATAATTTCAAATAACAATGAATTAGCAATTGCAATTGAAATGCAAAACAATCGATGCTGAAGCTTCTGCTCTACTGTTGTACAACAATACGCTTTTCCTTTTAAATAAATTTTTTAAATATACCGGTTTTCTAGTGTACTGCGGTTTTATTTGGATCTGTTGTTGAAAATAAAGGCGAACATAGGAGACCTTTGGGGTTTTGTCAATGGATCGAAAATAGGGGGTTATGCTGTATTTAGGCGAAAAGTCCGCGGAAATTTAGGCAAAAATTCGACAATTCAGCGGATATTTAGGCGGAAAGTAGGCAATCCAGCGGATATTTAGGTAAAAATGCGACAATTCAGCGGATATTTAGGCGATAAGTCGGTAATTTGTCGACAAAACGGCGAAAAAAGGGAAAATCCGCATTATTTCTCCCGGACAGGCGAAAAAGGCGACATTCTGGCGCGTTTTCCCGTTTATTTCCCCTTTCGCTACCAAAGCATTTACCCCTTTATTTCCCCTTTCTTCGCCTTTATTTCCTCTTTTTGGGTTGTCTGGGATGGCTCACACTTTTCTAGATACTTAACTGGTACCAAGCCTACGTAGGCCTCAAGTATGGAGACGACGTCGAGCAATCCCAAAAATGGCCGCGAAACCTTAGTCACCTACCCGGCTCAAAATAGGATTACGAGTTAATGTTGGTTGGGATAAGAAATTACGCGGTAAAGCTGTACGAACTACCTTGAGATCATACCCAAAATGACCAATCAGGAGACAGAGAAGATAAATGGGTTATTTAATACGCTAATCTGTCAGACTTCCACTTAAAGGACTCTTGGGGGTTTTGTTCACCACCCAGTATCATTCCAGTGGGTTAATTTAGGTTGACTGATCTCTTTCCATTCCCCTCATGGTGTTCAGTCAGTCTTCAGTCTTCAGTAATAAGAATAGTAGGTTGGTGAACCTGTATTAATCCTGACACATTGCTTTCCAGTGAAGGTCCAGCTTCTCCTTGAAAATATTCACTGATGAGGCTGATATCACTTGCTCGGGTAAGGCGTTCCAACCATTGACTACTCGATGAGAAGAACGGGACCCCACTTTAAGTTTATTAGATCGTGGTTTGTGAACCTTCTTGCTATGACCTCGGAGATTATTAGTGCTGGATGGAGCAAAAAGATAAGACATATTGACACCCAAATCATAATTAACGATATGAAATGCCAGTATAAGGTTACCTCGTCTCCTACGATACGACAAGGGGGAAAGGTTTAGGCGTTTTAAACGCTCATCGTTAGGGAGCTTAGAAAGACTCTTCATTAATTTTGTTCCCACACGCTGAACACGCTCAAGGGAGTTAGTATCCTTTACCAGACACAGGCTAGCTGCTTGGATACAGTACTCCAAATGTGGTCTTACATATATGGGATATAAAATTCGAAACGTTTCCTCGTCAAAAGATTTGAATGCTCGGCGAAGTGACCATAACGCACGAAAACCTTTGACAGCGGCTGCTTTGCAGTGCGTAGTTGTTTTTAAATCATGACTTATTACTGCTCCTAAGTCTTTATGTTCTTGAGCACATGGAAGAGGTTTACCCTCAATGGTATAACGGTAACTATTGCCGTGACCAATGTGTATTAGCACACTCTTCCTAGCATTGATTTCTAAGCCCAGCTCTCGAGCCCATCTAACTAAATCGTCCAAGCCAGCTTGAAGATTCAGATGATCAGCCTCACTTTTTATTGTTCTCCAGGTTTTTACATCATCCGCAAACAATAATGTCGACGACCCAAGCAACAGCGGTAACTGATTAACGTAGAGAAGGAAGAGCAAGGGGCTTAAGATGGTGCCTTGGGGTAAATCACTTTTGACCGGCTTCCAATCGGATGGCGTTCCGTTGACCCTCACTCTCTGTCTGCGGTCACATAAGAAGTTTCCTATCCACTCATGTACAGTATCTATTATTCCGAAGCTCGTGAGCTTCTGCATAAGACCTACGTGTGAAACCTTGTTCCAAGTCTTTCTAATACCCAGAATATAATATATTTGTGACAAGCATGTACAGACCGAACGAGCTTTTTTCACTTCCTTCTTGTTGTCTTGGCATGATTCCAGGTATTCGGCAACGTTCAATGGGCGGTAGTCTAGTCACTCAGCTGCACTGATTTTAGTCATTTTTATAGTTATTTGTGGGTTTGTATACCTTGTAGTCTGAATGCGTGTGTTTGTCTTCAAGCAATATGGTCTTTGAATGCCAGCAAATATCACCTGAACAAACAGGAGGATGGTTGTTTACAATGCGAAAAACAATAAAGTGGAAATTCGAATGCTAAGAAAAGACGAACGTCTCAAGAACAAAACAAGCAAATTAATTAATTAATTAATTGGCGATTCAGACAGAGTTAAGAGGCAGACTTGTAAGAATTAAAGGGGAAACGAAAATAATAAGCATAGGTTAATGTTTGATGATGATAATTGTAGATAATTTACTAGACATGCATCAGGCACAGCTAGTTTAAGGTGGAGACAGTAATCAGTGGGTGAGCGCGTGTGTTTCAACTCTCATCTCCACAGAAAGGGTTGTTGTCGACTCGGCTTAGAGAGGATTCCAAAATGAAGTAACTCTGAATGACAAAGAGTGGGAGCGTACTTTGTCGTCGGTTCTTTGACGTAATTTTCCAGGGATTACCTTGAAGCGTGTGATGGGGATGATCCGGTAGGATGCTCGTTTTAGGTCGTAGTAGTTAATATGTTGTATTGCATCATCAAGTAACGTCCTATCCTCCTGTATCACCTCGAGAATAGGTGCAAGTGTGTTTTTATAAAATTTATCACTAGCCCAGTCACACACTTGGTTCCCGTCTGTGTACTTTTTCTAGGAGTTTTACGTTTATTTTGTATTGGTGTGCGCGAAAACGGTGTGGACTTCAAAGGGAGGTCGTGATTAGGTATCAATCGGTGTCAGGAACAATTCGGAGGTGGTCGTTTTAATTTGCCTCTGCATCAAATGAAGAGCTGAGTTCGCCTTCGTTCCAACTGCCATGCAGTTTGAACCGGTGTCTAAGATCTCTTCTTACTAGTCCGAGTTGTGATCTGAGTAGAAAATATCGAGCAAAGTTTCGTGAAGGATATAAGTTCTTTGTATAAAGTGGAGCCAAAATTTTCTTGGTACAACACTCCGGCATACGGTGTATTAACCCATATTGTACACCACATTCCTATATTGTCGCCAGATAATTTTGAATCTCAAATGAATTCTTTTCGTTCTCTGTGAGCCTTCAGATACTCGCATAGCCCGCATAAACTAACGCTGCTAAGCTTGTTCTATTTAGAAGGTCATTAATAAATGTCAAGCACGTAATTGGATCTAAGAATTTTACTTGCGAAACTACAGAAGTCTAGACCATTCGACCCGAGTGGACTTTATTTATCTTGGAACGAATCGTCTTATCACTTAGGTAGTTAATAAGTCAAAATAGAAGTGCTCAGTGAAATTCATCTTCGCCATGAAGAGTACGTGCGGCGCCGCGTCAAACCTTTCTGAGAATCCAGCGAATAGAGAGAGAGTAGTTAAACAAGTGGACTGACGAGAGTACTAGCGATGCCAGTTACTGTTTTAATTGAGAAGAGAGGGTTGGATTACTTAAGTTACTAGCAGAAACATGGGTCTTTCAGTTGGTTCCTCTTTCTCTCGTTTTAGTCGACGGCTGAGATAAAGGGGTTCAGATGGTCGAAAACGTGACATGAAAGCCAGCCTTCGGTGGAGAATCACTCGTTCTGGTGTCTTTTGCTGCTTAAATGTTTTGTCTACCAGTATTATATCTACTGGTCAAGTCTACACTCGAAAAGAAGTATGTACGCTACTTTGTTTTCTTTGTGAATCATGATTGTTGTTTCACTTGGCATGGTGCATCTTTTGATTTTAGGGTTTGATTGCAGTCTTTGATGCCCCAGTTAATTTAAATATAATTACCTGAACTACGTTTGCTGTTAATGTTATTCTTAATAGCTACAGAGAATGTCTCTTTACTTATCATTTTAGAATATTAATGACATTTTAGCATCTACTGTCAACTTCAATATGATTTAACGATGATGCTTGTAAATCATGGCTTATTTAACTTCGTGTTGTCATCCAGATTAATTATATTAGTACAACGTGAAAATAAATGTCGAATGCGAGATGTCGCTAAGACACGTATTTCCAGATATTCATGTGAGGAGTTAGGCCCAATGAGTGAGTAATGAAATTGAATAGATTCAGATGCGACGAGTTGAACATAATAACTCAACGAATAATGAATCAATCACTCTTTACACACAAGTATGAACTACAGATGACCAACTGAATTTTAAATGCCCAAAGCATAAGGCAGTACAAATAAACATTAATTACAATGAACGGTGAACAATTAATTGGTGTGCATTTATGGAATTAAGCGAAGAGTAACAGGGATAGATATGCTGGCATCTCATATAGGTTATCCTGAAACGAAAACTCATAACCCTAAATATGGTTATACGAATATTCGTCAAGATTAGAACGAATAGTTTGACAGTAATTGAGCGCCGAGTATAGAGAAGTCATTATATGTGAAAATTATATTTCAATCGCTGAGAATATTTCAAATATAATTTTCACATATAATGACTAAATATGGTTAGTTTAACTTTCCTAACCATAATGCTCCTAGCCATAGCACTCGTAGCTCCAAATATTCTCGATCCTAAGCGCTTAAAACAACCTCATCTCCAGACTGCGTGTCTTCACTATATCATTTCTCGACTACAGCTGAGTAGTTCAAAATCCTGTGGGAGACCTACTACCATTATGCCAACTGAATTAACCAAAACGCGAATTCGCTTCGAAAACACGATATCCCGTACAAAGATATTATCCGCTATGTAGTAAGTGCTCTCATGCATACATAATTATAGCCCGGTTCAGAAGTCTCCTTGATAATTTTCTTTCCGAATGTGAATTGTGTTACCCATTAAATTTCAATGTGTTTAACAACGACTTACACAAACAAGGTCTATTATCTATCTGATTGACCGAAAAGCAAAGTATAACCTTTGAAACTTTTTCGTCTGTTTTCTTTGCTTTCTATTCATCATATTATCTGAAGTTTACTTATGTTCGTATTTATGATTATTATTATTTTTATTATCATCATGATTGTCCCCTCGACACATTAGGTATTCTTTTCGCCCCTTCTTTTCCTTTTAGATATATTTTATTCCTACGCATTAAAGGTCTATAGCTAAAAACAAATTGATTTCTCAGATTCATCTTATCTTCACCACACATAAATAACACATAGAAATTGATATTTGATTATCCTTTGCAATTAATTGTGACTTTCATAACATCATTCTAACTTATTATTGCATAAAAGTTTATACTAATATCAAGTTTTGCTTTGAATCCTATTACATTAATTAGCATATGTCCACCCGAGTGCAATAAGAAGTTAAAATATGGTTTGCTTTAGAGGTCGTTACTCATAACATTCTTATAATCTTGGTTGAATCCCGTCACTAGATGTTCATTTCTTTTTTCTATCACTCTTAAGTATCTGAAGTTTGTAACTAAGCTGACATCATGTGTTACGCTCAAGTAAATTGCTTTTTCAGGTTCGTCTTATTTTCACTATGTATATATGACTCGTACACATTGATATTTGATTATGCTTTGCAATTAATTAAGACTTTTATAGCATCACACCAAAATGTTACTGTACAAACACTTATTCTACCGTCACATCTTGCTGCAATAATAAGTTATTTTCTTATTTGTTTTTAATCCTTTTTTTATTCATTTAGCGATACATATATAATCGTCTATGCATGTTCTTTGTTCACAAGCATGTTTAATAAACTATTTAGGTATTCGCGTTTCCTTTATTTATTTTCCCTTGTTTTCTCTCTCTCTTCATAAATAACTCAATATTCTCAATAACGCAGAACCTGTTTTTTTAATGTGGCACATATTATGTTAACGTTACTGAAACTTTTGTGTTATTGCATTTCCGGAGAGACCCGAAATGGTTTCTTCACAACATCTATGTACCCGGAAGCTGTTTGTGAATAGCGATAATAATAATATGTTTTCAGTGCTTGACAATGCCGTTTTCTGTAACATTCAAATAATCTCGGATCCAAAAGTCAGGCAAATTAGAAGTTAGAAATCTAGGAGTTCGAAAACGTATTTAGATGATTGATGTGTCAAAAAGTATATAAACCAATTTGATTAGTTGTTGTGAGAGGTATGTAGCACGGCGTTTGTAATCGTAATCTGGCGCAGATGATTGACGAGGATGTGCCCAGTATAACTAATGAAGTAGGAAACAACGTCGAAGACCTACAGAACAAATAGTTCTGGATGTCTAATTTACCGCTGTAATAATACATGTTACACTCCAAAGACCATTGTCAAATAGTCTTTGATCTACCAGAGGACACGATAATCCGCTTGCAAATGACAAACTTACCCATATACTACCTTTTTTTAACATAACTTTGAGGCAGCAAATAAACGTTTTGTGACATCAGTAACCTGAAATTTTCTACCACAACCCATTTGACATCATTGTTCCATGGTGGAATAGAATGGCGACACCAACATATTTCATATAAAATATCATTAGTAACACAAGTATAGCATAGCTCAGTACATTTAGATCATTCAAAATACGCCAAAAACACCAAACCAAGTGAAAGAATACGAGGAACTTAGTACGCCGTGTTACACACCTCTCACAACAACTAGTCAGCTTGGTTCATATACTTCTTGGCACATTAATCATCCAAATATGTCACCGAACTCCGACATTTCCAACATCTAAGTTTCCTGACTTTAGAATCCCAGACTACTAACAACAGAATTGTCTAGAACCCAATATCCTTAATATTTTTAGGTCACTGATACTCACTGAGGAGGAACGTGTGACAGAATCACACATATACTGTAAATCGGAAACCAGGTCTACTAGAAATGTAGGCAGACGTATACTAACCCTTGATATCACATAAATTCCTCTTTAAAAATCGGCCGTGCATTCAGTGATTGCTACTTTTATTATGATCGATCGACCTCACTGGTTTAAAGAATGTCAGTAAAGTTTAGTTCTCCAACATTATTTGAAATGCACAACTTCTAAACTTCATATTTTATCGCAAGTCTTAGTCCAATAACTGATATATTTATCTTCTCTGTCGCATGATTGGTTAATCTCTAATAAAGGTGGCAATTGTAATTTCCCTTATCGAGTAAATCGTCCACTTTTGATTGCAATACATGATGTAGAAATCTCTTTTATATTTATTCAAGTTGGATTTATCAGTTACAATAACATAGAGGTTTCAGCCTTTTGTGTTCAGTGCATATCACCTTTGGAACTTTAAAAACACATTCTACAAAGCAGCTGTTGATATTTTCCTTTGCTCTTCAAGAGATTATTTGTGTTGTTCTTTCTTTGAGACCACCTAACAATTTCAATGGAGAAAACAAAACACTGTTTTGGTAGATTCACGTGCTTCCCTTCGGTCGAGTAGGGAATGCGACATGACAACTACGACAAGTGGTACCACGTGACCACCGGACATACACCGGCCACATATAGTGTCGCAAGCCGCTGTCACGTCGGCTGTGCGAATCATTCTGCCCCACGCGTTCCCTACTGAATCTTAAGGTGATTACGATGCTAAACATAGCTAGAAAAACGCCCTCAGATAAACATTCAGAAGCAGTGGCTGTCAATCTTGGCAGAAGAAGAGAGCATTATCGTAAGTCCAGATTTATGTTTAAATGAAACCATCAAGGTGAACCCACATAATGTAGCAGATAACAAATACACAGATTAAGTCATGGTTACAAGGAAAAAATAAAAAGCAAGCTAATAAGAAACAAATCGCAAGAAGCTGTAAAATATATTAGTCGACAGCTTCAACTGCATATTCCCATATCAGCGTAAAACAGACTGTAGTGGGTAGAAATCTGTGTGGCGTAGTTGGTTTTTTCAAGAGACAAAATGGAGTCAGTGACTGCCTTACACTTGTACCTAGAAAATTGAGGAAACAGAGTGAAACCTACACGTTTAACGTAAAGTCTTACTTTAGGGATGAGAAAGAATTTTGAAACAAACTCCACAATTTATCAAGACGGATCTCGCTGGGAGGTCAGTCATTTTTTCATAATTTAAGACAGTCTTCCAAGAAGGAACCAAAGGCTAGATTTGAACGCGACTCAAGCCACATCAAGTCCTTAATAAGCAAGCTGCTTTCAGAAACAAAGGGGGGAGTTAACATTCATAGAATAAAACGAAACATACTCTGGCAAGTCGCCTTTTAAAAGTTACTTTGGCATCCGCAGAAGAAAGAAACCTAGTACCAAAAAACCTCACACAACCTGACTGAATCTGGAATATATGTCTACGACGATCTCGTATTAAGAGACAACAGACAGAAGTAATGATACATGAAAGCTGCCTTAACAGTGAAAATCCTTTCACTTAGGAGTTTTCGCATACTAGAAGTTTGGAGCAAAACTATCCACAAACCATTATCTGTAGTACCGAAAAGTTCTTCAAAGAACTAACGGTGCGTTACACAAATACTCGAAGCCTACCAAATCAAGTGCCGGAGCCCAGAAATACGGTATATGTCAGATGTGTACGATAATGAAACTCATTTGCTTGACTTCTCGCTTTGTAGGGTTGACAGACCTAACCGTTGAGAAGGTGGGGTTATCCTGTACATGAGGATAACCTTAACCACACGAGCCGCAGAGATAGTGGAACATGGTGATGATGTCAGCTAAATAACGTGCCCCTCATTTTTAGAGAGAAATGATCATACGGTCATCTTATTCAAGTTCATCAATGAAATAGTTTGTAAAGCAGATGCTCCGGTCCATCCTAACATATGGAAGGCAGACCTGAAGGTGACCAACCCCACAGTATCAGCTGAAAACCGGAAAGCTGACTCAGATGCACTAATAGGAGAGACATGGATTCATTATCAGCGGTTATACAATCAAGCAACTCAACGATTTGTATCATGGACTATCCCAAAGAAGAAGAAGCACGCCCATCCCTGGATAGATCAAAATTTTCGACGTTTACTATGGCAAAAGAAGAAACGTCGGAACTATTCCAAGGCAGTTTTTACTCAGGAGTCTCTTCTGGGCTAAGGAATAAACTCAAATGCAAAGTTGCCTGCTCACTGTGAACTTCGATCAAGACGACTTACGTAAGGCTCTTAGCACTTTAAACAGAAAAATCAACGGGACCAGATGATCTACACTCTGAACTCTTGGAACAAACTGCACAATATACTGATGTTCTACTAAATATGATACTCAATATGTCACATGGCCAAGGTGAGTTACCTGCGGACTGGAAGGACGCAATTGCCACACACATAAAACAGGATCAAGACAATTTCTACCAAACTATAGACCTATCGACTTAACCGGTGTTGTGGCTAAAATACTGGAAAGGATAATCAAAAAAGCGATGACGACATTCATGGAAGCCAGCAACTTGCTAAACAGAGAACGACATGGTTTCGAGAAAGGATTACCTTACACAACAAATCTTCTTATAGCAGGAGAGCTAGGTAATAAAAAATCAGAGGACATCGTCTACATATACTTCAGCAAAGCATCTGATAAGATGCCCAAAAATAGACTATTATTGAAGCTGAAAATCTAGGAGTCGTCGGACTTCTAAAGTCAGTCGAGGATGTTTAGTTATGTCGTAGACAGAAAGTATGAATAAATTTGAAATTCGAAACAAGTACTTAGTGGAACAACACTATGTTCTGTCCTAGGTCCTCTACTTTTTATGCTATATATAATTGAACTCCCAAGCATAGTTGAGTTCTCAATGCCACTGTACTCTGATGATGTAAATATCTGGTGGAAAATGACAAGAAACGCAGATGCATGTACATGTAAATGTATCCTCTATATCTGACTCCAATGAAAGATATCCCGTTAACTGGGTAGAGATATTTTATTGTTAAAGATTAATAAAATCCGCAAGCGTACAGCAAGCAAGCACACAGAGCAACCAAGAGAGTGTGTGTGAGTTGAAAATTCATATATATTTATTAATGTTAATCAAGTGTGGACAAATAATTGATTATCTATGTGTCACAACCAATGGGAGAATAGATTAAGGATTGATATGCAGACACGCGCTCAAGCATACACACGCAGAAATTAACATAGTGAATTAAGTGTATAAATTACAGTGAGTAGACAAATAATACAATAGTTGAATGTGCTTACTGCATAAGCTTCCATCCAGAACATTGATATTTTTATCTACAAAGAATATTTTTATTAACATCTATGTTCGACAAAGAGTTCAAAAACGAAATCGTTTTTGAAATAAATGTACAACTTGGTATGATGGGTAAGCGTTAAGTTGCAATAACAGCTTGTGTGTTGAAATGTTTTATATTATGTATGTATAAATGTACATTTAACATCGACAAATTGCATCAAGTTAAAATGTAAGTATAATGAAGATCCGTGAGGCCGATAAAAGAATAATTTTTGTGTTATAAGAGCAATCTCGGGACTTGGTCTAGATAAGTATGATGGTTGATACATACTTATCTGGCCAGTGTATTCTTCTTCCTGACCTCGTAATTTCTGTTGCTACTGAACTTTGACGTGAGGTATTGTTTGTTGCAGGTAGTTTGTATGATGCTTGCTCTGCTGCGAGTTTAGACGGTTTTACAGTTGTCTGTTTTTCAGTGTTCTCTAAAAGCGCTGGTATTACTCTGGTGATGCTAACAGTATCATGTTTACCTGCTCTTACCACCGTAACCATTTTACTGTCCTTTCGGATGATTTTAAAAGGGCCGACGTAACAATTCTGTAACGACTGTCGTACTTTATCATTTCTGACGAATATATGTGAGCATTTGTTTAGTTCATCGGGTACGAATGACCTCACCTTTTGGGTTCATGGTTCAACGGACCTAATGGATTCCATCTGCTGTTTTACTTGTTGCACGTAGTTGGTTATATGTGCTGGAATATCTGTTGCACGGTCAAAAAAATTCACCAGGCAAACGTAACGTTGTTCCATAAACCAACTCAGCAGCACAACAACCGATGTCTTGTTTGATAGTTGAGCGAATACCTAGTAGTACCAAATGAAGCTTGACATCCCATTTGTAATCTCCTCCTGCGGACATCAAAGAGGCTTTTAACTGCCTGTTGAACCTTTCTATCATTCCATTAGCAGTCGGATGTTAAGCAGTGGTTCTAATCCTCTTTATTCCGAAAGTACCTGTAAGTTGCTGAAATAGTTTGCTTTCAAACTGAGCTCCACGGTCGGTCGTAATTGTTGTAGGGACACCGAAGTTTGTAATCCAGTGTTTCACTGGTTTCTTCCCCACTGTTGATGCCGACGTGTCTTTTAACGGAACAGCTATGTGCCATCTCGTGAACCTATCTATACATGTTAATATATGCGTGTAACCATTAGAAATAGGTAACGGTTCAACAACGTCAATGCGAATGGGGTCAAACCTAGCTCTGGCGGCGGGAAAAATTCCTGTAGAAGATATGATATATCTATGTACTTTTGACTTCTGGCATCGGATGCATTCCCGTGACCATTGTCGTACATCTTTCTTTATGTTTGGCCATACAAACCTATCTGTGATAAGCTTTACAGCGGCTTTTATACCTGGATGAGATATGTTATGTAATTTCTCATATGATCAGGAAAAAAAGGGTGAGTTTTACCTGTTGAGGTATCACAAGTTAAGGTGTCCTTGTTGTTTATGGGGATGTTTTGGAATAATGGTTTTGGTCCCTTAGACTGAAAAAGATTCTCTAGCCCCCTATCGAGCTTTTGATGTTTCGTCATGTCTTGATAGTTTATATCAGGGATCGAGAAGGTATTGATATTTAATCTCGATAGTTTATCCTCTGCATCGGAAGAGTTTTTCTTGTGTACCATATGGAGCAGTGATGACAATGGACTATCGGAGGAGCATATTATGCCCAACTCTATCACTGTAAAATTTGCTCTTTGCGAGAGCTAGACGAGAGGATTCAAGGCGCCTTGAACGTGTGAACACTGGTGGACATTCTGTCTTTATGTGGTGTACGACTGTATGTGTCCGTTTGCCCTGTTTGAAACTCGGTCGTAATAAGTCTGGAAACTGGTCAAGTAAATCAACGTACTTGTCATTCTCGCGATGAGGTTTGATCAATAAATATATGGAAGTCTCATTAGATATGATTCCGCTGATTTCATTACTCTGATCGGCAAGGACAGGTTTCCGATTTCTAACTTCTACCAGTATTTTATGGAATTGCAGAAAGTCAATGTCGATTATAGGAACAAGGACGTCAGGTATGGTGAAGCCCCATGAAAAATTGGATTTGGGACCGAAGTTTAATTGTAACTGCCTTTTGCCGTATGTCTTGACCTCAGATCTGTTTGCGGCTTGTAGTTTTAGTTTGGGGTCAGGCGTGTTTTCCTCAAATGCAGTGGGCGGTACTACACTAACCTCTGTCCGGTGTCGACTAAGAACTGTGTTCCGGTTCTTTTGTCAGTAACATATAGCAAACAACTGTTTTGAGAGTTGTGGCCAGCGACTGCAGTCGTCACTAACCGACGGCCTTGACGTCCCCTTTGCTATGTGCTTGCGAAGTTACAGGGGAGAGTACATTTTTTTTTACTTGTTCACCATACGTTCTATGGTACCAACAGATGTTATGTCTTGGTAGTGATAGGACTACGACGTCTACGGCTTCTGGATCTTCTCCTACACATGCTTTGAAGGTATTCAGAAACTGGAGCCGGGTTATCTGTTGAGTGAGGACGTCAACTCTTCATCGTAACTCGACAATCTCGTCAGTTGAGCTCGATCGTATGTGAGATACAGAGTGAGTCCTAGTCCGCTCGTAAATTCTATCAACTATGTCCGCTAGCCTATCAAAATTGACATCTTCGTCTCCAACTGCTAGTATCTGTTGGACGTTTTGTGGGGGACGTCTGAGCCACAATTGATATAATAGACGTTTATGTACTGTACGATTCCCTACTAAATTTGTCATGTGGTGTTTTAATTCAGAGGGTGTACCGTCACCTAGCTCTGCATTAGCTAAAATTTGATCGATTGTCTGCTGGTCGGGGGGAGGTGTAACACGAATGACCTCTCTTTTCAGACAATCGTATGGTGAATCTAGGTCCGGCTTAAAAATGACGTCAGGCACTTGTTCAATAACGTCGTCCGGCAGCAACGAATTCGCGTAACTAAATTTCGTGCTCTGACTTGTGATTCTGTTTGCAACAAAATAGCTCTCTAACTGTGCAAACCATAGTTCAGCTTTTCGGGGATTAAAGACAGGCAAAGGTACAGAGATGGCACCCACGAAAATAGACTTAGATGAAAGGCTTGGTGAATTATCAAGTGACATGATACGAAGAAATAATAATAGTAGGCTGAGAACTGAAATATACAATATGAGGAAATCAAAGATAACAACAAGAAATATATATGAGACTCACCGAAAAAAACTGTCACTGGGTTTAAATAGGCGAATATACAGCAATAATTCCAAAGGAACAATGTTATGGGTGAATTTATTGACTGTCAATGAATTGTTAATAACCGTAATAGTAATTCCAATATGAAGTTCTTTATGATTGGAGAATATGCAGCAGACTTTGTAGTGAGATAGTGCGTGTTCTAGATGCGGCTCACCAAGTTTGTAGAGGCTATTATCCTCTATATCTGACTCCGATAAGAGATATCCCGTTAACTGAGTATTTAATGCCGGCTCAAGGTCCTAGTAGAGTTATGAGTTTACTCGAGATTATTCAGAAGCCCGAATACCAGTTGTAGAGATATTTTATTGTTAAAGATTAATAAAATCCGCAAGCGTACAGCAAGCAAGCACACAGAGCAACCAAGAGAGTGTGTGTGAGTTGAAAATTCATATATATTTATTAATGTTAATCAAGTGTAGACAAATAATTGATTATCTATGTGTCACAACCAATGGGAGAATAGATTAAGGATTGATATGCAGACACGCGCTCAATCAGTGAGTAGACAAATAATGCAATAGTTGAATGGGCTTACTACATGCGCTTCGGGCGAACTTAGATGTTCTGACTTGCAGGTCTGAAAAATGGGTGATGTCTATCAACGCGGCCCCGTTTGTCTACATGCACATTAGAGATAGAAAGGTAGCTAGGTACGGTGTGGGGGAAGACTCAGTGCCCATGGCTTGAGCTCACAAGAAACCTGGGGTGACAGTAAGCCATGACCTTAAGACCACAGGTCACTGTCACGAGGTCACAGCTAGGGGGTATGGGTCCCTATGGGCTTTACCAATTTATTTGCGCCTGTTACTCCCAATGGTGCATCGGCCACCGGCTAGCATTCTCCAACCCACCCTCACCCGGGGATCACTTTCTAGTTCTATCCAATGGTTTTTCATTCTTCTCATGTCTGTCTCCATTTCTCGGTGTAATGTGCTGTTTGGTCCTCCTATTCTCCTTTGGCCCTGGGGATTTCAAGTGAAGACTTGTCTTGCGACGCAGTTGGGTGCTTTCCTCAATGTATGTCCTACCCACTTCCAGTGCTTCTTCCTGACTTGTCCCTCTGTCAGAATTTCGTTTGTTGTCTCCCACAGGAGATTGATTGATTGCTGATAGTGTCAGGCCAACGGATCCGAAGTATTCTACGTAGACATCTGTTAATAAACACCTGTATTTTCTGGATGATGGCTTTCGTAGTTCTCCAGGTTTTCGCCCCATACAGTCGAACTGTCTTGACATTTGTATTGAAAATTCTGACCTTGGTGTTGGTTGACGGACAGTTGTTTTGAGTTCCAGATGTTCTTCAGTTGTAAATATACTGCTCTTGCTTTTCCAATCCGCGCTTTCACATCTGCATCAGATCCGTCGTGTTCATCAATGATGCTGCCCAAATATGTAGAGGTTTTTACATCTTCCGATTCTTCACCGTCAATTGTGATTGGATTGGTGCATGCTGTGTTGTATCGAAGAATCTTGCTTTTCCCTTTGTGTATAATGAGACCTACTGCTGCTGAGGCTGCTGCTACATTGGTCGTCTTCTCCTGCATTTGTTGTTGCGTGTGCGATAGAAGAGCCAGATCACCTGCGAAGTCTAGATCATCCAGCTGCATCCTAGCTATTCACTGTATCCCATGCTTTCCACCATATGTTGACGTCTTCATGATCCAGTCGATCACGAGGAGGAAGAGAAATGGTGAGAGTAAGAAGACTTACCTGACGGTGGTCTTTACATTGAACGGGTCTGTCAGCTGACCTCCATGTGCAATCTTGTAGTTTAATCCATCATAGAAATTCTGTATGGTGTTGACTATCTTCTCAGACACATCATAATGTTGAGGAAGCCTGGATAGTGTTGTCCAGTCCACGTTATCAAATGCTTTCTCGTAGTCAGTGAAATTGATGTAGGGAGTTTAAATGTTTCGAATTATTTTTTCAGGTTAGCTTTTGTTTAGAGAATTAGTTTCTATGGGATGGGGTCGCTAACCGCATGACTAACCTTCCTACTTCATCCGGGCTTGGGACCAGCATTGGCCCCAGAGGGGCTCCAGGTAGTGTCCTTTACCAATCTAGATACTAATATGTTCACCACAGTGTACACAACCCCTGTGAGTTCCAAGCTTGAAAATTGCGTTGAGGCTGCAATTCTGTGTTTTAAATGTGACTCAAACGTCTTGTAAAAGGTACATAGCGCAACTACCCATGCAGTCATAGAACTCTAGGGTTTACCATACAAATAGTATGTAGGGCCAGTGAAATTTTACTGACTCCTAACCGAATCATCCAGCAGTTGAGTCAATGAGTATCGAACAGATTATCGATCCTCGTCGAGGTCAAGGACAATCATCGCGCATCAGTTAATCGTATGTGTTGTGACTTGAACTTTGGTCGATTTTTACCCCGTGTCAATTGTTGCGTCCTTGACTGAAAGATTAGAGAGCAGCGTACCATAGATCGAATCAGTGACACGTAAAACATGTACGAACGACCTAGAGTTCCGATTGGTCCCGCCTCCCTGTCTAGCCCAGCCAGTTGGGTCCAGAACACAAGTCACAACCTCTGAGATATGAATCGTTATATTTCAAACATGCTCTGTTTATATACTAATCAAGCATACCACATCGTGCCATAAAACAGAAAACAACATTTTGTACAATATTTAACAAGTGAACAAATATCAACCAATAGGAAATGTCCATTCAAAGTCCAAGGACACCGTTGGACTTAATATGACAATTATTGGTATATTCCTCTGCATCCCTAACAGTATGTCATGGGCTGGCGCATCCCGTGGTGTTCTCGCTATCTTCTCTGTACTCATTTTCACCAGTGTATTTCAATAATAACGTCCTTTGTGTTATCCGGTCTTCAAAGCAACCACAGTACCTTGATACGTCGAAGGGGTGATCCACGTTAGATGCTGACCGCGGGGCGACTTCAAAGTTAGCTGGTTCGTCACACCATTCCCTTCTTACTCGAGTAGGCCTCCAAACATCTGACATAGATAATCTAAGTTGATGATTAACGAACGGCTCCAGAAGCTAGATCTCTTATTCTCTATCCTAACGCAGATTAAGAAGTGATCTAATCTTATTGTATAGAATTCTAAGAAGTGATTTTGGACCTGAAGTATCCTCGTTCGTTCTTCTTATCAGATCAGACCAACTCAGAGGACATAGTAAACGAATAAAATAGTCAATAACGAATAAAATAACCATGACGCCCAGGTTTTCACATCGAGTCATAAGTTATTGAAACCTGTTACCCGAAAAATTGGCGTCCGTTCCTTTCAGTTGACTCATTCAAAATAAAACAAGACACTCTGAGAACCCCAAGCAACCAAGAAAAAGGAAATAAAGGCGAAGAAAGGGGAAATAAAGTGGACGACAGCGTAAATAAAAAGGAAATGTCATTTTCCGCCTTTACGTCGGTTATTTAGGACAAATATCGATTTTTCCTCTTTGCGTCGTGCAGCTGGAGGAAATTTGTCGACAATTTTACGTAACGTGCAGTGTTTGAATATACCGCGTCCCAAACTTACGTTTTCATAAATGTAGACAAATTAATGCACCGCTTAATAATAAAACAAAACTATTGTCATAAAAACAAAGTAAAAAATACGGAACTAGGCATTCGGTTGAGATGCATATACACTGACTTCGTTTTTTGTTTAGCCAGTGTTATGACGGGCTTGAGAGCCATCGCAATTAACTAATGTGATGCAGGTGAGAGGTGTGCTCTCGGAATTTTCATGTTCATTATAACTGATTACCTTGTTAGTTCAATACTATGAATTTCATTGAAGTCAGTGAGAATGTTCGTAGACGTAGGGCCACTGTGAACTTGTCACGTTCCCTTCGCTGTCATAGATCCACTTATAACAAGGTGGAATAATATGCGAGCCGCTTTCATGAAAAAATATGACGTTCTTTCGTTCAGTGGGTTTGCTAATGAAAGCACCTTAAAAGGTAACTGAGTTCAACAGTGTTTTTTAAATTGATAGAAGTAAATAGAGAAACCACTCGTAATGACAGTACTTCAACTGTAACACCATCCACTAGCAACATCAATCAAAGGCTTTTAGATAATAGGGTATGTAAATGAAGTTCATACGTGATTATATTTCTTATAGGATGCAAGGCGAGACTCTAACTCAGGGACGACCTTTGGACGAATCTCAAATGACCTTGACAATTATTAGCCAATCAGAAGACAGTATAGAGTGAAAATATATAAGGAAATAATGAATTACAGTGGATATTCTTCTTTTACATGATTTGAAAACTTGTTAAGGTTGATAAAGGTTCAGAGGTTCTGAATTCATAATTCATACGGTATAGAAACTCGTCCATAGGGTTAGGGCTGTAGCCTCTCAGTAAACACCTCTTCTCTAAAATCCGATGTAAACCGATCGCATGTTAGCACTCTAACCCTAACCTAGCCCTAACCACAACCCTAATCCTAACCTTAACCCTAAACCCTAACCTTATTTACGGGTTTCTATACCGTACGCATTATGAATTCAGAACTTCTGAGCCTTTATCAAACCTTAACAAGCTTTTTAATCATGTAAAAGAAGAATATCCACTGTAATTCATTGCTTTCTTGTAATATATTTTTACTTAATACTGTCTTCTGATTGACCAATAATTGAAATTGCTCAAACGTTTTTCATTGACTCGTCCCTAAATTAGTCTCGCCGTCCCATCTCTTGTAACCTCTCATTAATCACGACTCAGACTAATACAAATAATGATAATTGTTGCTAATTGGATCATAAAGTCTCTAGTAACATTAGCTGTGGCTTTGCAGATTTTACGGAAGTTTCAGCTGTTCAGTGGTACGAATATTGCCGTGATATATGTGCAATCAAAATGACACGCTTACATGAATCATTTAAGGGAGTCGGAAGAATAGTGGAAATAGATGAGATCGAGCAAAGAAAGTGCCAGTTCGAGCAGGTTTTTTCCTTCAACACAGGACAACGAAATACAATTCCATCACGGTAGTCTGCGCATCGTGCTGCAATCATTTGATCGCCCCAGTCACAGATGCAGGAACTTCTTAATAGTCCCATCTGTTGAAGTCGCTCAACAATCACCTCTTCTCCGAAGTCTACTGCGAAACCATCGTATGTGAGCATCACGTATTGAAATTAGCGCCGTGACCTTAAAATCCCTTAAACGATTTTCATTGGCTCGTGCATAAATAATACTCGCCAACTTTTCCTCAAGATCCTAAGCACATGGTGTACCTAGGTGTCACATAAAAGCTGACTAATTTATGGATAGATTGAGCACACAGGAAACTGCTGAACTTGAACTCATGTGCAATTAGGGACATTAATAATTTAATATCAGGTTGCGTGGCAAGTACTCCTTCCGACTTTCCGCGTAAATGCCGTACACTAGACTTCGTATCGGCATGGAAAGCTTCTGAATGTAGGTTGTTTCTTCTGTATTTAAGCCCGTTGATTCTTGAAAAAACATTGCCACAACCTTTTTATCTTAATTTCCGGCGTTTAGCGTTATCCATTTATCTGCTTGCACATCCCAAATTACATAATACTGTTGTAGAAACCGCCAGGATAGGTTTACTAAACTTCCTGGAGGAATACGAATGGTGTTATGGGTCTGAAAACTTAGTTTACAATGCGCATTCGTTACAGCACCTCCCTGACGACGTTCGTGCACATGGACCTTTAGATAGTTTTTCAGCCTTTCCATCCCAATCTTATATCAGACAAATCAAGAATTCTGTGCACAATGGGCTTGCTGTAGCTAAGCAGGCAGCTCAGCGTTATGCTGAAAAAATGTCCTTCTACGATAGGCTTCAACTTAGCTGTTCAACAAATACTACCCCAATAGGCGCTGATGATGTCTCCAATAAACAAGTAATTATGTTTAACAATAGTAAAATAACTTCATTTAAGCCTGATAATGTAGTAGTAGTAGTAGTAGTAGTAGTAGTAGTAGTAGTAGTAGTAAACGGGCAGCCTGGTTTAGTCACTGATATAAAGAAGGATGGACTACTGAGATTTAGGTCTTTTACTGACCCACGCAATTACTTGGAAGATCCTTTCCCATCTAGTGAGATAGGAATCTTTATGTGCTCCATAGTTAGCCATGAACACACATGGGTATCGGTTAAGGACATAGATTGTAAATGTATGGCCATAAATTGTAGGAATTATCTAGTTCTAATCCCATTGCTGCATACTTTACTGTAAATGCATTTTGTTTCACTAGTGTTTAATTAATGACGACAAATAATTTAATTACGTCTTATGTTATTTTCAGCCAACTAACAAGAAGTACGTCATTGTTGACGTCCTCAGCAAAAACAACTGATGATAGCATCCAAGGAGTGGATAGTAGGCAATGACCTTTGCCTTCTTTCGAACGAGCTGGTCGATATACACCTGCAGAAGTGCGACCAACCGAATGAAAATTGGTCACTTATGAAATGTAAAGTTATTATGTTCACGAATTAGGTAGGTTACATACACAGAAAGTATAATTCACTATAGATTCTCTGCAGTCTGCCAAAGATCTGTTAGTTGCCCTACAGATACTGGAATCTCAACGTAAAAACACCTCAACGGATGAAAACACTTTGCCACAGAACACTGAGAAGCCAAAGAGGTCTGTACAATAATCTTACTTACATTTCCTAGAGGTGTAATAAAGCGTAAAGAAGATTTTCTTTACAATTCAGTCGACATGGATGTGGCTGAGATGCGGGCTGGGAATAGCCGCGTACAATATCCCAAATTCCGTGTTTTCGACAAATTCATATCGCCAATCGCCAAGTAAGTTTCATTATTATTTAGATGTTCACGAATTAGTTCGACACAATTAGAGACATCACCGTCAACATCAGAATCTAAGCATATCAGTGGTGTTATAGCGGACCTGTAAGTCACCTGCATCATCAAGTGAACTTTTTCAGGTTCGATAGGTTGTATACAGTGGTGCAGAACATGTCGTCAGCTATCACTGACTTGACTAAAACGATGAACAACATATCGTCCGCCATTACTGACTTAAATGTTAATGTAAACCAATTGCTATTTAAGTGTAATGAACGCGAAAAACCGCATCAATTCGATTGCAGACTGTCGAGTCAGCAGTTCCCTTTGTCATCTGAAGAGGAACTACAGATGCTGGATACTGGTTTGTCGCAGAAAGAAACCAGGGACCGATTTGTAAGTCATCAACATTAATTTAATAATTTGTTACTATTACAGATTGCAATGGTCACTAGGTTATCAAGTGACGATCCAAAAACGTCGACGTGGTTTGTTCTGTCGCATCTGTTGACACCTGAGGTTGCCAGTAAATTCACGTTACTTGGCTCCTCTTCAAAACGAGCACTCCAGAAATGCAAGTTTTACGGCTGCATACGAAGTAACCTATATCTATTACTTAAACTTCAGGTGCCTTAACTAATCGCTTTCTGTCATCCTCTGTCAACGAAAAGACCTTGGTAAGCTCTGTGACATCCCGACACAAGGTTATTTTCACGATATCCGAGACAAGATGATAAAGCGTAATAGAAGAAAACAAGACCATGTATGTACTAATTTAAAGTGATAACCTCCCTACGGCTCTATAGTTACAGTCAACAATATTAACGAACATAACCGTAAGTTCAGCTTTAAGTATTTGGCTGTGCCAAAGCATGTCATTGAGATATGGTTGTGACTTTTTTTTCTTTTTTTTAATTCAGAATTCACAGGACGACTACCTCAATTCTCAATAGCCGAACGAACGTGGCTGAAGGGAATAGTCCGTGCAATTGTTTTGATGTTCTACCTAGATTTCAACAAACATTATTTTTTCAAACAGCTTACTCTTTCGCTTACATGGGAAACTGTTGAAGTGTTGAGGATGTGTGTTTGAGTGTCAGTTAACTTATGGTTAAATGCACATTCCTTATAGATAATACATCACCTGTTTCTTCTTTTCCAGATATTTTCAAATAACAATGAATTAGCAATTGCATTGGATATGCAAAGCAATCGATGCTTAAGCTTCTGCTCTAGTGTTGTACAATAATACGCTTTATTGGCAATTGCAATGGAAATGCGATTCGACTGATGCTCAAGATTGTGCTATTATGTTGTACAATAATGATTGTACAACATTTAATCGCTAGTTCACTAACTCCCTTGAGCGTGTTCAGCGTGTGGGAACAAAATTAATGAAGAGTCTTTCTAAGCTCCGTAACGATGAGCGTTTAAAACGCCTAAACCTTTCCCCCTTGTCGTATCGTAGGAGACGAGGTAACCTTATACTGGCATTTCATATCGTTAATTATGATTTGGGTGTCAATATGTCTTATCTTTTTGCTCCATCCAGCACTAATAATCTCCGAGGTCATAGCAAGAAGGTTCATAAACCACGATCTAATAAACTTAAAGTGGGGTCCCGTTCTTCTCATCGAGTAGTCAATGGTTGGAACGCCTTACCCGAGCAAGTGATATCAGCCTCATCAGTGAATATTTTCAAGGAGAAGCTGGACCTTCACTGGAAAGCAATGTGTCAGGATTAATACAGGTTCACCAACCTACTATTCTTATTACTGAAGACTGAAGACTGACTGAACACCATGAGGGGAATGGAAAGAGATCAGTCAACCTAAATTAACCCACTGGAATGATACTGGGTGGTGAACAAAACCCCCCAAGAGTCCTTTAAGTGGAAGTCTGACAGATTAGCGTATTAAATAACCCATTTATCTTCTCTGTCTCCTGATTGGTCATTTTGGGTATGATCTCAAGGTAGTTCGTACAGCTTTACCGCGTAATTTCTTATCCCAACCAACATTAACTCGTAATCCTATTTTGAGCCGGGTAGGTGACTAAGGTTTCGCGGCCATTTTTGGGATTGCTCGACGTCGTCTCCATACTTGAGGCCTACGTAGGCTTGGTACCAGTTAAGTATCTAGAAAAGTGTGAGCCATCCCAGACAACCCAAAAAGAGGAAATAAAGGCGAAGAAAGGGGAAATAAAGGGGTAAATGCTTTGGTAGCGAAAGGGGAAATAAACGAGAAAACGCGCCAGAATGTCGCCTTTTTCGCCTGTCCGGGAGAAATAATGCGGATTTTCCCTTTTTTCGCCGTTTTGTCGACAAATTACCGACTTATCGCCTAAATATCCGCTGAATTGTCGCATTTTTACCTAAATATCCGCTGGATTGCCTACTTTCCGCCTAAATATCCGCTGAATTGTCGAACTTTTGCCTAAATTTCCGCGGAATTGCATATTTATATGCTTAATTGTCTACTTTTCGCCTAAATACACACATAACCCCCTATTTTCCTTTTATTGACAGAACCCCAAAGGTCTCCTATGTTCCCCTTTATTTTCAACAACAGACCAAAATATATCTGCAATGCAGTGGAAAAGCGGTACATTTTTGAAAAATTTTATTTAAAAGGAAAAGCGTATTATTGTACAACACTAGAGCAGAAGCTTAAGCATCGATTGCTTTGCATATCCAATGCAATTGCTAATTCATTGTTATTTGAAAATATCTGGAAAAGAAGAAACAGGTGATGTATTATCTATAAGGAATGTGCATTTAACCATAAGTTAACTGACACTCAAACACACATCCTCAACACTTCAACAGTTTCCCATGTAAGCGAAAGAGTAAGCTGTTTGAAAAAATAATGTTTGTTGAAATC
Organism: Schistosoma haematobium; assembly: GCF_000699445.3. Taxonomy (NCBI): domain Eukaryota; kingdom Metazoa; phylum Platyhelminthes; class Trematoda; order Strigeidida; family Schistosomatidae; genus Schistosoma; species Schistosoma haematobium. Next base: position 5,373,140 of record NC_067198.1, read on the forward strand.
TAGGTAGAACATCAAAACAATTGCACGGACTATTCCCTTCAGCCACGTTCGTTCGGCTATTGAGAATTGAGGTAGTCGTCCTGTGAATTCTGAATTAAAAAAAAGAAAAAAAGTCACAACCATATCTCAATGACATGCTTTGGCACAGCCAAATACTTAAAGCTGAACTTACGGTTATGTTCGTTAATATTGTTGACTGTAACTATAGAGCCGTAGGGAGGTTATCACTTTAAATTAGTACATACATGGTCTTGTTTTCTTCTATTACGCTTTATCATCTTGTCTCGGATATCGTGAAAATAACCTTGTGTCGGGATGTCACAGAGCTTACCAAGGTCTTTTTCGTTGACAGAGGATGACAGAAAGCGATTAGTTAAGGCACCTGAAGTTTAAGTAATAGATATAGGTTACTTCGTATGCAGCCGTAAAACTTGCATTTCTGGAGTGCTCGTTTTGAAGAGGAGCCAAGTAACGTGAATTTACTGGCAACCTCAGGTGTCAACAGATGCGACAGAACAAACCACGTCGACGTTTTTGGATCGTCACTTGATAACCTAGTGACCATTGCAATCTGTAATAGTAACAAATTATTAAATTAATGTTGATGACTTACAAATCGGTCCCTGGTTTCTTTCTGCGACAAACCAGTATCCAGCATCTGTAGTTCCTCTTCAGATGACAAAGGGAACTGCTGACTCGACAGTCTGCAATCGAATTGATGCGGTTTTTCGCGTTCATTACACTTAAATAGCAATTGGTTTACATTAACATTTAAGTCAGTAATGGCGGACGATATGTTGTTCATCGTTTTAGTCAAGTCAGTGATAGCTGACGACATGTTCTGCACCACTGTATACAACCTATCGAACCTGAAAAAGTTCACTTGATGATGCAGGTGACTTACAGGTCCGCTATAACACCACTGATATGCTTAGATTCTGATGTTGACGGTGATGTCTCTAATTGTGTCGAACTAATTCGTGAACATAATAACTTTACATTTCGTAAGTGACTAATTTTCATTCGGTTGGTCGCACTTCTGCAGGTGTATATCGACCAGCTCGTTCGAAAGAAGGCAAAGGTCATTGCCTACTATCCACTCCTTGGATGCTATCATCAGTTGTTTTTTGCTGAGGACGTCAACAATGACGTACTTCTTGTTAGTTGGCTGAAAATAACATAAGACGTAATTAAATTATTTGTCGTCATTAATTAAACACTAGTGAAACAAAATGCATTTACAGTAAAGTATGCAGCAATGGGATTAGAACTAGATAATTCCTACAATTTATGGCCATACATTTACAATCTATGTCCTTAACCGATACCCATGTGTGTTCATGGCTAACTATGGAGCACATAAAGATTCCTATCTCACTAGATGGGAAAGGATCTTCCAAGTAATTGCGTGGGTCAGTAAAAGACCTAAATCTCAGTAGTCCATCCTTCTTTATATCAGTGACTAAACCAGGCTGCCCGTTTACTACTACTACTACTACTACTACTACTACTACTACTACTACTACATTATCAGGCTTAAATGAAGTTATTTTACTATTGTTAAACATAATTACTTGTTTATTGGAGACATCATCAGCGCCTATTGGGGTAGTATTTGTTGAACAGCTAAGTTGAAGCCTATCGTAGAAGGACATTTTTTCAGCATAACGCTGAGCTGCCTGCTTAGCTACAGCAAGCCCATTGTGCACAGAATTCTTGATTTGTCTGATATAAGATTGGAATGGAAAGGCTGAAAAACTATCTAAAGGTCCATGTGCACGAACGTCGTCAGGGAGGTGCTGTAACGAATGCGCATTGTAAACTAAGTTTTCAGACCCATAACACCATTCGTATTCCTCCAGGAAGTTTAGTAAACCTATCCTGGCGGTTTCTACAACAGTATTATGTAATTTGGGATGTGCAAGCAGATAAATGGATAACGCTAAACGCCGGAAATTAAGATAAAAAGGTTGTGGCAATGTTTTTTCAAGAATCAACGGGCTTAAATACAGAAGAAACAACCTACATTCAGAAGCTTTCCATGCCGATACGAAGTCTAGTGTACGGCATTTACGCGGAAAGTCGGAAGGAGTACTTGCCACGCAACCTGATATTAAATTATTAATGTCCCTAATTGCACATGAGTTCAAGTTCAGCAGTTTCCTGTGTGCTCAATCTATCCATAAATTAGTCAGCTTTTATGTGACACCTAGGTACAGCATGTGCATAGGATTTAAAGTAAAAGGTAAAATCATATTAAGCGAAAGCGTTTCCATAATAGAATGTTGTTGATGGTGAATTAATATGTATCTCGTTCTCTCATGTATAGTCAGGTTTCTAAGTTATTTTTTTATTTAACTCCTAAATCTGCTTTACTTTGAATATTGCATTATATTTTGATTTCGATATCTCAGGTTACAGTTCATACTGAATTCTACTCAAATAATCATTCGTCTCTGACTCCAGTTATTAGTTTGAGCCAACATTCTTTCGAATTCTATGTCCCAAGATATCTTAAAAATTGCTGTCCATTCTCAACGTGTTCGTTTCCTGTACAAATTTATACTTACTTTGCATCGTTCGCTGCCTCCTCATTTACGGGAAATTGGTGACAAATATGTAAAGACAGAATTCAAGAAGCATAAGGATGTCAAACCCGAATTTGTTCAACCATTCATGGTTGAATGGACAGTAAGTAGGTTTAAATATCTACATATTTTGTATTTCAGGACTAGTTCTAAACTTCATGTATGTTTATAATTTCGAAGTCCAGTGATTAGATCCCATAAAGAAGTTTAAATAGTGACAGAAATATTAGTTATGATAGTATGTGATATTAAAGGTAAATTTATCAGATTACGTTTGCCTTTTTTCCTTTAAGTTATTTATCTAAACAATCGTGTGACATAAAAGTGTAAACTTGAATAGTCGACTTTCAGGTCGTAAACCGACTGCAAAATGTGGTGACCAGTGATAAAATAAAGTGACATTTATTATGTGCAGTCAGCTTAAGCTTGATTCCATAATAGTCGATGCCTTCATTGTTATGAATAGTTTGAATAAAGGGTGGCATAAAATATGGTGGTTGACTTACTTTTATTAGCAATCCTTGCTCATGATGTGTATATGGACGCTTATTTCAGTGTTACTTAATTACTTACGCCTGCTACTCCTCATGCCCGACCGAAGCTGCTACCTTGACGCGGTGGTCGGGCTTGCCTATCGTGATGACCCAACCGAGCTATATTGGCTGGAACATATGTTCCTGTAGGTTCTACCATGCCAGGCAGGTCGATTGGAGAACGGTAAGACTAAAAGCAGCAACTCAAGGTCTGAGAGCGAAGTCGTACTGCTGACTGTAGAGGGGTGTGACAGCAGTAAGGTGTTTCCCTCGGACAACCAGCATGACAGCGATGCTGCCTTCCCACAAGGAGGGGTGAGGTTAGAAAAGGTCGACCCTAAAAATGTCACACCTCACCTTACCTCACGGATTTCCGTCTCCGGCGGTTAGGCCCTTTGAAGAACGGAGCTAACACGTTAAAAACCTTCCACGAAAAGGCCGTGCGCGACCGGCCTCAAGCAGTTGTCCCTTGGGCACTGCGGTCACGCTCCCAGGTCGTTAGGACCAACACTAATCCAATTTCCTTTTCAGGTTCCTCAAGAAATACCCTTCCTCGGTGTGGGCAGCCGGGAAGTGATATCAGCCCTCATACCCGTAACAGCACACGAGACCAAGTTGGTCACATTCAAATCCTTCCTACACCTCCTAATACCTCTCTTATCTCCATGACTAACCCTTCTCACGTCTCTTTATCATCTCGCACCGCTAGGGCAAACGATTCGAGTACGTGGAACTTTATTTCTGGCCTCCTGAAACCACGCTCTAAAGTACATTTAGCAGCTTTTAACGTCCGAACACTGTCAAATAGGAATCCCGCGCCATCGATGTGTGCTGTGTCTCCGAAACGCGCATACAGGATCCGAGTAGCGTCATCTATTTGACCTCACCATGCCAAAATAAAGAACCGACTCGATTCACACTTCGTGTATCTGGAAGCCCTGATTCTGCTTCCCGTGGCCTCGCCGGCGTAGGTATAGCATTGAGTCCTAGGGCAGAACTAGCTCTCTTAGAGTGGATCCCAGTAGACAGTCGTTTGTGCGCTGTCCGACTGAACGGAACAGTAAGGATCCGAAAAGATAGGAACACTCGTCGTTGCCTCTTCGTCGTCTCTGCCTATTCTCCCACTGACTGCAGCGCAGATGATGTAAAAGATGAGTTTTACAGAAAGCTCTCCGACCTCCTTAAAGCTAGGCGTTCGGATGTAGTAATAATGGCCAGTGACTTTAATGCTCAAGTAGATAAACTAAGCGATAGGGAAAGACACCTGGGTGGATCTTATAGCATCGTGGCTCAAAGAACAGATAATGGAGACCGTCTGTTTCAGCTATGCTCAGATAACCGCCTGTTCCTTGCAAATACTAACTTTAAGCATAGGGAAAAACATCTTTTAACATGGAGACACCCTAATTCGTCCCAACGTTGGACCCAAATAGATCACATCGCTATCAGCCACCGATGGAGGGGCTCGATAGCAGACTGTCGCTCACTCTTGAGCACATGCTTGGATTCAGATCATGCTCTAGTACGAGCGCGTACCTGTCTGCGTCTTACTGGACGTAGGAAAGACGCTGCAAGGAAACCTCTTAGGGGCCTACTTAATGATAGTCAAGCTAAGAGTATATTTCAGGAACAACTAGGAAAACAGTTAGGCAGCCATGTATGTGATGCCCACCCCGAGGCAGCATGGAATGATATCCGAAAAGCTGTGGAAACAGCAGTGATATCTGCTAGTAAGGTAAACCAGAAGGTTAGGGAGCAACACTGGATCTCAGCAGCATTTATCGCACTGATAGATGCTCGGAAACTCATTCCACCTGGCTCTGAACATAATGAAGCGCGGAGTCAGCTTAAGCGCAAGCTGACAAGAAGTCTACGCAATGATCGTGAACAGTGGTGGGTAGCGAATGCAAGAGAGATGGAAAAGGCAGCGGCAATACGTAATAGCAGACAACTGTCCAGACTTGTCAAGGGAACCGGTATTAGGAACGCGACCGTTAGCGAAACAATCTCAGAGAAAGATGGACATATTATTCATTCTCAATCCAGGAGATTGGGTCTATGGACAGAACACTTCAGGGATCAGTTCAACTGGCCTTCAGCCACACTTCGGTTTCCCACGATCTCTAGTCAACCTGAATGGCGAGTTAATATAGGTCCTCCGTCCCTTTACGAAGTTGAAAAAGCCATAGGAAATCTGAAACGAGGGAGAGCAGCAGGCCCTGACAGGTTTACTCCTGAGATTTTTAAGGATGGTGGTCCAGTATTAGCAATGAGATTAACCGAGGTCTTAGGTAGAATTTGGGAACTGGAAGTAATCCCATCTGACTGGTCTCAATCACTGATTGTGCCTGTCTATAAGAAAGGACAAAAGTCCTCTTGTGACAATCACAGAGGAATCAGTTTGACTAATATAGTGTCTAAAATATTAGCTTCAATAATACTTCGACGCCTAATCAAAGCTCGTGAAGAGCAGATTAGAGAAAACCAGGCCGGTTTTCGACCTGGACGTGGTTGTATAGATCAGATATTCACACTACGTCAGGTTCTAGAACACAGACACACATTCAGACGCCCCACAATGGTAGTATTTCTCGACCTTAAGGCGGCATTTGACTCTGTTGATCGTGAGGTTCTATGGCAGTGTTTGTCACTGAAAGGAGTACCAAAGAAGTACATTAACCTTATAAAGGCTCTCTACTCGAACACAACTGGTAGAGTGAGAGCTTATGGCGAGAGGTCATCAGAATTGATTACCTCAAGTGGTGTTCGTCAGGGCTGTCCACTCTCCCCATTCTTGTTCAACTTTGTGGTCGACGTACTTTTAGAGATAACACTCTCCTCATCTAAATTTCCAGGGGTTGAAATTCTACCGGGAGGTTCACTTGTTGACTTAGAATATGCAGATGACATAGTTTTATTTGGTGAAGACGCCGACAAAATGCAGAGTCTTCTGACCACTCTGAGCAACATTGCAGGCATGTTCGGGATGCGATTCTCTCCCTCGAAATGCAAAATGTTGCTTCAGGATTGGGTTACATCGACACCCGAACTAGTGATAGGGAGTGAAGTAATTGAGCGTGTCGATCGCTTCACTTATCTTGGAAGTCTCATCAGCCCTTGTGGTCTGGTGTGTGACGAAATCTCAGCACGGATACAGAAGGCTCGACTAGCTTTTGTCAACTTGCGTCATTTATGGCGTAGGCGAGATATCCGTCTATCAACCAAAGGACGAGTTTACTGTGCAGCCGTTCGTTCCGTCCTACTTTATGGCAGTGAAACGTGGCTGATAAGAGTAGAGGATATTCGTAGGTTACTAGTATTCGATCATAGGTGTCTTCGAAATATTGCTCGTATGTCCTGGGACCATCGAGTAAGTAATGCAGTTGTTAGGAAACGGGTACTAGGTAAGGATGGCAAATCAATTGATGAAGTAGTGAAACTTCATCAGTTGAGATGGCTGGGACACGTGTTACGTATGCCCAACGACCGACTGCCTCGACGTGCTATGTTCAGTGGTATAGGAGTAGGTTGGAAGAAAGCTAGGGGCGGCCAGACCAAAACATGGCACAAGTCCATGAAGTCACTGACAAGTGGTCTGAGTCATGTCGGTAGGTGTAGACTCCCTGGTTGGGGACTGCGAGATGATAGCAACCGATGGTTAGAGACCCTGAATGACATGGCTCAAAATCGTTTGCAATGGCGCAGGTGCATCCACTCTCTGTGTTCTCCCAAATTTTGATCTCCTTATTCCTCCTTGTCTCTTTTTTTCTCCTCTCAAATTTATTTCACTGTATTATACTCTTTAAGTAACATCTCCAAACACTAATCTCCCCGATTACTGCTTATACTCTTATTACCTCTACTACTACGGGATTTGAATCGACCACTGCATCTCTGTGCCAATGTGGTGTGGCAACTCGAACTGATGTACGTACGTACGAAGTTCTACGTTGTTACTGACTGACTGGCTGCTACTCCTCATAGATGAACATAAGCCGACCATCACCACTCTCTATCCAACCTTGTTTTGGGCAATTCTCTCCAGCTCCTTCCAGTTGTTATTTATCCTTTTCATATCTGCTTCTATTTCCCGACGTGATGTATTCCTTGACCTTCCTCTTCTCCGTTTCCCTTCTGGATTCCAAGTTAGTGCTTGCCTCGTGATGCAGTTTGATTATTTGCGTAATGTATGTCTTATCCATTCCCATCGTCTTTTCCTAATTTTCATTTCAACTGGAAGCTGGTTTGTTCTCTCCCACAGTAGGCTGTTGCTGATGGTATCCGGCCAATGGATGTTGAGTATCTTGTGTAGACAAGTATTTATAAATACTTTCACCTTCTTGATGATGGTTGTTGTAGTTCTCCAAGTTTCAGCTCCGTACCATAGAACTGTCTTAACGTTCGGATTGAAGATTCTGACTTTGATATTGATTGAAAGTTGTCTTGAGTTCCATCTGTTCTTCAGTTGTAGGAATGTGGCCCTTGCTTTGTGAATCCTCGCCTGCACGTCTGTATCTAATCCTCCTTGTTCATCGATGATGCTTACCAGGTACATGAAGGATTTAATCTTCCAGAGTTTCGCCATCTGGAGTGATTGGATTGCTGTTCTCCGCTTTAAATTTGAGGACTTTGGTTTTCCCCTTATGTATGTTGTGGTTTACTGATACAGAGACTGCTGCTACACTGGCTGTCTTTATCTGCATTTTTTCGTGTGTATGGGATAGGTCATCTGTGAAGTCCAAATCGTCTAATTGGTTCTGAGCTGTCCATTGTATGCCGTGTTTTCCCAGTCGATCACCAGAAGAAAGAGGAAGTGGGGGAGCAGACAGTCTTGTCTGACTCCGGTTCTTACTTGGAATGCATCTCTCAGCTGTCCTCCATGCACTACTTTGCACTGTAGTCCGTCGTATGAGTTCCGGATAATGTTGACAATCTTCTCAGGAACTCCATAGTGTCGAAAAAGTTTCTATAATATCCTCCTATCTACTCTGTCAAACGTCTTTTAATCAATAAAGTTGATGTATATTGACGAGTTTCAGTCAACTGATTGTTCGACGATGATCTGTAGTGTCACAATTTGGTCTGTGCACAACCTATCCCTACGGAATCCAGCCTGTTGGTCTCGAAGTTGGGCGTCTATTGCGTCTTTCATCCGGTTCAGCAACACTGTTAGAGACTTTCTGTGGTACTGACAGTAGTGTGATGCCTCTGTAGTTCTCACATATTCTCAGATCTTTCTTTGGAATCTTGAGGTGTCCTTCTTTCGAGTCCATCGGCACTTGTTCCTCCTCCCAAATCTTCTTGAATAGAAGGTGAAGTATGTTTGAAGTTACTTCGATGTCTGACTTGAGCGCTTCGGCTGGTATATTGTCGGGTCCTGCTGCTTTCCCGCTCTTGATTTGTCCGATGGCCATCCTGATTTCTTCCGTCGTTGGTGGATTGACATCTATAGGAAGCTCTGTGTGTGTGCTGCCTCAATGTCCGGTGGATTCAATGAAGCTTGTCTATTCAAGAGTTCCTTAAAGTACTCTATCCATCTGTTTCACTGTTCTTGAATTTCAGTGATTGGCCTGCCTTCTTTATCTTTGGCCGGTCTTTCTGGTTTGCTATATCTCCCTGCTAGTTTCTTCGTTGTATCGTGAAGCTGTTTCATATTTCCTTCTCTAGCAGCTTTTTCTGCCGTCGTTGCTAGTTCTTCCACGTATTTCTGCTTGTTGGCTTTGATCCTCTTCTTCACTTGCTTGTTTGCTTCTATGTACTCAGCTTGTGCCTTGACTTCCTCTGCTCGTGTTCGGCTGGCGTGGTTTCTTAAAAATGAAAGGTAGAGTATTCGGTATCCTGCCCTTTAACATTCAGGTGATTTCAGTTAATTAGTATACTAACATTAAAGTTTCATATAAAGTCTTTGGAATTCTGTCCAGATTTTGTTTTTAATTAAATATGGACTGCAGCATATGTAACAGTATCATTAAATTGTTTCTGTAAATTCACTAACGTAATCATTCGTATACTCCAGTTAATATTTTCCAAGGCGACTGTAAAGGTAAACAATAGGGTATGGTGATGTATATATTCTTAGTTTTTAGTCAACTATGGGAAAACCATCGAATTAGATTTCGTTTTTATACGATTTTTCAATAAGGTCTATCTACAGTCTTGATGCTAGTTCATTGATCCATCCATATTGTTGCTATAAATTAAGCACCAGCTAAAACATGATACTTTTCTAAAGTCTTAGTTGTTGATCCATTGGTCGAATAGTGCAATAAGCTCAACGTTATCGCTTGCTTTCACCTATAGGTTTGCTGCACATACTTCAGTCCACGTATCTGCGCAGTGACATCAGTCCAAAACCCAGTACAACAATTTTCCTACCATTAATGATACTCTTATTTTTCACTACTTTTGTATTCCTGATCACTTTAGTTCATTGTTCAATGATGTGGCAACATGAACAGATGGATACATGTGCTCTATTCTACGCTGCTTATGACTGACAGCGCTTTGACCCTAAGCATACTCCTATCCACCACCTAATACCAAACTTGTCTGGTAAATATTGTGTCATCATTGTATCCATGTATAGACTTCCATTTTAGCATTCACTAAATGCCTTAAAGCTGTCTTTAACTATTTGATTGACTGAGCCATAATAAGTTAATCAATAGCCAATCTAATTTTGGCCTTTTACAACTCAACATCCTTAATACTTATAAGTGATTAATAAAGTTGCTAATTTTTACTTAAAATAATTAATTTATTTTACAGAAATATGCAGTTGAATTATCAATGCAAATTCAACAATCAATACGAAATTCGAATAATAAAATTGGCGCAAAGCATGAAATTAAAATGAACAAGGAAGAAGCGCTTGGTAAACCATTGGATGAAGCTTTATTGAGTTATTTTTCTGAAACACAACTTAATCAGCTATTAGCTTTAGCTAAAGAAATTCATGATGAAAGTCATAAACCATTAGAAAAGTAGTCGAAAAATGATCAACTAATACAAATGAACTTTACTACAATGTGTTGCGAACTATATCAATAAAATGTAGCGATTATATTTGTTTTTAGATTTTCTGAACTTTTTGAATTAGTTGATGTGAACAAGCTACAGTCATTTTAAAATAAACCTTTCGTATGTCAGTCAGTCAGCTACAACGTAGGACCAGGCACATATATGCATCGGTCCAAGTTGCCATACCTCATTAACACAACAAGATGAACACGGGATTCATAAAAGTAGTTCATTCAGAGGTGGTAATATATAAAAGAAAGATTGCAATAAGGATATAGTACAGGAAGAAATAATTAGTTCGTAGAAAGAAAGATATGAAGCAATTTTAATCTCTTAGTTTAAGGGAAGACAGAGAGTGTATACACCGACGCCATTGTGATCGATTCTGAGCCATATCACCCTGAGTCTCCAACCATTGGTTACGATAGTCACGCGTTCCCCAACCAAGTAGTCTGCATCTACCAACATGGCTCAGACTAGAAGTTAGTGACTTCAAGCACTGATGCCACGTTTTGGTTTGGCCGCCCCTAACTTCCAACCATCCCCAACACTGGTTAGCATTGCACGTCGTGGTAATCGGTGTTCGGCCATACGTAACACGTGGCCCAACCATCTCAGTCGATGAAGATCCACAACCTCATCAACTGATTTACCATCATTCCCTAATGCCCTGCGTCTAACCTCACTATTACTTGCCCGGTGATCCCAGCAGACGCCAGCAATATTTCTGAGGCATCTGTGGTCAAATACTAGTAGCTTACGACTGTCTTCTACTCTTAATGACCGTGTTTCGCTGCCGTAAATTAAAACAGAACGGACTGCCGCGCAGTATACTCGTCCTTTTATTGATAGACGGATATCTCGCCTTCGCCATAGGTGATAAAAGTTGGCAAAAGCCAAACGAGCTTTTCGAATCCGTACTGAGATTTCGTCGGACACCAACACATTAGGGCTGATCAAACTTCCAAGGTAAGTGAAGTTGTCGACGCGTTCTACTACTTCACTCCCCATCCTTAGTTCAGATGTTGACGCATACCAGTCGTGAAGCGCATTCCAAACATTCTGGCATTGTTGCTTAGTGCTACCAGAAGACTACATTTTATCAGCGTCTTCACCAAACAGGACTATGTCATCTGCGTATTCTAAGTTGATAAGTGGACCTCATGGGAGGAGATCAATACCCGAGAATTCAGTAGACGAGAATGTTATTTGCATCAATAGGTCTATGATGAAGTTAAACAAAAACGGAGAAAGTGGACAGCCTTGTTGGACACGACTTGAGGTTGCGAAAGCAGATGACAGTTCGCCATAAGCTCTGACTCGACTAGTAGTGTTCGAGTAAAGAGCCTTCACAAGGTTTATGTACTTCTGAGGTAGACCTTTCAATGACAGACACTGCCACAGAATCTCGTGGTCTACAGAGTCAAATGCTGCTTTTAAGTCGAGAAAGACCACCATTGTCGGACGCCGATAAGTATGCCTGTGTTCTAGAACCTAACGAATGGTGAATATGTGGTTGATGCAGCCACGACCAGGTCTGAAGCCAGCTTGATTCTCTCGTATTTGCAGTTCACGAGTCTTTGTTAGGCGTCCGATAATTATCGAGGCTAGTATTTTAGATACTATATTAGTTAAACTAATCCCAGTCAGATGGGATAGCGTCTAACTCCCAGATCTTAGCTAAAGTATTAGTCAACCTAATCGATAAAATTGGACCACCATCCTTAAAGACCTCTGGAGCCAATCCATCTGGACCAGCTGCCCTTCCTCGTTTCAGATTAACTATAGTCTTTTGAACTTCTGCTAGAGTTGGGGGACCTACTTCAATGTTTCATTCACACTGTCTAGGAATGGAGGGTAGTTGTAGAGTAGCTGAAGGCCAGCCGAAATGTTCTCTGAAATGCTCCGCCCATCGTTCTAAACGTCTGGACTGAGAGCAGATGAGAATGTCGTCTTTTTCCGAAATAGTCTGACTTACACTTGACTTCGTAGTTCCAGTTTCTTTTATTAGTCTGTAGAGCTGTCTTGTGTTTCCTATAACCGCCGCCTTTTCCATCTCTTTTGCTTTCGCTGCCCACCACTGCTCACGGTCGTGCTTAACCTAGATCTGATTTGTTGTCGCTCTTCATCGTGTGCAGAGGCTGATGGGATGAGTTTACGAGAATCCATCAGTGCAATAGACCTTGAAGAAATCCATTGGTTCTTTGTAACCTTGTGGTTTAAATCACTGATAGATGTCACTACTGTTTCCACAGCTGCTTGTATATCTTTTCAAGCAACATCTGGGTCAGCCTCATTTTCAGAACTACCTAAGTGTGACCTCAGTTGTTCCTGGAACCTACTTTTGGTTTTCTCGCTACTCAATTCAGTTCTAATGAGTCTTTTACTGAGGCCTTTTTGCGTCTACTGAGTCTCAAGCAGATGCGTGACCGTGTTAGGGCATGGTTGGAGTCCAAGCAGGTACTCCAGAATGAACGACAGTCTTCTACCGACCCTCTTCAACGATGACTGATGGCAATATGGTCTATTTGAGTCCATCGTTGGTTTGGTGTAGGGGTCGCCATGTTAGACGATGTCTCTCCTTATGCTTAAAATTAGTGCTTGCTAAAAATAAACGATTGTCTGAGCACATTTGCAGCAGACGATCACCATTATCTGTTCGCTGAGCCGGAATACTAAAATGCCCACCTAAATGTCTTTCTGCTTGGTTTAAGCTACCTACCTGAGCATTAAAGTCACCTGCTAAGAGTACTATGTCTGAATGTTTAGCTTTCTGAAGAAGTTCAGATAGCTTTCTGTAAAATTCATCTTCCACATTATCTGAGCTGCAGTCGGTGGGAGCGTAGGCAGAAACGATAAAAAGGCAACGACGTGTGTCCCTATCCTTCCGGGTTCTTACAGAGCCGTTTAGCCGAACAGCACATAAACGACTGTTAACGGGGATCCACTCTAACAGTGCTTGTTCCGCCCTCATGCTTAGTGCTATACACACACCAGTCAGTCCACGAGAACTGGCCGTCGGGTCACCAGATACACGGAGGGTGTATCTCGTTGGCTCCGTTTTGCCGAGGTGAGTCGAGTGGATGATGACCACACTAGGATCCTGTATGCGTGTTTCGGAGACACAACATAGATCAATGGTACGAGATTTCAGGGTTCTAGCCAAGGAAGCCTGTTGACCGATTTGACATAGGGTGCGTACGTTGAAGGCTCCAACGTGTAGTTTGGAGCGAGGTTTCAGTAGACCTGGGACAGTGTTTTGGGCACTAGAATCGTTGGCTATGGTGACATTTGAGGAGGAAGCCGAAAAAGGAAGTTTAGAGGTGAAAGTCGATGTAGGAGGAATAATAGGAATTGAAGAGAGAGGTTGATTATGAATACAGTGGCCTTGAGTGTTGTTAGAGGTATGAGGGCGGTTATCACTTCCCGGTTGCCCACATCGTGGAGGGGTTGTTCTGGAGGTACCTGAAAAGGAAATTGGATTAGAGGTGGTCTTAGTGACCTGAGAGCGTGACCGCAGTGCACGAAGGACAACTGCTTGAGGTCGGTCACACGACCTTTTTATGAGTAATTTTTGTGTTAGCTCCGTACTTTTTGAGACCTTACCGCCGGAGACGGATAATATAAACTAGAAGTTGTGATAGAGTAAGGTTTCATATGGTTTACACTAAGTGCAGATTTACTCAATCGGCTGTAAGTCATACATTTTTGTACGTGATGGCTAGTTCCGGCCGTAGCTTCTGTCATGGCGTGCTAGTTAAGCTTGTGTATCTAAATGACCCAGCCGAGCTTTACCCTCAGGAATAGTCATTCCTTTAGACTGTATCATATCAGACAGGTCACTTGGGGAACGGTAAAATCTAAAGCAACAACTTAGTGCTTGAGGGCGAAGTCGTACCGCAGATTGCGTAGGCGTGCGACAATAAGGTGTCTGCTTGACGTCTGCAGCGATTCTGCCTTCTCACAACGGACGAGGTTTGTAAAAGTTCCCCCAAATTAGCAGGCTTTGTCCCGTGGGTCTCAGTTACCTGCTGTGAAACGTTGTTGGGTCGTCCGTAACATTTAATCACTTAAAAGTCGGATGTTCCATTCACTCTCAGACGATCAAGATCACTTTTAGTCTATTTTTTCTTACAGTTACTTCAAGAAGTATCATTCAACCAGTACATGACAACCTCCCCCATACTTCTGTCAGCACTTGAGATCATCTTGTTCACATTCGGATCCTTGATGGTTAATGATAAAATATCGTTCGGTTGCCTGAAATGAAGTAGATTTATGCTGTTTAGACCTGTGAGTTATTGTAAATAAATAATATATTTGTAATATCCAAATGAGTAGAAAATTAGATTTTCTGACGTTTCGTGACTTAGTGTAAGTCACTTCTTCAGAGAATAAATAACTAAATTAAACTTGGATTAGTTTTAATTTAGTTATTTATTCTCTGAAGAAGTGACTTACACTAAGTCACGAAACGTCAGAAAATCTAATTTTCTACTCATTTGGATATTACAAATATATTATTTTTATTTATAACAATCAACCCAATGCTCAATTTATTCGAAATTATCAAATCAAACCTTGGTAATGATACATACTGTGAGTTATTGGTTGATGTCAAAAATTTCAGAACACTGAACTACCTTTAGACATGGAATATTAACTGATATTACGTAAAACATTTTGTTCAGACAAAATTTAGATGTTTCAGAGATGAAATGTTTTTCTACGATATCATTTGCTAGAACTATAATCATATTTATTCTAACGTGTAGTGGTCTATAATAAAAGTGGAACTGTTGCATCTCTAATAGAGGTTCTAGAAGCTAGTCAGAATTTAAAGTTACATATTAGACAAGGGTTAATAAGAATGAAATGACATACAGAAACGAGCTATCCACTGTTTTACGCGTCCTTGGTCCGATCGATAATTCGCTACTTCTGATTGGTGGCTTTGAGCTATAACAGGTGATTATAAGGAAGATAATATGGATGCGTACTCATCAAAATAAAATATAGGACAGAAATATGAAAGATAATCGTCCACTTGAAAAGTGTACGAGGAGAAAGCCAACATGTGTCAAGAGTAACTGGAAAACTATGAAGTTATGTTAGGACTAAGATAAACTAAGATATTGGACATACGACTTTTGAACACTGAGATAAGGCTTGATACGTCGAATCGCCAAAGCCTCCTCTATTCATAATTTTCGTATCCGACTTCCTCTTGAACCGTATTGTTTTGCCTTTTAAATAGTTTTGAACGAGAATTATTGTTACAGTTTACAGGATTTGTGTGCTGACCTTCATGACATGTTACGAGCTCAAAGAACGGGTGATTTCACTAACATAGTTTGATTAAATCGTCATGGTTCACTGTTCTGACCACCATTTCAAGCTATTAAGTGAGGTTTTTAATATGTAGTCTCGAACAAGTAAAGGCATCGGACATTGAACACTGGAAGCTTGCTTTGTTGGTAGTTTCATGTTAAATGGGGATTAAATATGATATTACAAATCAATTCAGTATGATATTTATTTAAATCATTGTTATTCAAATGATACTAAAAAAATAGTACAAAATAAGTGCTGTTAGAAGTATGCAGCACTTATTTCGCACTAGATGCAGATTACTTGGTTGGGTTCCGCGTGACTATCGTAACCAATGGTTGGAGACTCAGGGTGATATGGCTCAGAATCGATCACAATGGCGTCGGTGTATACACTCTCTATCTTCCCTTAAACTATGAGATTAAAATTAATTTATACCTTTCTACGAACTAATTTCTTCTTCCTGTATTATATCCTTATATGCAATCGTTTTTATATATCATTACCATTGAAGTAACTACTTCTATGAATTTAGTGTTCATCTTGTTGTGTTAATGAGGTAATGGCAACTTGAACCGATGCATGTATGTGCCTGGTCCTACGTTGTAGCTGACTGACTGACTGAGTACAAAATAAATATATCAAAATGACTATATTGATACATTATTTGGATAATGAAATAAATTTCCATCTGCTGTCTATTTCTTGTTTCTCCCTCTCTCCCTGCCTTCCTCTAGAAACCAGTTATATTCCGTCCATATGTACTGCACTGTAAAAAAATTGAGTTGTGGCTAGTACTAGAGAGTACGTGAATATGTCTATATACGGTATTTAGTAAAATTCCCGGTAGAAAGAGCAAACGTCGGTAACTTGTCAATAAAAATTATGACGTTATAAAATTCCAGATGTTACATGGATAACCTTCTTTACGAGCTTTCCGCCAATATTATTTTACTTATAATAGACGTGCCAGATTTTTTGAAAAGATTTATACAAAACTAAAGCTTTATTGAACACAAAACCTATTTAACTACACGCCTTCTTCAAAACATAATGTGGAAGTAATTATGACTGAATTCAAGATAACGAGTAGAATCGTATGTGCTAACTATATAGGAGTTTCGAAATAGTATGTGACAGCCAAATGTTCAGTTCTCTCTTGTTTTTTAATTATTTACCAATTGATATCAATCTTTGAGGAAAGTCACTCACACACTCTGAAGTCCGAACAACTCAGTGATAAAATATCAAACTGTGAAACCTGATGGTTCTGGTTCAAATCTCACTGGGAACACCATCTCCATCAAAATTGCAACTACGCTCTATTGAAAAGTGTCATATAGCACGATATCCTGTCGACCATCTACAAATACCTAACAGACTTGGATTTCTTGGATATGGTACAGAGATCAGGTTCACTCTTATTAAACTTCATTGTGTCCGATTACTAGTTTTAATCATGCAAGACAGGATTTATACACGATAAGTTAGACAAACATTCAGAAGAATTACCTGAGTTAATGTAATTCTTGATAAGAAATAAAAGTATTGAAATTAATTAAGAACACTGAATTTTAATAGTTGAGATCATGAGTCATTTGAAGCTAGACCACCATGAAAAACCTGGATGCACTGAACGGTTGTTTCGTCCTACTACGGGACTCCTCAGAAGTGCACATCCACGATCCCGCCTCACAAGATTCGAACCTAAGACCTATCAGTCTCGCGCGTGAGCGCTTAACCAGTAGACCACTGAGCCGGGCGGTATCCAACAGTGTTAATGTTTAACTTCAACTCATCCACCTATTTTCATTTATCCATTTATAATTCTAGTAAGAAATCACAGTGATCTATCTGTATAAACTTCTATTTTAGAAGTGAGACAATGGTTGAATAATATCGTAATATAGTAACTCGCTGAAGACAATGGTGGATGTGTCGCTCAATTTCGTGGATTAGAGACTTATAGCTCCTGTGTTCGAATCTCGCGAGGCGGGATCGTGGATGTACATTGCTGAGGAGTCCCACAGTAGAACGAAACGGCCGTTCAGTGCATTCACGTTTCCCATGGTAGTCTAGCTTCAATCGACTCATGATCTCAACTATTAAAATTACTATAATATCCACAAAGCCCTTTTGATATCAATAAGATTGAATCTCACTGCATACATTTAATTCATCCATAGATATCTATTCTCATAGAAATAAACGTGTTTACTATTAATTAGCTAATATACTCATCATTACAATGCTATAGTACACTATACATACAAAGTCATATGTCACATAAAGAGATATTAAAGACATTTTTGTGTAATAATACTATTAGTTGTAATAGGAATGAAATATGAAGTTTTGGTCCACTTCATTTTCTATTCATAGTTAGGTTACTACTTCATTTCAATGTCCACCCCATATTTCTTTTGAATGTCCACAACCATTTTTATTACGTCGTCGAATATAATCCGTTGGTGCACCGTTTATAATAAATCTATCAGCTATTTCACCTTCAATTGATGTTCCAGGTGGTGTCTAAATTAAAAGAAGAAGGAAAAAAAGAATGAAACTACTAAATTATTACAAAATTAACCTCACAAGTAACGAACTTTTGAAAAATGTAAGTTAAGATCGACACTTTCTTTGAACTTTTCCAGTAATTCCCCAAAATGTGGTTACCTGAAATTCCCTTATATTTTCTCAAAGTTAACTACTAATGTTTTCATAAATGGAACTATATTCACTTGGTGTCGTTTGGCTTGTATCTTCCCATTGAGGTTTAAGGCTGCAATTGATCAGTCTGTTATTGGCATATGTGCATACTGTGCGTATGCCTCGATATTACCTTAATTCACAAGCTTTTTTTGTAAGCAATGATGGATAGTGGCTAGCAGTGGAATCCAGTTTGACGCGCGTTTCATCCTATTTGGGACTCGTCAGTTGGTTGTTCTGCATCTCAGAGTTGATGTTCACTCTAAGACTTAAACCCAGTACCATTCGCTTCAAGCACCATCACGTTGTCCACTTAGCTACTTAGTCTTGATAGCCACTTGCTAGTGCAATGGAGTGAAGTTGAAATTCACTTGGTATTATTTACTTGAATCTTCCTATTGATGTTTAGGACTGTAATTGATCAATCTGACGAGTCCCAAATGGGGCGAAACACGCGTCCTGGGTTCGACTGCTAGCCACTATTCATCATTGCTTGCAAATGGAACTACAGTTCTTAAATTAAAAAAATATTCCTATTGGCAACAAGTTTGAATCAATCTTTAAAGGTGTGCGATAGACAAGTCCCGAAGAAAATATTTGATAAATTGATATGCCTGGATGTTAGTAATTTCTAGCTTTGAGCTATGAAAATATCGATACCACGATCTTTTTACCGCCCCCCGCTCCTCTTCCTCAATTATTCTAAGATGCACTATTGAAAAAAAAACACTTACTGGTAGAGATCAAAGGAAATTGACTTCTATAGATAACATATGAGTAGAATAATTATGAAAATAGGATAAACATTTAAAGTATACAAATATATCCTATTGTGGGACTCCTTAGCAGTGCGCATCCACGACCTCGCCCCCTGTGAGATTCGAAACCAGGACCTACCGGTTTCACGCGCGAGCACTTAACCACTAGGCCACTGAACCGGCCGCCATCTAACGGTGTTAATGTCTAACTTCAAGCAATCCACAAAATTGAGCGACACATCCACCATTGTCTTCAGTGAGTTACTATCTCACAGTAGATCCGGTTGAACTACACTTGTGATGGTTTCTCACTAGAATTCCAGGAAATACCTCTTGAAGCCAGTCACTAATGAGCATATATTGATTAATATCAGATGGGTTTTGTGGATATTAGAGTAATTTCAATGGTTAAGATCATGAGTTAGTTGAAGCTAGACCAGGGGGGCGAGGTCATAGATGCGCACTGCTGAGGAGTCCCACAGTAGAACGAAACGACCGTTCAGTGCTTCCAGGTTTTCCATATTGATCTAACTTCAACTGACTCATAATCTTAACCATTGAAATATAAAAATATATACTGATCATTAGGAAAAATAGAATCTATAATTATAATGAAAATGAAAGGTAATTTCTGTTTCTAAGGGTTATGAGAAAATATAAATTAGATTTTACATAATTAAAAAAAATAGCCTATAATTAGTTTTTAAAAGATGTAACATCTTTAATAGGAAAAAAAACTTTTGAAATAAATTCATAAGAACAATATTGTACTTTTATTTAAAATGTTCAAAATTGAATTGTTAGATTGTTTATAAAACATATATGATTGAACCTATTTTTAGATTTTTGTGTTCTTTAGGGGGTTACCTGTAGTGTTTATATGAACTAATGATTCCATTGTACATGTTAAATGCTTGATTTCGAATTCTAAGTACAGTACTTTAGTTTGTGGTTATCTAATACTTCTTGATCCGATTACGTTATTTCTGGGATTTTTAAGTCGTACTACAATTCAAATACTCCTGATTATCACATTGGCGTCGCGATGTACCCTGTGATGGAACAGTTGGACATACATTCAGATTTTGATACTTTTAAGGATTATTTTGAAAGGTTCGAAATCTGGGCTATGACTAAGGAAGATGATGAGGATGTTAATATTGTAGCTCACTTCCTCACATTCATCGGAAAAGAAGCATATAGCTTATTAAAAACTTGGATTATGCCGGAAAAGCTTGTTTCGCTTCCTTATGCAACTCTCAAGGAACTACTGCTAGACTATGTTAAGTATACAAATTTCGAATGTGGTAAAGGCGGAGAATTTCATAAAATTTTTCATCAGGACATCGAAAATTCCACCAAATTACTATGTTATCCCAATCCAATGCGTACTCAACGTTGTGTTGATAGTTCATTGAGAATATGCGATACAGTTCACGAAGGTGGGATCAAGTTTGGTGAATGTTTATCCTGTGGCAAATTTCATTCTCGTAATTCATGTGCATTTCGTAATGCTGAATGTTTTAAATATGGTGAGATTGGATACATTCAATCAGTTTGTCATACTACGGTTCATTCCACTGCAAATAATGCTAAAAATTACAATTGTGATCCTATTAAGTTTGGTGTTTCTAATAATCATTTATCTTTATCCTCTACTTTGAAAAGCGGTATAGAGTCGCATAGCACTCCAGAGTTAAATGAAACTCAGAATCCTTGTGAGACAACAGTTTCTGATCAATCAATTTGTCAGAGTTCTCATGTTATTGTACCAGATATGGTTTTTCTTAATGATTCACATAGTTCTGATGAAATTCCTTGCAAATCTGAAGAAAATATGTTGAGTGAACATAATTATGATCGAAAACCTGATGTAGTCTTGATAGATGTTGATTTTTCCAATGATATTCATAATAAATTTGAGGAAACTAATTCAGAAGAATCAAATCTCGATTTCCTCATAATGCATTTGTTTCTTGTAGGAAAGTTGTTCAATGTGAAATACGAGTACTAAATGAGCTCGATTTCGATTACAATTCGGATGATTTCATATCAACTGCTGTTTATCCTTATCACAAATTCACTTCCAATGTATACTCCAATCAATGTGAGAAATATGTTTTAAATGAAGCCACATTATTCATTAATTGGGGATATAAAGATCCAACATTATTTCGTGGGGGAAGGTATTGCTGAGAAATATGTGCTTTGAATTGTAGATAGCGGTTTCGACATACAATTGACACGGTGATTGTATACAATCCTAGGAAGCAGGTGAATGTGTTCCGATTTCGGTTGTTAATTCCAATACTAATGAGCATATTCTAGATCATATAGAGTCTACATTCAATACACTGTTGGATAGACACAGAATGAACTTAAGAAGACACTTAGACTTTAATTTAAACTGTGGCGAATGTGGTGTTTGAATGAACTAATGATTCCTTTGTACTTGTTGAATGCTTGATTTCGAATTCCAAATACAATACATTCGTTCGTGTTTATTTAGTAATTCTTGATCAAATTGTATTATTTCTAGGATTCCTAGTTTGTACTATAATTCAAATACTCCTAATCATCAAATTACCCAATTCATTATCGGATGATTTTTTTTCTTACAAAAATTTCTCACACAATGTAACTATCGTAGCATTCAATATCAGTATATACATAGAATTCAATCGTATATTCGAAGAAATAATGAAACTCAAGAAGGAGATAGAAAAAAAGTGAATACATCTGTATAATTGTAACCTGTTCTGAATCCTGTCGTCCAATGTTTTCAACCGGTAATCGTGATCATAGCTACGAATCCAACCAAGTAGTCTATGTTGTTATGCATTCACATTATCAGCTCAATTTCCAAATGGAAGGAAAACAGTTATAATAACTGGTTATGTCATTACCATCTTTCCAGTAAAATATTCAAACTATTATTGATAATGAAAATAACTATGATTTTCTTCAGTAGTATTGTAATGAACAAGAACACGAGTGGGGATAATTGAATGTATTTGACACGAAATTACTGAGTATCTCACTAAGATCTGAGAAACATACAGTAAATAGTTAATTTGCCAAATATTAATCCATTGTCTCGAACTTGACTGTTCATTTTGCAAATATCAGTCCATCGACTCAGATTTCATTGTTCATGCATTTTCATACAAATGGCTTTCCTTTCCTGTTTTTTTCCTTCTTGATCTTCTGCTGTAATACATTCTATCCGTGACTATCGTTATATACTACTTATGTGTATATAAGTAGCTCACAGCACAATATAATTCATATGTTCATGTAAATGACTTCGGTTCAAAACTAAGATGTTTTATGCTCATGACGAATCAATATTTAAAGTAAAAAAACCTCTAAATATTTATTCTTAGTAAACTTAATTAAGGGTTTATTGTATGACCTATTTTTTTTCTAAAGAAAAGAACTTTGATGTTGAAACATGTTTGTTCAATATTGAATTACAGGTTAACTGACCCCAAATGCCCTGGTACGGATGAGGATGAGAAGAGTTCACTCTCCCTCACAAAATGCTCTCACATGGCCACGTATATATAACCATTGACAAGGAAGTCATAATCACTGCCTTCTCGAAACGGAGGTTATTATTTACGAAATTGAGAGGACGAAAAGCGAATGTCCAGTGCTTATACGGGTCAGTGACTATGCAGAATCGACTTAGGGGAGTAAAAAAGTCCTGATTCCGAATCAATGGTGCACATGAGCTCCAGTATTCTGAGGGGAAAAATGGCGTATGAACTAATTATTGGTCACCGGATATTATGGAACTTCATTTCCTGACATTGCTCCACTGCGTTGTGTATAAGACCTTTAGATCAAAGGCTCCGGTTATGTCCCCCTTTGAAAACCACCTGCTTCAGTTCAGGCACCCAGACAATATCACAGCCTTCAAAAAAATCAAATGAGATTTGTGTGGCGCATATATGTATCTGGTGCCCCCTTAATTATTTTTATTTTAACACATAGATATTGGTACAAGGAGGCACCAACTACATATGCGCCACACAAATCTCATTCGATATGTGTGAGGGCTACGATACTGTCTGGGTGCCCAAACCGAAGCAGGCGATTTCCTAGGGGGCCACACCCAGAGCCTTCGACCTGAAGGTCTGATCCACAAGACAGTGGAGCATCGTGAGGAGATTCAGTCCGATGGTAACCGGTGACCAACGATTGGTTCGTACGCCATTTTTGCCCTCTGGATACTGGAGCTCATGTGCACCATTGGTTTGGAATCACGGTATTCCAACTCCCTTAGGTGGACTCTCCATGTCCACTAACCCTTTTAAAGTGCCGGACATTTGATTTTCGTCCTCTGAATTCCGTAAACAATACCTCTGGTGTGAGAATGCAATGATTAGGAATTGTGTGGCAGAGGCTATATACGTGTGGCCATGTGAGAGCATTTGGAGAGGGTGAGCGGACTCTCCGTGCTCTCGGTCGTACCAGGGCATTTGGGGTTGTGTAGAAGAGCTATTCCTAGATTCAATCACTAACTACAATCTATCTATTTCTTCAACAACAACAACAACAAAATAAATGATTTATCTATCTATATATATCTATCTATCTATCTATCTATATATATATATATATATATATATATATATTCATTAATGAAATAAAACTAACCTGACCAGTTTTTTCTAATAATTTTTGTATATTTAATGATTCAAAATATGATTTAGCATATGGATCTAATTGTCCATTATATGGTGGTATAATAGATCCATGTTTTGGATTTGCTTTAGAATAATCATCACAGATTTTTCTAACAGCAATACAATCTAATATAAATTGACGTTCTAATAATTCTAATTGTTTTAAATCAATATGTGAATGAATTTTATCAAGATAATTATCATTTAGTTTATTTTGTTTTTTGCAACAAACCATTTTTCTTTTTTTCTTTTTTCTTTTCTTTTTTCTTTTTCTTAAACAATCAGTCTTCTTGTTTGAATGAATTCAATGTTTCAAAGAGTTGACTATTCTGTTCAATGTTTCAAAGTGTTGAATAGTCTGTTCAATGTTTCAAAGTGTTGAATAGTCTGTTCAATGTTTCAATATGCGTGTTGTGTTTGTTTTAAATAGTACTAGTAGTGGTATCCAGGAGAAAGAAATAATCTAGTAGGGTTTTATGAATTCATATTCCTTTTTTTTCCTTCCAATGTTTATCATTGGTTGATATTTAAAAGAAAAATGAAATGATACACATACATACATACATACATACACACACACCTATGTGTATCGTTTTGATATGGATATCTATTTTGTATCATGACTTATACAATTTTACATCAAATGAATGATTTAAAGTACAATTGAAAAAAAGTACAATTTTGAGTAATTTTGAACTTTGATGATTTTTTTTCTTCTTTTTATTAAATAATTACTTTATCAGAAAGGGTTTTGTGGAGATTGTAGTAATTTAAACAGTTGAGATAATGAATGCGCACTGCTGAGGAGTCCCACAATAGGACGAAACGGCCGTCCAATGCTTTCAGGTTTTCCATGGTGGTCTAGCTTCAATTGACTCATGATCTCAACTATTTAAGGTACTTTATCACAAAATACTAGAACTATAACAGTAGTGAAGAGAAACGAACACGTTGAGACTTTAATTTATGGACGACCTTTTAGCAACTCTGAAGTGACTTTGAGAGTGAACAACTCCTAATTAGGACTAAATAAGGGTTATAAAGCAGTTGGAATTCTCATTTACAAGTGATGGTTAGGGTTTAGAATTAGATTTAGGGTTTTCATCACGAACTGACATCAGCTATAATGCCTAAACTCTATTTAGTCAAATGGATGAATGAATTCCGCGCCCAAATTCGTGACTCGTTATCTTACATCTGATTGGCTCGTTCATAAATTATAGCCTCGCCACGAACACTAAACCCTAGTCAAATTATTCAGTTATGAGTTTTTGACTTTCTCAGACAAATATAAAGAACTGAATATATGAATAGGTAGCCCGTTGTACAGTTCAATCTCGTTTTGTCTACATTATCCTTTCTCTTATTGCCTATCTAAATACTATTTCCTTGGAGAATGTCCAGCCGTTTTCTAGACTGTATATATTATCAAGAGAGCTTGACTATTTGGTTAGGGTGATTCAGGCTAAAAATCTAATGAGTTTAGTGGTGTTTGCTAGAGTATATGTCAGCTAAACAGTTACACAGTTTTAATAGT
Organism: Schistosoma haematobium; assembly: GCF_000699445.3. NCBI lineage: Eukaryota > Metazoa > Platyhelminthes > Trematoda > Strigeidida > Schistosomatidae > Schistosoma > Schistosoma haematobium. The sequence continues at coordinate 5,398,310 of NC_067198.1, forward strand.
TGAGATCATGAGTCAGTTGAAGCTAGACTATCATGGAAAACTTGGAAGCATTAGACGGTCGTTTCGTTCTATTGTACGACTATTCAGCAGTGCTCATCCACTATCCTGCACCAAAAGGACTCGAACCTACTGCCTTCGGACTCGCACACGGACGCTAAACCTCTTGCATGGCTACGCGTATACACAAACTAACAGGAAAGTCCTAATCTCTGACTTCTGGCGGCGGAGGTTGTCATTTACGCAATTGAAAGGAAGGAAAGCGAATGTTTGGTGCTTCAATTGAGTTGGTGGATATGAAGGATCCACCTAGGGGAGTTGTAAAACCCTTATTCTAAACCAATGGTGCACATGTACTCCAGTATCCTGAGGGAAAAAATTGCATATGAACCAATTTTTTGACACAGGCTACCATGGGACTGTATCTCCTGACGTTGCCTCATTGCCTTATGGATCAGACCTTCAGGTCGACGACTCCAGTTGTGTTCCCCATGAAAACCACCTGCTTCGGCTTGGGCACCCAGACAGTATCACAGCCCACACACAACTCAACTGAATTGTATGGCACATATGTATTAGATGCCTCCTTGTATCAATATTTATATGTTCAAATAAATACATAAGTAATAGACCACTGAGCCGGCATCCGACGGCCTTAATGTCTAACTATAACGATTCCAAGATAATAATAATCTTTCTAAAACTACTATAGTTTTACAGATTTCATTATTTCACTAACAAAATAATCTTGATTTTTACAAACTTTCTCTTTATCAACAGTCGAGATCATGAGTCAGTTGAAGCTAGACCACCATGGAAAACCCGTAAGTACTGAACGGCCGTTTTGTCCTATTGTGGAACTCCTCAGCAGTATCATCCACGATCCCACTTCGCGGGATTCAAACCCGGGACCTGTCAGTCTCGCGCCAGACGCTTAACCAACTAGACCACTGAGCCGGTGTTAATGTCTAACTCCACAAAACCCTTCTGTTGCTAATCGACATATGTTCACTAGTGACTGGCTTCAACAGGCATATCCTGAAGTTCTAGTGGGAAGCAATGACCAGTGGAGTTCAACCGGGTCTGTTGTGAGATAGTAACTCACCGAAGACAATGGTGGATGTGTCGCTCAATTTCGTGGACTAGTCGAAGTTAGACGTTAACACCATTGGATGCCGGCTCAGTGATCTAGTGGTTAAGCGCCCGCATCCGAGACTAACAGGTCCTGAGCTCGAATCCCGCGAGGCGGAGTCGTGGATGCGCACTTCTCTATCAAATCTTCCTATTATAACATATCAATTAAGAATCTCTATTGTCTTTCTTTTCTTCATATTCAATGATTGTTAGTTATTTAAGAAGATGTTAATTCGTTTTGCAATGTACTAATTCAAATTTATCATTATTTGTTGATGATCTTTTGTTTGAATTGTGAAATTACGTGAAGTACAAATCAAATTCTTAAAAAACAAACAACATATGATCACTCATCTGATCTTTGATTATGTTTAGATGCTTAGGGAATAGGATATTTATGTTATAGTAATGGTGATGTTTAGATTATCATTAATATAAAATAAAAGTCAGTAAAATTGAACATGTTCAATCTAATTAAATGAGTTAGTTGTATCAAGTTTCAGTTGACTATGATCACCACTACAGATCGACTACCAAGTCAAGTCCCTCCATAGGATAAATATTAAAAGGACAGTTGTAGATTGTAGTTAGGATATATTGATAATGATTTCGTGGTATCTAAATAATACCGAGATCGTGCCAAAGTTTACAGGTGAGAATACCGTGTGTACGTGAGTAAGTTGAAGGTCACAAACAATGGAAAAAGTATGTTTTTGATACAATTAAACAAAAAGGTACAGTTGGTTATAATAATAAATGTTTCCATTACATCAATTGAATTCTCTTCATAAAACTAAATCACTACAATTGTATAGGAAACCATTTTATTGAAGTATCATATACATGGTTCTGTTTATTAATCTATAAAAAGAATAGGAAAAAGTGTTATTTTAGATCCTACAACGAGATTCCAAAATATTTTAACTTAAAGGGAGTGATTGCTATTAATTTCGTAATACCTAAGCAACTAAATAATTTAGAACATCAAGTGGATACTCGCGGGGGACGGGATCGTGGATGCGCACTGTTGAGGAGTCCCACAATTGAACGAAACGGCCGTCCAGTGCTTCCATGTTTTCCATGGTGGTCTAGCTTCAATTGAATCATGATTTCAACCACTGAAATTTCTAAAAACCTCCACAAAACCCATTCTGATAATAATAATCACCTGCTCACTAGTGACTGACTTCAGGAGACACTCCTGGAGTTCTAGTGAGAAGTCGTTACCAGTGGAGTTCAACCACGTCTGTTGTGAGATAGTAACTCACTGAAGACAATGGTGTACGGTAGCGAAACTTTGTGGACTGGTTGAAGTTAGACATTAACACCGTTGGATGCCGGCTCGGTGGTCTAGTTGGTTAAGCGCCTGGCGCGAGACTGATAGGTCCTGGGTTCGAGTCTCGCGGGGTGCGGGGTCGTGGATGCGCACTGCTGAGGTGTCCCATACTAGGACGAAACGGCCGTCCAATGCTTCCAGGTTTACCATGGTGGTCTAGCTTCAACTGACTCATGATTTCAACCAGTGAAATCAAGTGGATACTTTAAAATCGCTTTAAAATCCTTGCTAAACTGATTTACCTGGTTAGAAACGAACAGCTGTTAGTCTTTCTTTTCACTGGTAACTTTTCCTGTATATCGCTTCAACATTTTCATTCACTCATTAGATTACACTGTTCATTTCTAGTGTGTTATTATATTTTTAACTAATTAACTTTATTGCCAACTATTTCATCACACAACCATTTAATGTCAACCTTGTTTTTTTATACCGCTTTAGTGGATCTTTTAGGGACTTCTATTGAATATTTCTAATTTTAAGCAAATATGGGTGGCAGCCAGCAGTAGAATCCAGGATACGCGTTTCATATGTCCATCTTTGATTAGAATGAATGTGACTTAAGGTAATATGAAAGCAATCCGCACAGTATGCGCATATGCTAATAAGAGAGACTGATCAATTGCAGTGTTAAACATCAAGGGGATGATTCAAGTAAACAATATCAAGTGATTTTTAACTTCACTCCATTGCATCAGCAAGTGGCTATCAAGACTCAGTAGCTAAGTGGATAACGCTATGGTGCTTGAAGCCAATGGTACTGGGTTGGAGTCCCAGAGTGAACATAAACTCTGAGATGAAGGTACATCCAGCTGACGAGTCCAAAATAGGGCGAAACGCATGTCCTGAATTTCACTGCTAGCGACTATCCATCTTTGCTTATGATGCTTGTGAATTAAGGCAATATCAAGGCAACCCGCACAGTATTCACATATGTCAATAAGAGAGATTGATCAATTGTAGTCTTAAACATCAACAGAGAGATTCAAACAAACAATACGAAAATGAATTTATCTCTAATTTTGTTTACATTTTTATAATACCATGCTGATATTTGTTTTCATCAACTTCTATGCGATATCATCTCCATTTTAAACTTTATGAGAAATTTTACTACTGAAATATTACAGTGTAGCGGTAAATAAATCTTCAAAATCAATAGCTCTGTAAGTCTACGACATTGGATGCTGACCATATTAGTTTTAATGGACTTACCTAGCTGAAGGTGCTAGATCAATCAATTCTCGATATATTGATAACCTATGAAATATATCTTCGGACCTCCTCGCTTCTGTCTTTTGATTTCACTTAGTGGGTACGATTCATATTAGAAGGTGTTACTGGTTAAAGCGCTGTCAAAATCTATATACCTGTGGCATCTTCAAGGAGGTGAAGTTGAAAATTATGGAGAAATAAAGTGAGTTGTTCATATTTTTATAATGTTAAATATATAATGACAAATAACCCTCTGAAATAAAGAGCTTACTAGCCATTCTATGATAATACCAGCTTCTCATGTTCGAACAGACATTTATTCCTGAAATTTTTAGATTAAAGATTACCACCTAGAACGATACATATAGGACTTTAATAAACTTCTGTTTAAGTTGAACCTTGAAATTCAAGGTGCATTGTTTGTTTGACATAGTGATTATTTTTCTCAGAATACACTGTTACTAAGGCCACTCTCTGTTCTCATTCAATCAGCTAGCACGTGACATATAATTAATATCACTGCTACCTGAATTTCCTATTACTAGATTATCCATGAAGTCATAAATAGCGACACGATATCAGAATTAAACGAAATTTACTCTTGTGTAATTTCAATAATTTGCATCTTATTCGATAGAAAACTAGCAGAAATGTTAAACTAGTTTCGATATAATGTAACTACAATCAAAATCATAGAACAAATAGTTTGAACTAATAATCAGTAAGTTTTGAAAATGAGTTTTAATTATTCAATTTGTGTACAACATTTAAAGACAATCGTACTTATTGGAGAGAGACATGTAGATCTCACAGATATTATCTTGACCCAACCTACATTATTACACTATAGCACAATAATAATACTTACATTACACAGGCAAATGGTATGATAGTCACTGTTATGAACACTGTCAAAGTTGTCAACATTAACACTTTCAAAGTTTGTGTTGAATCGCATTTACATCCACCTTCTAGTCTGAGCCATGTTGGTAGATGCAGACTATTTGGTTGGGGTCCGCGTGACTATCGTAACCAATGGTTGGAGACTCTTGGTGACATGGCTCAGAATCGATCACAATGGCGTCGGTGTATACACTCTCTGTCTTCCCTTAAACTAAGAGATTAAAATCGCTTTATATCTTTCTTTCTACGAACTGATTCTTTCTACTTGTACTATATCCCTATTGCAATCTTTGTTTTATATATTACCACCTCTACTTTTATGAATCCGGTGTCCATCTTGTTGTGTTAATGAGGTATGGCAACTTGGACCGATGCATATATGTGTCTGGTCCTACGTTTTAGCTGACTGATTGACTGATTTATAATATACTTTACTATCCATATGGTTCGTTCGTATTTTCGAGTTTATATCTTGATTGTTAACATAGAATAAATCAAATGTTTTAAAGATCATATTATCAGTAAAAATTAAAATGAAATGGTCTTCACTATCTAATTTTCTAATGAGAAGCCTTCACGTGGTTAAAATACATGACGATGGAGAAAAGTAACGGATTTATGTCCACACAATCGAAAAAAACTGTCATTTGGACAAACAAATCGTTAATAATTTAATATTTGAATTCATGAGTCAGTTGAAGCTAGGCCACCATGGAAAACCTGAAAGCACTAGATGGACGTTTCGTCCTAGTATGGGACTCCTTCGTAGTGCGTACCCTCGATCTCGCCCCGCGAGAGGAGTCCCATACTAGGACGAAACGTCCATCTAGTGCTTCCAGATTTTCCATGGTGGTCTAGCTTTAATTGACTCTTGAATTCAATCATTAAATTACTAAAAATCGCCGCAAAATCCCCTTCTGAAATCGTTAATAATTAAATAATGATATATTTATAGTATCCAAATAAGTAGAAACTTCAGTTTTTGACGTTTCATGACTTCACGTAAGCCAATTCTTAGAAGAAAATGAATGATTATTTGCTCTGAAAAAGTAACCATCACGAAGTCACAAAATGTTGAAAATTCACATTTCTGCTCAATGGGAAATTAACAACATAACATTACTTCATTATTACCTTTCTACAAAATGGTTAACATTTTGAAGCAAACTAGGAGATAGTTTCTGAACAGTGAACGTTACATTCTGATTTAACGCGTTGTTAATTTTTTTTCTTTCTCTCATGTATACTACAATAATAAGACCAGTCAAGTCATACCACATCCAGGATTCATGATTCAGAATAGAAAATCAGAGTATAACCTAGATAATTAATTTATCAAATACAATTACACGCAGTCAGTTTCAGTGGGTCCCGAGTAGAAATCAATGAAAGTAAAGAAAATCACACACTTAGCAGTCTGTTTGTCCACGCTTAACGACCAATCATATTTTAATTTAACTACAGCATATTCATGTAAACTATATGGCTATGTAGAGCTGAAGGTCTCATATGAGCCCGGAGGTTCTCCATTGGTATTGTGGATGGTTCGGCATTCCTTTTTGCAGTCGTTCATAATCCGACTATGTAAATACTCAATTTAATTGTTGATCATTAAAGACGCATTCCAATGACAATTGTGAAATATTTAGGTCGAGTCAATGGTTATTTACTGGCAGTTACTTCGAAGTGATTGATGATATTGCTGTTTTATTAAAAACATATTTATTGTTTTTCTGATCACAACGAGTTTTTAAGATAAACAAGGTAATTAAAGTATTCAAACCGAGAATTGGCTTGTGAACTATGAGAGTGTCAAACATTCTGGGTACTGATGGAAAAGTTTCTTGAAATGTTTCCCTTTAAACTAAAAAGTGAGAGATTTCTAAGGCATAATAAAGTATGCATGATTGTAAAGCCCTTCCTAAATTAAACAGTGATTCAGTATTGATAACGATTGTATTATTCTCAATTGACACTACTAGCTGAACAGACTGAATCAAGTAGTACATTATGGACTGTGAAAAAATCTCTTCCGAATTCATATAACCAGCTCATCAGCCTTAAAATCTTCAAATACTACCTCTAAATCAACTTAATTACGCCTGTCACTCCTCGTAGTGAAGCACAGATTGCCCATCAGTATTGTCCGTCCATTTCTGTCCTGAACAATCCTTTCCAGTTGTTTTCAGTTGCTTTTCATCATTTTCATTTCCACCTCCAATTCTCGGCTTAGTGGAATCTTTGGCCTTCCTTTATTCCGTTTCCTTCAAGGATTCCAAGTAAGTGCTTGTCTTGTGATGTAGTTTGGTGATTTTCTCAATGTATTTTTTATTCACTTCCAACGTCTTTTCTTTTCCCGCTGGCTTGTTCTTTCCCACATTAGACTGTTGCAGATGGTATTCGGTCAACGGACATCGGGTATCTTGAGTAGACAATTGTTCGTAAATACCTGTACTTTTTGGATGGTCATTGTGGCAGTTCTTCAAGTTTCATTTCCATACAGCAGAACTGTCTCGATGCTTGTGTTGAAGATTCTAACTTTGATGTTGGTTGACAGTTGCTTTGAGTTCCGCATGATCTTCAACTGTAGGAATGCTGTCCCTGCTTTGTCAATCGTCGCCTATACGTCTGCGTCCTATCCTCCCTGTTTGCCGATGGTGCTACTCAGGTACATGAACGTTTCCACGTCTTCCATTGTTTCTTCATAAAGTGTGATTGGGCTGGTGTTCTACATTTGAGGATGTTTGTTTTTCCCTTTGGTGTGTCAAGGCCTACTGATGCAGAGACTGCTGTTACACCAGTTGTCTTCATTTGCATTTGTTCGTGTGTATGGGATAGAAGGGCTAGGTGATCTGCGAAGTCCAAATGCTCTAGTTGAATCCAGACTGTCCGTTGCGTTCCGTGATTCCTCTCAGATATGGAGGTTTCATAATCCAGTCAAACACCAGAAGAAAGGGAAAGGGGAGAGCAAACATCCTCGTCTGACACTGATCCTCACCTAAAATGCATCTGTCACCTGTCCTCCTTGTGCAACTTAGCGGTGTTGTTTGTTGTGTAAATTCCATATGACATTGACGGCCATAGCAAGTACATCATGGTGCCGAAGAAATTTCTATACTGTTCTTCTATCCACAGTGTCAAACGCCTTCTCATAATCAATGAATTTGATATTTAGTGACGAGTTCCACTCAGCTGATTGTTCGACGATGATACGTAACGTCGCGATTTGTTTTGTACATAACCGATCCTTACGGAATCCTGTCTATTCGTCTATGCCTGACTTTAGTGCTTTGGCCGGCATATTGTCAGGTCCTGCCGCTTCCTCACACTTCATTTGTCTGATGTCCATCCTGATTTCTTCGATCGTCGGTGGAGTGACATCTATAGGAAGGTCTGTGTGTGCCGCCTCGATCTCCGATGGATCCAGTTGAGCTGGGAACCTGGGTACGACGGAAGGGTAATCTACGTCAAGGGCTAGTCATGAGATGTGATTTTGAAGTCAGCTGGTTGGTCAAGCTATTCCCATCCAACTCGACTAGGTCCTCAGTCATTCGACATAGATCATCTACGTTGGTGATCAACAGCTAATTGAGGACCATGTGTTCGTTTACAAGCTTATTCAAGTTACTCCAACTATGAAAACTTTCCTAGGGGTCTCTACGATCGTCCAGCTAAGAAATAATTCCTAAGCAACTTTGAAATCTCACTAAGTTCATCTCTACGGACTTAAAAAAGTATCTGTAGCATTTTTAGACTGAGAAATTGACTTACGTTTTTCAATATAATGAAATATTCTTCTTATGTTCGATGCCACTGGAATAATTTGATGTGCTTTATCTTAATAACTTCGATTGATCAAGAATAATATTTTCTCTCTCCAGATCATCAAAGTACCAGAGGAGGTACTTCACCTTTCCATACCTGAGCAATGTTTTATGCAACTCAGCTGATGCTCAGCTGACCCTGAAATTCAAATCAGTAATAATTTTCATAGATCGACTATACTAAAGAATAGGAAAATTCATGATAATAGTGAGAAAGAAATCTTATGAAGATAGGCTTCAATGCTTGTGGTTATCCTTTCTGAGTCGTAAGAGGATAAGACGTAAACTGACGACGGCATACAACATACTAAGCAAGCCAAGCCACCCCAACACATATATCCTACAAAAACCTCACCAACACGGTCGACGAGTCGATCCCTAAATTATCGGATATCACGTAGTACAGTCTCGGGTATACTTCCGCCTATTTTGATGACAGCTTTGATCATTTAGCATGCTGCCCTGGCAGAAAGGATCACAGCAACCTAAGGCTATTGCTTCACGAGGATATTTGATAATGATTGCTCACGGAATTTCATCTCCTGTTCAGAAAAGCGGTCCCTAATGAATATCTTGTAACTTATTTGCTTTCATCATAATCAGATATCATCACTTTAGTCTTATCTCTTTAACCCTCAACTCCTTCTACCTGTGGTTACACTTCGGGTTTCTCAAATCTTTAGCATAATTAATTGATTCACTTATTTGTTTCTTTAAACGATCAATTTCGCCTAGCTCTCCTACACTCAGACTTCTTCTTTTTTCTTTTTCAAACTATAGCCAGTCAAAAAATGCGGTAGCTGATAGTGCCAGGAACCATACTGTTGTGGAACAAACATAATACCCAAACACATAAATATCTACTAAAATGACTAGAAATATTCAAGTTGAGTGACTGAACACCTCTAACTGAGCATTAATGAAGACGTTTAATCGTAGTGAAACACAAAAGAGCGAACGCAAAGGATTTGATCGTTTCATACAAGCTCGTCACAAACATGTTTATTATTGAATTTTGAAATTACCTAACCTTGGGGGACGCAAATTGTATATAGTTAGGCGTTACAGTGAGGAGATACCGTAAATTTGGTTTAAAATTGCTTTTAGTCTGCAATTAACTCCAAGTATAAAGTGCTTTAGTGTCTAAAGGTTGATTAAGTTGTGATGTTTGGCAAGTTTTGGCATTACATCCCCAAAACGTTGTTGATTTACTCAAGCTTTGGGGAAAACCCCAAAATAGGGAGATTGGGTACATTCCAAGGATTCAAGATAGTACGTCATTCTTCTTGTCTGATATTTCTATTTTGCCTCTTATATAGTGGGACTATGAATTATGAAGGGACTAATGAGGTTAAAGTTAAAACTACTTAATTATTCGCACGAATCTCAATCCATCTGAATAGATAACATTTTGGCATTATGGCTGATGTCGGTTCGTGGTAGAAAACCTGACTTGAATCGTTGGCTTTAAGCACAAACAGCTAGTTGTAATTCCTCACATTTATTTTTAAACTTTTCCTAGTCATAGTAATTGGTTGAAGTTTTTCTAGTCCACCTTAATATCGCTTTAAAGTCTTCCATAAATTATAGTCTCACCACTTCTTTTATTCCATTCATAACCACTTGGATTCTTATCACTACTTTCAAGACATCCTATTGTGAGCTTGGAAATGTTATGAAATTTGCAGAGCATTATAATGCTCTGTCGCTCTTGAATATAAGTCTTTTGTCGGTGAAAGCTTCGATTAAACAAAATGTCTTTTGTGGCCACTTTCTCTGTATTACACTTTTACGTTAATATTTCAAGATGGATCTAAACGACTTTCCTAAAATTCTTATCGATTGGCATATCCTGGAGTCCACTTAAAGTATCCGTTCACCCCTAGTTTTAATGCTTCTTGATAACGTAGTAGGTTTAAAACCAGGGCAAGCAGATAGAAACTTGTCATGAATTCATATAGTCACTGACTATCTGTGTGAATCGTGCTGTTGTGCTCAGACCTTTCTAGTTGAAGCCCATGTGTTATTCAGGATCCACGGTTGAAGGCGTTCTGTGATATACCGCAAGATCAGTCGCAATGGTGCTTTGGCATTCCTTATGATATGGATCTTGAGTCAATTTTGATTAGTCATTCGTCATTCTTCGATTTAATTTCATCTCTTAGTGCTGTATCTTCTAATTTTTGATACTCGTCCAAGGAGGTTCAGTTCTTTTACTCATCTTATCAGCTTCCTTTACAACTGGTCTGATGTGGTGTGTGGCAACTTAAACCTATACACATCCGTGGTTAGGCGTACGTTTATGCTAAGAAACGGACTAAATGAAATTTCTCGATCATAAAAAACAACTTACACTGCATTCAATATTATTATTCCGAACATACATCATCTATTAGCAGGTGGAATTTTATTTCATTCGTTTTTAAATCATACTTTATTTGTTCTGGGTAAACATTCTAATGCGTTCAACAACACGTTCACTCATTAGAATTTTTCATGGTGACATAGGATCTATGACGTGTTCAAAATTCTGGCATGTCCAGCGCCATTGTATCAATAGTATCCGAAAGTGAATGTTTCATGATTACATTGATCAACCTCGTTAGTAATCACCTTTTTTGTTCTTATCTCACCGGTTTACTTTTAGATCTATTCAAATTATGGCATATTCAAGTCGTGATGATAATTCAGTAGTACCAAATTACGCATTAGATACAAGTCTAGCAACAAACAAATTACGTATTACTATACAAATTCATGGCTTAAAATCATCAACTATATTAGAATTTCATAAAAAACTTATTCCCAAACTTTACAAAAAAGCATCAAATGGTGAAATAGTATTTCATCTAAGTAATGATGGTTTTCTGTTTGAATTTCATGGACTTGATTCTTTAAAAGACTGTAATTATCGACTTCATGTTAACAAATTACCGGGCACACTAGATAATAAACGGTCACAACTGATTGTACGTGAAGATGCTGTGGAAATTATTCTCATAAAAATTGACGATAGTTCATGGTCATCTGTTATAAGTGAGGGTTTACATATTGTTGAGAATGAGAAGAAGTAATCTTTTTTATGTGATAATAAGTTCTTTTTTTCGAAGACATTCCAGCTTATAATAAATACTGCTTTTCAATTTGCCTACTTTTCCTACCAGGTTTTAGGTAAATGTAAATAATTTATTTGATTTCCGGTTTGTATCTTCAGTTTATGACTTCATTTACTAGTTTATATTTATTCAAATTTTATTTTAATTTCCTGACAAATAATTTACGTCTTGTTTATTACCAGTGAAATGCTGTTTTCTTAATTAATGTACACTAAGAACATTTTGTTGCATTTTGACAATAGACTCATGTAAAAAGAACTTTTTTTCGTTATTTCGGTTTGCTTGATCTACTGTAAGTGAAGTTAAATTTACTGTGACACATTTTGACTGGCATTTTCTTTTTCAATAAAGATTAATCTTAATATAAATTTACTGCTTAAATTGTCAACCAGTAAGGTTATTTCTTCAAATTTACCTAGTCTAAAATAGTAGACAATATCATTTACTCTTATACATTGAAAATTGCCATTTGAAATTATAATGACAAGATTGCTACATTTTGTATTCTATGTACATATAGGTGTATATTAGCTTCACTGACACTAGTTGTATTAGACTAACCATTTGGCAATCTTATCACATAGTTATTAATCATGACTATTTGGAGAGTAGATAAGGACAATATACAATTTTGTAGATATGCATTTGGTCGAAGATATTTGCCAAAATCAAAGCAGCAAGACATAGTAATAATATATTTTGAAAATAGTAATAACATTTAAAAAACGAGGGTAAATTATGTGAGAGGTGATTGATAAATTGTTTTGACAGTAAATATGTCATAAATATATTAATACTGTGAGGTGTGAGGTGCAAGCGAAATGTATAATCAGAGATGGCATCTTAGAGTTCATCATTATTTTCTGAATACATACCTTGAAAGCCATAAGCATTGTAAACACAGTGTTGTTCTAAATAGATAATATATGAAGAGCATAAATAAGCTGAGTAAGTACCATAACTACAATATCACGAGCGTTTTGAAATGATAGATGTTACGTTTACGCCAAGAAAGATAGACTAAACAGTTTCTTCTCCAGTGTTACAGTTCGGTTTTTCACAACATGCTTTTGTTCAGCACTAACTGGGGGCCGTTGTTACTGTGTTTAGACATGTAGTGGGTTGTAAGATCATAAAACACCCTAAATTTGTGGGGTAGAGGTGGGATTGTTGAATTAGAACTAATGAAGATGCTGTGGTCTGACGAAACTAAGATTTGTGATTGATTTTCTGGCTATCAGTTGTTATATGCTACAACGTATAGGAACCGGTGTTTCCGTAATAGGAAGACTGATACATCATGTTTCCAAAGAGGAGAAATAAACGGTATGAAATAGGCCAATTCCAGTCCAGTTAAAATTTACATGTAATCATCTAAAACCAGAAAAAGAGAACGCGAAACAACAATCATTCTCTATTTCATGGTGTGATGCAGTCTGATCTGCTTGTACATAAGGTACGTCTGTATGAAATGTAATAACGATCTTAGACTGGTGGTCATTGATCTTTTGTTCGGCGCTAGTTAGTATTGGGCCTGCCTTCAATCAAAGAGTATCAGTCTTCTTTTCCTAGTGGAATAGAAATATCTTTATAAAACGTTTCTGTAAACTAACTCAAAATTTCAAGAAAATTGTCTGTTCTCTAAATGCAATTAAAACAGACGTAATGCATTCAGTTCTTGTAAAATGTATCACCTTGTTTTAACGTCTATGGATTGAATCAAGAATTCTGTCTACCAGAAATTAAGATGAAATTCCTCAATAAGATATTTTAACGCAATTTTCTATTCAGTTCTCCTCTAAATGTTTAGAGGCTTATTTACTTTAGATAAATCTCATTTCTTATACAAGGTTAGTGACTAGTAGTGGGATCCAAGACACAAGGTTCGCCCTATCTGTTATTCGTCATATGAACTTCTATCCCAGTGTTGATGTTTACATTGGGACTCAAGCCCAGTGGCTTCCGCTTCAAACTCTCTAGGCGTTATTTACGTAGTCAATATCGAGTGAGTCATCTCAGAAGGTATGGACTAATTGTGGTCCATAACATTAACTACAAAGGATTCAAACCTTTACAAATGGATGAGGAAATTTCCGTTTATTAACCTTCAACAACAAGTGCCTGAAATCTTGAAATACTATGTTTTGATTGTGATATATACTCGTTTTGTCTAACGATCTTGGTCTACAGCCCGATCTAGTTACAATAATACTTTCCAAATGACTTATCAGATTCACTGCGGAAATAAAAAAAACTGAAATGAGTAGAAAGGTTTAATTGCCAAAACTTAACAACTGACGTATAAATTGTTTTAATCCTTAGTGACTCGGACAACGATGTGTAGACTAGGACCATAGCCATATACTCAACTCACCTACTCCAATAGTACATCTCGTTTTCACTTCTCACTTACCATTTAGGTTTGAGACAGCACACGATGTATCTAGGAATTACCGGTCTATCACCAATTAGTTTTTCTAAAATGTTAATAATAAGCTAATTAAATCTTTATCCTGTGAAAATATTCGACCATTTTACAATCCAAACCCAATATTTCCTAATTTTAGTGTCGGATAGGATTGACTACCTTTTAAAGCCAGTTGCTTGATATAATAAACGTAACCTGGGACCAGCGCTACTTGTCGACTGCCTAACACCACCCAACTAATAATGACTTTGACTCTATTCACTCAGTCATAATCAATGTAGGGAATATAGTTAATAAATAGTATGATTCGAGAAGAAGGAATCAAAAGTATAAGATAATTATAAGACTCAATAACTAGGGGAATACAAAGATCGAACATCATTGAGACAGATTCTGAACCCCTTTTTGAACTGCTGGTTACAATCAACTACACAGACTACTACACTGTTCAGGCCAACATTAAACAACTTCAGTGATTGGTACCACATCTTAGTTAGGCCATCCACCCTTAGTTAATGCAACTTGTAAATTGAATATAGTAGTTAACACTTATTATTAATTGAGATCTTGAACCAATTGGTGTTAGACCACCATTGAAAACCTGGAAGCACTGGACGGCCGTTCCATCCTGTTGTGGGACTCCTCAGGAGTGCTCACCCACGACCCCGCTCTCGGAATTCGAACCCAGCGCCTTCAGCCCCGTGCACGAACGATTAACCTACTTTACCACTAATCCGGCATCCAATGGTGTTAATGTCTAACCTCAACCAACCCACTTAATTGCGCCACTATACTGAGGTAGATACTTGTCTCTACCCGGCACGGAATAACTCCACTGGTCACGGTTTATTATTAAACATTTAATTATTGATTACGTGTATTCATTTTACAACTTAATTAAAATAGAGAAATTTTGTCTGTTGAATTATAGCAACAAAAAAAGCAAAACAATGAGTATAATCTATAGATCTGGTGTTCATCTTGTTGTGCTAATGAGATATTGTCAACTTGAATCGATGCTTATATGTGCCTGGTCCTACGTTGTAGTTGACTGACTGTGAAGCAAAGTTAATGAGAATGGAATTTAATATTTTAAAAGTAACATAATTGTAAACTATTTTGGTTTTTAATTATAAAGGTTATTTTATTCTTATCTATTGTTATAATTCTTGGTTTTACTTCGTCTATATGTATGGGATGTTAAGTTACCTTAAACAAATATCTACATTAAATTCCCTCCCAGTGCCTATTCTACAGGAATTCAACACAAATCAGATGATCACGAACATGTGATTAGCCTGACTAAAATGTAAATATATATTTCCACACCGGAAACTGACAATTATCCGACACAATCCACCTAAAACCTGTCGGACTATCTGTATATCTGACTAAGCAGACAACCAATCATTATCATTCTCAACCACACATCATCTATCATAATGTATTATGCAATACGGGTATATTATCAAGTAGCTAGATTCATCTAAGTTACTGAATTGATGTTAAATTAGTCATTGAATTACATTGTTTCTCTTTTACACTAGTAATATGTTAAGATAGAATTTGAAATATATATGTATAAATATAGAGAAATCTTTCAACGGATTGTTTTGTGACTAATTTATATATATATATACATATATCCGGGCTTGTCTGTCCGGAATGTTTATGCCTTAGTAACTAGTTGTAACTATGCCTTGATTGTCATTTCATTCATCAATTTAATCAATGCTGTTTAATGTTCTACCAATGTCTACGACATATCATTGATCATAAAGATGCACTTAAAATTTTCAGCCCTTTTATTGGTCAAGAATCTTTTATTTTTGCCGTAGTTACCTTGATAATATTGCTATTTATCAGCTAACATAACTATATTCTTGCAACATTTGGCAGGACATGTATATTTGTTATGAATTAATAAAATAAAGTTTAAAATCTGTGCCTGAAAACAGGCTTATTTATCAGTCTTACATTATAATGCATACATACATAGATATTAGTTAAATGTAGTGTAGTCCAACATTTTAGATAATCTCAGATACCCAAAAGAATAAAGTTCAGTAAGGAAGTCGTGGTTTAGGAAATAAGAAACTTATAATGTTGATGTGGGCTTCAACACACTTACTAAACAAGATATTTAGTATCTACAATGTTTAGTTTCTCAAATCATGTATTCAACCAATTGATTAACAGTAATCTGTTCTGAGAAAGACTGTAGCTTGTATAAATCAAACTAACAGAGTTTTATTAACTCCAAAGTAATAAATATAACTCAGGTTTAAACTCAGTACTGAGAATTACGAAATTTCTAATGTTTGTAATTGTTCAATCAATCACATTAAGTAACTCTTGTTAACATTTTAATGGAGGATAGTTTTCTATTGAATTAATCCAAACCTTTCGTATTGAAAACTAAACAGATACATACATGCTGACTACTAACTTTTAATTAAGTAGCTCAATAGATATTCGTAATATTTACAAGAAGTTTAGAAGCTTGATTATAATTTCCCCATACATCATAATTTAAAAGAAATATTTCCGTAAACAAATTACATTACAAAGGCAATAGTAAGCAAGGGAAAACACGTACGTTTTCCGTTGACTACTTCAAATCACCATATTATCTCAACATAGTGCACTCAATGTCGAGTCATCTAGACTAGTGGCCACATTGCAACTTGGTCGATAGTAATCGATCTGCACTAAGAGGGATTTGACACACATGACATTGATCACCACCCAGTGATCAATCAATCAATCGTGATTACATCTCAGTCCTACTGGAGGTAGGCAGCGGCCCAGATAGCCCAGTGGTAACGTCTCTGACTGTGAAGTTGGGTGACACGGGATCGAATCTGTCAGGGAGCACCAGTTCCCTCAAGATTACATGTACACCTTGCTGACTCGTGCCAAGTAGCACAAAACCCGGGTCAACGGTTTCCTGTTGACTACCTCAAACCATCATCTAATAAAGATTACCCTAAACAAATTATAATACGAAGGCAATAGTTAACAGGAAGAAACATGTATGTTTAACATAATATTCTTACAATTGTTTAACTATAATAAGACAGGATCGTTATTCTTATGAAATTTTGACTTGAACGAAAATTATCCATAAGTATTATAGTACTATTTTATTATTGTTTATTTGAACATGCAAACTTGGTACAAGGAGGCACAAAATACATATGTCCCACACAATAACGGTGAGACCAGTAGCAGTTATCTTTGGTTCGTGGGAGGGCTATGATACTGCCTGGGTGCCCGGACCGAAGCAGGTGGATTTCTTAGGGGACTACACCCCGAGACTTTGACCTAATAACAAGGAAGTGACGTCAAGAGATGCAGTCTCATGGTAGCCGGTGTTCAACAATAGGTTGATACGCCATTTGTTCCCTCTGGATCCGATTGGTTTGGAATCAGCATTTTCCAACTCCTCTAGGTGAACACGGAGGATCCACCAAACCGATAAAAGCACCAGACATTCGCTTTCGTCCTCTCAACTTTGTAAACAACACCCAGGTCGTGAGAAGGCAGTGAGTAAAACGTTCCTGTCAATGGGTGTTTACGCGTGGCTATGTGAGGGCATTTGGAGAGGGAGAGCGTACTCTCCCCACCCTCGTCCGTACCAGGGCATTTGTGGGTAGTACCGTTTAAAACATCTCACATGTTGTTCGGATGTCAAATCAAGTAATGGATGGGTTTTTAACACCTTACAGCAAAAAGTCCAATCTTGTTGTTCGATGAAGACACTTTCTTGAGGAAAGAATGTTTGGAAGAAAGTGGATGACGATTTTCAGTAGTATGCTGCCAGTTAAACAAATGGTGTGGTTGAGGACAAGATAAATAGATAGATTTGCAACTTTCATATTTGGCCGAAAGTGCTTAGAAATTAACACTATGATAGAGACTACTTCAATAAGTTTCCGTCTATTGTTTAGTGTCCGAGATTGAAGCGTAGGTGATTTTTGGAGGCTACACAGTGATCAGAAAGCTACTGATGTTAAGAGTTCAGTTATCAGAAATACAATAAGTGAATAATTCTGATCAACTTATTCTAGTTTCTTATCACATACCCATTAAATCGATATCAGCCTATATTCTCATTACTTCAATTTTAAATATTGCCATTATAAAAGTATCAAGAAGCTATAACAATCGTTAATTAGTTACAACCGAAAGATATAAACTCACTGAATTATTGTTGTCATAGTTTAATGAAGTGTAAATTAATCCCATTTGATCAATGAGGATTTGTTCATTTTAAAGGTAAATTTTTATTATTATGAACTTCTTTACTTACTTATTTACTTACGCCTGTTACTCCTAATGTAGCGTAGGCCGTCGACTAGCATTCTATAACCCACTGTGTCTTGGACCTTCCTTTCCAGTTCTACCCAATTTTTGTTCATTCTTCTCATGTCTATCTCCGTTTCCCGGCCTCTGAGATCTGATTTCTTCTCTCCTACAGTAGGTTGTTGCTAATAATGTCTGGCCAACAGATCCGAAGTATTTTGTGTAGACAACTGTTATTAAACACGTGTATGTTCTGGATGATGGCTTTTGTAGTTCTCCAGGTTTCTGCCCCATACAGTACAACTGTCTTGACATTTGTATTGAAAATCCTGACCTTGGTGTTGGTTGACGGACAGTTGCTTTTAGTTCCAGATGTTCTTCAATTGTAAATATGCTGTTCTTGCTTTGCCGATTCGCACCTTCATATGTGTATCCGATCCCCCGTGTTCATCAGTGATGCTGCCTTAATATGTAAAGGATTTTAAATTTTCCAAAGCTTCTCCGTCAATTGTGCTTGGATTGTTGCATGCTGTGTTGTATCGGAGAATCTTGCTTTTCTCTTTCTGTATATTGAGACCTACTGCTGCTACACTGGCTGTTTTCTCCTGTATTTGTTATTGCGTATGCGATAGAAGAGCCAGATCATCTGCAAAGTCTAGATCGTCCAACTGCATCCTAGATGTCCACAGCATCCCGTGCTTCCCTCCAGATGTAGACGTTTTCATGATCCAATCGATCACAAGGAGAAAGAGAAAGGGTGAGAGTAAATAAATGAATTGTCTAAATATACTGTCAAGTTGTTCTAGTCTACTTGAGTATTGTTCAGTTGTATACATCTAGCATAGAGATAGTGGAGATTTATAGCTCAGGTGAATGATTTTGATAAAGTTTTGTTTGTCTGAGCTCCGGTTCAGAGAACATAGAATCCCCCAGTTTCCTAAAAAAACAACACAATCAAGTTTTATTCCTAACGGTTCTGATTTTTCTAATTTGGTCGTTTACTAATATTGTAATACTACAGGCAAGCCCTAACTTGGAATCCTGAAGGGAAGCGAAAAAGAGGAAGGCCAAAGAACACATTGCGTCGGATAATAGAAACAGATATGAAAACGATGAATTACAACTGGACGGAGCTAGAAAGGATTGCCCAGGACAGGGTTGGATGGAGAATGCTGGTGAGCGGCCTATGCTCCTTCACGAGGAGTAACAGGCGTAAGTAAGTAAGTAAGTTCCATATCATAATAGTTTATTATTTATTTATTTAAGATATTTCGGTGAGCCTATAATTTATGGACGATTTTTGAGCGACCTGGGGGAATGTCCATCTACTTAATAGGGCTAAATGAGGATTATAAACTAGTAAGAGGAATTAAAATGATGATTTACAGTTAATGGTTAAGGTTAGGAATTAGATTGATGGTTTTTATCACGAACTGACATCAGCTAAAATGCTAGGACGCTATTTAGACAATTGGATGAATGGATTTTGAGCCAAAATCCATGACCTGTCATCCTAAATCTGATTGGTTCGTCCATAACTTATAGTCTCATCGATATTTCTCAGGGTTTGAGAATTATCAAAGTGTTTTCAACACTAATGTTTAAGTAGTTTACACTAGAATGGAATTACAATTTTAAAAAAATTAATGATACTAAGCTTTGTGTGGTGTTTGAATGAACTAGTGATTCCTTGGTACCTGTTGAATGCTTGATTTCGAATTCTAAATACAGTAGATTCGTTTGTGGTTATCTAGTACTTCTTGATCCGATTACGTTATTTCTGGGATTCTTAAATCATACTATAATTCAAATACTCCTGATTATCACATTGGCGTCGCGATGTACCCTGTGATGGAACAGTTGGACATACATTCAGATTTTGATACTTTTAAGGATTATTTTGAAAGGTTCGAAATCTGGGCTATGACCAAGGAAGATGATGCTTACTTACTTACTTACGCCTGTTACTCCTCGTGAAGGAGCATAGGCCGCTCACCAGCATTCTCCATCCAACCCTGTCCTGGGCAATCCTTTCTAGCTCCGTCCAGTTGTAATTCATCGTTTTTATATCTGCTTCTATTATCCGACGCAATGTGTTCTTTGACCTTCCTCTTTTTCGCTTCCCTTCAGGATTCCAAGTTAGGGCTTGCCTCGTGATGCAGTTTGACGATTTGCGTAATGTATGTCCTATCCATTTCCATCGTCTTTTCCTAATTTCTTCTTCAGCTGGAAGTTGGTTTGTTCTCTCCCACAGAAGGCTATTGCTGATGGTATCCGGTCAATGGATGTTGAGTATCTTGCGTAGACAGCTATTTATAAATACTTGTACTTTCTTGATTGTGGTTGTTGTACTTCTCCAAGTTTCAGCTCCATACAGTAGAACTGCCTTGACGTTCGTATTGAAGATTCTCACTTTGATATTGGTTGAAAGTTGTTTTGAGTTCCATATGTTCTTCAATTGTAGGAATGCGACCCTTGCTTTGCCGATCCTCGCCTTTACGTCTGCATCGGATCCTCCTTGTTCATCGATGATGCTTCCCAGGTATGTGAAGGACTCTACATCTTCCAGAGTTTCGCCATCAAGTGTGATTGGATTGCTGTTCTCCGCTTTGAAGGAAGATGATGAGGATGTTAATATTGTGGCACATTTCCTCACACTCATCGGAAAAGAAGCATATAGCTTATTAAAAACTCTGGTTATGCCGGAAAAGCTTGTTTCACTTCCTTATGCAACTCTTAGGGAACTACTGCTAGACTATGTTAAGTATCCAAATTTCGAATGTGGTAAAGGAGGAAGATTTCGTAAAACGATTCATGAGGATATAGAAAATTCCACTTCATTACGTCATCTCAACCCAGTTCATACTCAAGGTTATGCAGATAATTCATTGAGGAGTTGCGATGCAGTTCATGAAGATGGGAATAAGTTTGGTCAATGTTTGTCCCGTTGCAGGTTTCACTCTTTTAGTTTCTGTAAATTTCGTAATTCTAAGTGCTTTAAATGTGGTGATATTGGACATATTCAGTCAGTTTGTAATACTACTGTTCATCTTGCTGCAACTAATATTAAGTCTTGTAATTCTGATTCTATTAAGTTGAGTATTTATAATGATGATTTATCTTTATCAACGATTTTAAAAGACAGTGTAGAGTCATATAGCAGTTCAGAGTTAAATAAAACTCGGAATCCTTGTGAGACAACGTTTTCTAATCAATCAATTTGTCAGAATGCTCATGTTATTGTACCAGATTTGGCTTTTCCTAATGACTCATTTATTTCTGACGAAGTTCCTTGCAAATCTGAGGAAAATATGCTGAATGAACCTAGTTATGATTGAAAACCTGATGTAGTTTTGATGGATGCTTATTTTTCTAATGATCCTTTGCTCTGCAATGACATTCTTAATAAATTCGAGGAAACTATTTCAGAAGAATCAAATCTTGATGTCATATCAAATATTATTTGTCCTCATATTGCATTTGTTTCTTGTGGGAAACTTGTTCAATGCGAAGCACGAGTACTAAATGAGCTCGATATTGATTACAATTCGGATGATTTCATATCAACTGCTGTTTATTCTAATTATCATACTTTGTCACATTGTTTGATGTACTCATCCTCTTAGATTTTATTATAAACAAACGATTCATCTGAAATAGAAATTTACAAATGATATGAAATAATTCTAGATACCATGTCAACTGTAGTTACTTAGCCTCATAGGGGGTTTCTAGTAAATTTATCTACAGATTCGTTCAAACAAAATACAAATCATAAATCTGTGTAAAGGTATTAGAGTCAGTATTTCATCAGGTGAGACTTCGTTTCTGTATTGATTTAGCTAATTCATCATTTCAGTACGATCTCTATTTACGTTCTAATTTTACGAAGTATTATTCATAGCACCATTTTATTCAAGTGGACAAGTTCTAGTGTTTTTTTTGTTGTTGGTTTGATTATCATCCCTTTTGTAGATGACGTATCCATCAACCTTGATTAGCTACTAATATTATTCTATCCATATAATATCCTATTGTACTTAATTTGTTCAATGGTTGATGGCTTTATTCTCTTTGCGAATTTCCTAAACGGTTATATTTATTATTTCAACACATAGATATTGGTACAAAGAGGCACCAAATACATATACGCCACACAAATCTCATTCGATATGTGTGAGGGCTGTGACACTGCCTGGGTGCCCAAACTGAATCAGGTGGTTTTCAGAGGGGGTCACACCCCGAGCCTTCGACCTGAGGGTCTGATCCACAAGGCAGTGGAGCATCGTGAGGAGATGCAGTCCCATGGTAATCGGTGACCAACAATTGGTTCATACGCCATTTGTTCCCTCGGGATACTGGAGCCCATGTACACCATTGGTTTGGAATCCGGTTAAAGCGCCGGACATTCGCTTTTCGTCCTCTCATTTTCGTAAACAACACCCCCGCCACGAGAATGCAGTGAGTAGGACTTCCCTGGCAGAGGCTATATACGCGTGGCCATGTGAGAGCATTTCGAGAGGGAGAGCGAACTCTTCCCACTCTCGGCCGTACCAGGGCATTTGGGGGCAAACGGTTATAACATAAAATAACAATCGTTTGCTCTTTAATGCTATAAATGTAAAAAGATTTTCGAATGATTTATTCTTAACTACACATTATTATTTTCTTTCAGTGTTAAGTGCCTTTTGTTTAATTCAGTGGAATGATCTGGATCCCATGTGGCGGGTAAACGTCTGAATATGAAAAGTCATAATTGAATATTCTCATGGCTTTAATGAAGAATTGATGTTAGTTCGACAACCATTATAAATTAGGAATCATTAGATAGTTGTTTCATCCTAGTATAAGACTCATTATTAACAGCGCGCATTTACTATTTCACTAAGGATCGAATCCAGGAGCGATTACTTCACCATTAGATCACATAGTTAAAATCCAATGGTTTACAAGTTTAACTTCAATTTACCCGTAATATTGCACAACTATCAATAGTATCAGGAGGTAACTGCCTCACAATCAACATGGTTGAACTCTAATAGTCATAGTTTCACATTAGAACTTCATGATTTACTTCTTGAAAATTGTCTCCAATGAGAACATAGTTATTACTATGATGGGTTTATTTATCAGTTTAATCGTATTTATCATTATTACTAGTTCATTGTACCATTTTAAATGATCTGAATGCCGGATTCTAGATTTATACAATGATTATAGTATTAATCTTTATTGATTGAATGTTTATCATGATTCAGAAGTGTACATTGGTAACAAAAAATTTATTCTCCTTTACAATTTATCTACACCTATATTTATGTTGTTGCTAAGGGATATTCAGTAAGAATTTACATAAATTTCTTTTGAAAAAGAAATTGTACTTGTCCTTAAAATGTTTTGACCTCAAATTACATTTAACAATTGTCAGTTATGACAGATATAATACATTTTCCCCTCCCCTATTCCCTCCCCCCCAAAAAAAAGAAACATAACTTCTTCGTTAGATTTACATTATTAAACTGATGGACCAATGTTATTCTTAACATTTGTAATAGAGTTAAATGTTTTCATTACATTTCTACATTTGGTATTTAATATTCATCTGATAAGATAAACAAATATTAGTTTTAAATTCACTTGGTGTTGTTTTACTTGTATCTTCCCATTGTTATTTAGTACTGCAATGGATCAATCTCTTATTGGCATATATACATCCTGTGAGGATTGCTTCGATATAGCTTCAAGCCACAAGCTTTTTAAGCAAGGATGGATAGTGACTAGCAGTGGAATCCAGAACGCGCGACACTTCTACCTATTTAAGACTCGTCAGCTGGACGTACCTTTATCTCAGATTTGATTGTCACTCCGGGACTCCAACCCTGTACCGCTCGCTTCAAGCGCCATCAGGTTCTCCACTTAGCTACTGAGTCCTGATAGCCACCTGATTATGCAATGGTGTGAGGTTTAAATCCACTTGATGTTGTTTTATTTGTATCTTCCCATTGTTATTTAGGACTGCAGTTGACCAGTCTCTTATTGGCATATGTGTATCCTGTGAGGATTGCCTCGATATTGCCATAATTCACAAGCTTTATAAGTAAAGATGAATAGTGGCTAGCAGTGAAATCCAGGACACGCGTTTCATCCGATCGAGGTTGAAAGAGTTTTGAGACCTTATCATGGCTCCAAATGCCGACTATTCTGTAGCCATATGGATGATTTCTTCTACTGTATGCATTACGATTTTAGAACCTCTGAACCTCTTTCTAAACTTGACAAGTTTTCGAACCATGTAAAAGAAGTGTATCCACTTTAATTCTTTGCTGTTGTATAATATATTTTTAATCTATACTGACTGTTTGCTGATTGGCCAATATTTCTCGAGGTCACCTAAGATTCGTTGAAAGATCGTCCATAAATTAGAGTCTCGCCAGTGCTTTTTCCTAGTATGATATTTCTCTCCAATGCTCTCACTGAGAGGCTTGAATGTCTTAAGGTAATAGAAATTATAGAATTTTATTAAAATCCTGAACCAATATAAGTTAGATCAGCATTGGAAACCTGAAATCTCTGGACGGTTGTTCACATCCACAACTCCGTATGAAGGAATCGTTATGTTAAATTGCTTCTAGGATCAGTTGTTTGTTTACCAAACCAATTAAATAGTGTATTACCAACTTATTATCTTTAATTAATACAAGTTGAAAGAATTCAAAGAAGTTCATAGGAAATCAAAAACTTTATATTCTTCAGATGATGTTACACTAAACAACCATATAGTCAACTAATAAGACTTGGATAGTGTGTAGTGTTTACTACCAGTTATTACAATTTGGATAAAGGGATCCATTCAACATTTATAGGTTTATAACTTCAAAGAATCTTCAACTAGGTTATTTTAAATCTCAAATATAATCCCTGATTTCGTCCTAAATAAAGTTACATTCCATGAAATTATTCATTGAAGTTTCAGTGTTAAATTAAGGACTTGGTGAGACTATAATTTATGAACAAACCAATCGTGTATAAGAGATTTCGGATTTTGGCACGAAATTCATCCATCCGTTTGGCTGAATAGAGTCTTGGCAGTATAACTGATGTCAGTTCATGATGAAAACTCGAATTCTAATCCTTAAGCTTAATCATCAACTGTAAATTCTAATTCTAATTCCTCACACTGCTGCTTTATAACCTTCATTTGATCCTAGTTATTAAGTAGACACTCTCAAAGTCAGTTAACCGTCACTCAAAGATCGTTTATAAATTATAGTCTCATCAAGAATTCTATTCTAAGAAATAAAAGTCATTAAATGAAATATAATTCAAACAGTTGAGATCATGAGTCAATCGAAGCTAGACCACCATGGAAAACCTGGAAGCACTGGACGGCCGTTTCGTCCTGGAGTTCTAGTGAGAAGCAGTGAACAGTGGAGTTCAACCAGGTCTGTTGTCAGATAGTAACTCAATGAAGACAATGGTGGATTTATCGCTCAATTTCGTGGATTGGTTGTAGTCAGATATTAACACCGTTGGATGCCGGCCAACTCAGTGATCTAGTGGTTAAGCGATCGCGTGCAAGACCAGTAGATCTTAGGTTGGAATTTCGGGAGGCAGGATCGTGGATGCTCACTACTAAGGAGTCCCACAATAGGACGAAACGGCTATCCAATGCTTCCAGGTTTTTCATGGTGGTCTAGCTTCAATTGACTTATGATCTCAACTATTGAAATCACTACAATCTCCACAAAAACCCTTTTGATATGAAAATTTTTTTTTAATAACAACATGATTAGATACAATTAACCTGGTGAATGTGTTTGTTTTTGTTTCGTTTGATTGTGTGATTTTGTATCAATATTTCCATAACTATGATCAGATTGTACTATATACTCATATTGATTTATGATATTAAATTTTAAATCTAAATAGTGTAAAGATGATTATACATGTGAACAATTGAATGTTAAATACTAAGGCAACAAAATTATCAACATTTTGTTACCATGTGAATAATCAATAAAGATTTAACTTATTAAGAAAAAAAAATTTAATAAGTAATATTGACGATAAACAAATGTTGTTTAAAATCTATAATTCATTGTCAAGTGAATCAGATTTCTTGAAGCCAGTCACTAGTGAGCATATGTTGATTAGTATCAGAAGGGGTTTTTGTGGGTTTTTGTTCACTGCTTCTCACTAGAATTGTTTGAACTATTATTGTATTTTAAGCAGAGACGGATAGTAGCTAGCAGTTGAATCCAGTTTGACTCACGTTTCGTCCTATTTCGGACTCGTCAGCAGGATGTACATGCATCTCAGAATTGATGTTCACTCTATCACTCGAACCCAGTACTATTCGCTTCAAAAACCATCACGTTCTTCACTTAGCTACTGATTCCTAATAGTCACCCGCTTGTGCAACGGGGTGAAGTTTAAATTCACATCGTATTCTTTTACTTGAATGTTTCTATTGATGTTTAGGACTGCAAATGATTAGTCTCTTATTAGCATATGTGCATCATTTGGGGATTGCCTCGATATTGCCGTGATTCACAAGCATTTAAGACGCGAGTTTCGACCTATTTGCTTCCTGGAGTTAATATTCACTCTGGGACTCAAACTTTAACTCTAAGATGCAGGTACATCCAGTTGACAAGTCTCAAATAGGACAAAATGCACCGTGAAACTGAATTCCATTGCTAGCCACTATCCATCTTTGCTTAAAAAGCTTATGACTTGAATCTATATCGAAGCAATCCAC
Source organism: Schistosoma haematobium (assembly GCF_000699445.3). Taxonomy (NCBI): domain Eukaryota; kingdom Metazoa; phylum Platyhelminthes; class Trematoda; order Strigeidida; family Schistosomatidae; genus Schistosoma; species Schistosoma haematobium. The sequence continues at coordinate 5,425,332 of NC_067198.1, forward strand.
ACAAGATGCACATATGCCGATAAGAGAGACTGATCAATTACAGTCCTAAATAACAATAAGAAGATATAAGTAGAACAATACCAAGTGAATCATTCTATTTTGTTTAGGCGGAAATTCAAATTGTTATTTCAATTATGTATGCCATATAATTTTTTTAAATTTTTTGTTGTTGGCAAAATGGTAAAGTTATTTAACTGTAGAAAAACAAATGTAGATTCCATATTATGGATGAACTAGTTAGATATAAGATAATAGGACTTGGATTTTGACGTGAACATTATTCATCAGTCTGGTTTAATAGGATTTTGGCATTATACCTGATATCAGTTCGTAATGAAAACTCTAAATCTAATTCTTAACAAAATGCCCTGGTAAAGTCGATGGTGGTGAGAGTCATCTCTCCCTCTCCAAATGCTTTTATATGGCCACATGCATATAGCCACGAACAGGAAAGTCCTACTCTATACCTTCTCGTGGTACGTGTGTTGTTTATGAAATTGAGAGAATGAGAAGTGAATGTTCGGCGCTTTAATCGGGTTGGTTGGCACGGAAAGTACACCTAGAGGAGTTGGAAAACCCTGATTACAAACCAGTGGGATACAGTATCCTGAAGGAACAAATGTTCAGTGTATATGAAGTATCCTAGCATTTACGAGTAGTTTTCCATTTATTTGATCGGTGAGTACTACATATAAGAACATGCTTATTATTACAGAATGTAACGGAAAGAAAACGCTGAGAATCCCTACACAGCATTTCGTTGGATAATATTGTCATTTATTTGTTTCTTCTCTCTGTCATGTATTTTAAACTTTATTCCAATCTCTTTTAACCACATAATTGCGTTTTTCAGTCTTCCTCGTCTGAGCTTTTATTATATGATTTTGATTAAAGACTTGTCTTTTGTTTCCCAATTTTCTGTTGTATGTTGACGGGCTATTGACAGTAAGGTAGTGTTTGATTAAGCTCAAGGTCACGGAGTTGTTCAGTGTGTGACTGTTAACTATTGACTGTCTACTTGGATAGATTACTGGAATCCCTACAGATAGATATCTGATCCCATCTTGTTGGGAATACTTCTATTCATTCTCAGGTATTGAATTCTTTTATATTAACTGTTTTTGTTGTTGTTTAGCATGCTAATTTATGTTAGAGAAACCCTTGATTGTATAGCACAGACTGTATTGTTTGAAATATTTTGTATTTTTGTTCTCTGTATTAAATTAGAATTGTTTAAATTGAGCATAAATGATTGGTTTTGATCTAATTTAATACGAGTAACTCAAAAACGCTTTGTACGCTATACAGAAGAACGTAGTCTGGTCTAATGGAATAAATTTTGGTTCGTTAGCCCTGCATTCAAACCAAACATTGGCAGTTCGGTCATTACACAGATTATATTTCAAGCTCTAATTTTCACCGTTTTTTGACTTCTTCAGCCGTCATAGTGGAATATGCTACAATGACATGTCTATAGAATTCATATATGGGTAGTAATAATATCTCTATATCAAGATATTAGAGCAGTTCATAGAGTTATTATCTGTTTATCTAAGCCCCATTTGCAAGCGTCGACTACCTAGTTAGAATTTTTGTGGTTATCTTAACCAATGGTTCCAGATAGTCGAACTGGAGCAAATTCACTCACTCTTCCTTTACATTTCGATCTTCATTATTTCATTTTTAATGTCACGAATTCATTTTTTCTTCTTCAGACCATATCTTATATGACTTATCTTCCAGACTACCTCTATCATTGCATCTACTGTTCTAAGATTTATGTTGATAGTCTGATCTGACTAATTTGACATGAATATGACAAGTTGAACTAATGCATATAAACTTCATGTTCCGTGTTGCCTGCAATTATTTGGTAACATCTCTGACTCTGATATTAACTGCCTTATATTTGAATTTGGATAGAAAAACCATCAGTTCCTTAAGAACTTCAGACATAATATACTGACAAATATCAATCATCTTTAAAAGTAGACATAGGACCTCTTGATAGTTATCATTGCCTATCAATCTGGCATGTACGTTGTATCACAAATCACTTCCGTATCTAATATACTACAAGGTGATAATAATAATAATAATAATAATAATAATAATAATAATTGTAACACTATCGATCAATGAACATTAGGAACAATAACGGGGCGGATTTACATGAATATAGTATACAATTCTCCTTGAAACTAGAACACAACAATAGCATCATGCACTGCCCCATTGCCCTTGACAGATCAGACAACCCGAAAGTTATGAGAACACTATCAGGGCATACGATAGGCTAGGCACCCCGGTCAAGAAAATAATAACCTCTGAAGCCTAGGATAAATACCACAAAGCTTAATGGTATTTACCTTAAGCTTCAGCGGTTGAATATAGCATACACATGGCTCCGTACTGGACTGCATGTGCCCTAATTTAGTGGTATTTATTCTAGGCTTCAGAGGTTATTATTTTCTTGACAGGGGTACCTAGCCTGTCGTATGCCCTGATGGTGTTCTCTTAACTTTCACGTTGTCTGATCTGTCAAGGGCAATGGGGCAGTGCATGATGCTATTGTTGTGTTCTAAGTTCAAAGAGAATTGTATACTATATCCATGGAAATCCACCCCGTTATTGTTCCTATAAATGAACTATGTTATCACTAACATATACCCTAATTTATAGACAATCATCAGACTATTATTACGTCAATTTTTAAAGTTTCTAAAGATAGTTGAGAGAATCACATTCATTAGTATCTATGCATCTATTTATCTATAAATACATAATAATAATACGTCAGAATAATAAGTATTTAGTTCCTATGATAATACATTGGCACACAGCTACACACCTATATTGTAGGCATCCATATACATGAATAATATTTCCCAGTAAATTATTACCTGTTCAAACTTGTCATAATGATATTGAAATGTTCTTTTTTTGTAAAATCAAATCGCTTATCAAACTAGTTCAACATTCCCCCCCTTCCCACAGACAAAGTTTTGTATAATGATGATAGAAAAAGAAAAGTATAAAAAATACAAAATGTAGTCATTTTTACAATGTATACATTCAAGAAAAAAATATCATGGTGTTTCTATACTACTTACTGAATATAAGTAGTTGAATAATCTTAAAGTTTTTTTTGAAATTAATTCCATCTAACTGAACTGATAAAAATGATAAAAAATTCATGAATTTAACTAAAACTAAGTTTACGAAATATAAATTACAATAGAATTTGTTGATAAGTAGTTTGAGTTGATTGGAAGTACATCATGAAATTGGATTTCATGTTAATTAGCATTTGTCAGTAGGGTATATTAGTATCATCGATGATGAAGGAGGATCAGATACGGATGTACAGGCGAGGATTGGTAAAACAAGGGCCACATTCCTACAATTGAAGAACAGATGGGACTCATAACAACTGTCTGTCAACCAATATCAAACTCACAATATTCAATATGAATATCAAGACAGTCCTACTGTACAGAGCTGAAACTTGGAGAACTACAACAACCATCATCAAGGTGCAAGTATTTATGAATAGTTGTCTACGCGAGATACTCAATATCCGTTGGCCGGATATCATCAGCAAAATCCTACTGTGGAAGAGGACAAACCAACTTTCGGCTGAAGAGAAAATTAGGAAAAGACGATGGGAATGGATAAGACATACATTACGCAAATAATCAAACTGCATCACGAGGTAAGCACTAACTTGTAATCCTGAAGGGAAGCGGAAAATTGTAAGGTCAAAGAACACATTACGTCGGGAAGTGGAAGCAGATGTGAAAAGGATGAATGAAAACTGGAAGGGTCCGGAAAGGATTTCCCAGGACAGGGTTGAATGGATACTGGTGGTGGTCGGCCTATGCTCCTTCACGAGGAGTAACAGGCGTAAGTGAGTAAGTACGCAACTAACAGAGATGTCTTCTAATAATAAACCGACTACATGTTATAATCAAAATTTAAGGTATGGTTAATTTAAAGAAACATCTAAAATGACTCCGATTCGGTTGCACAAAACAAATTTAAGTGAATATCACATCTACATATAGTTTAATTAAACAATCAACTCATTAATTATAATAAGACTATTTCATCTGTAAATGCCTTTGATAAATATGACATGTTTGTAGACTATATTCATTTAAACCAAACTTTATGCATATGTATATATGGTGTCCGTCAAGGCTGTGCACTATCTCCATTTTTGTACTATTTCATTAAAGATGTACTACTGAAAACAACGCCCTCATCGTCTCAATTTTCGAGAATTGATCTCTTTCCGAAACAACCCCTTATTGACTTAGGATACGTAGATGACATAGCCCTGTTTGGTGAAGACCCTGATAAAATGCAGAGTCTTTCGGTAGCACTAAGCAACAATAACAGAATGTTTGTGATGCTCTTCTCCCCCTCTAAATGCAAGTTGTTGCTTCACGACTGACCTGCGTCAACACCTGAACTAAAGATAGGGAGTGAAGTAGTCGACGCGTCGATAACTTCACTTATCTTGAAAGTCTGATCAGCCCCAATGGGTTGGTGTCTGACGAAATCTCCTCACGGATTCAGAAAGCTCGTTTAGCTTTTGCCAAATTATGTCACCTATGGCGAAGACGAGATATGCGTGTATCGATTAAAGGGCCAGTATACTTCGATCTGTTATATTTTACGGCTGCGAAACGTGGCCATTAAGAGTAAATGATGCTCGTAAGCTACTAGTATTTGACCACAGATGCTTTAGAAATACTGATCACATCTGCTGGGATCACCGGGTAAGTAATAGTGAGGTTAGACACAGGGTATTAGAGAATGATGGTGAATCAGTCGATGAGTTTGTGAATCTTCATCGACTGAGATGGTTGGGCCACGTTTTACGTATGCCTGAACACTGATTACCGCGACGCGTAATGCTGACTAGCGTTGAGGATGGTTGGAAGAATGTTAGGGTCGGCCAAACCAAAACGTGGCATCAGTGCTTGAAGTCACTAACTTCTAGTCTGAGCCATGTTTGCAGATGCAGACTACTTGGTTGGGGTCTGCGTGACTATCGTAACCAATGGTTGGAGACTCTTGGTGATATGGCTGAGGATCGATCATAATGGCGTAGTTGTATACACTCTTTGTCTTCCCTTAAACCGTGGGATTGAAATCGCTCCATATCTTTCTTTCTACCAACTAATTCTTTCTTCTTGTATTATATCATTATATGCAATCGTTTTTATATATCATTACCATTGAAGTAACTACTTCTATGAATTTGGTGTTCATCTTGTTGTGCTAATGAGGTGTGGCAACTTGGACCGATGCATATATGTACCTAGTTCTACGTTGTAGCTGACTGACTGACTGACCGACTATTTTACTCATCTGTTCAAGAATTATTTCTTATGATTGTTTGTGCATAAAGTTGCGGCATTTCACTATCTGATTTATGAATTTATGTGTTTTTCCGTGATATGAAAATAGTAACATTAATGATAACAGTTTTACTTTAGATAACAGATGCTATATTGAAGTCTGGTCAGCAAACAGCTGGTGCTTACAAATCGAATGGTTTTTATAATCGATTGATGTACCAGTCATCGAAACGAGATTTGTGCATGCCACCGTTAATATTTGAATGGTGTAATGAATGTTATCTTGGGGCGGCGCATGGTTTTGCTGGTATCTTGACTACTCTACTGAAGGTAAGTTATTTAAGCATGATGATATTTTTTTGGTTGGTTTGTAACACAAATCATTGAATAACTCAGCTGCTTATGGGAAGATTGTTAATGAACGTGAAATAAGCCCCAAAAGTGAATTGGCTACTAGTAACCCACAGAATCTGATTTTGTGGAAAACATGACGTTTGGTTAACTTATTTTTTTGGGATTAATGTATTAAAAATTTAACCACTCCGTTATTATCATCTTAATCCCAAGCTACTATGTTTAGTAACGTGTTTGCAACTGATTCCCGTTAATATTTCATTTTATCAACTTTCGAATTTCGATACCAATTGCTCTATCTATTTTGCTTCTGTTCCTAAAAAAAGAAAATTGTTCCCTTATTCCCAACTATAAATCGTTTCAATAATGCTAACACTTCTCTATCTTATTGTAAATCATATATGTGTGATTTACCGAGCATCAAGATGAATTTTTTATTCTAAAAATAATCACCTCTTTCATAAATCAGGTGGATTGATTCTTAAACTTTTATAATTCTTGAATATTGAGTCATTCTAGGGCTCTCATTACTTCGAGTTCATTCGTCCATCTTTATTCATTTTTCTTTCTTTAGTACTTTCACTACCGATGGTTTGATTTATCACGAATGAGACTTTAATCGATATTTAGCGAAGCTTCGCTAATTAGAATCCTGGTTATAAATTCTGTACTCCGCGCATACTATTTCGTTTATATATACGGTTACTAGGAAGCTATATTAGCTTCCAGGGTAAGGTGAATAAAAATAATTCACTCGTAACATATTTCATATTTACTGTAGTTGCAAACCTATAGTAATGGTTCATCATTAAAAAAAATTTCATTATAATGTATGTACATAAATATGTGATGATGATTTTGTATTCGTATTTCAACATATACATTTTACATATTTGTGAAGTCAATAATATAAGATACGATCAATTAGGTAAATTTAATGATAATTCTTTTTATCAGTTTAGGGGTGTGGAGATTAGTAAGTTATTGATTGAGATCGTGAACCGATCGATGCTAGACGACCATTGAAAATCTGGAAGTACTGCATACCCGTTTCGTTTTATTGTGAGACTCCTCGAAAGTGCACATCCACGATCCCACACGTGAGATTCGAACTCAGGGCCTTCAGTCTCACGCGCCAATACCTAACGTAACATCAATCGGTTGAAGATCTCAATCAGTAACTTAATAATCTCCACAGCCCTCTAATGATAATTACCATGTGCTCACTAGTGAGTCAATTCTCAAAGTTCTGGTGAGAAGCCGTTTCCAGTGGAGCTAATCTGTGTCGGGTAGATACAGGTATCTACCTATCACTCTCGCGTCAGGCGCTTAACCAGCTAGACCACTGAGCCGGCATCCAATATCTTGCATAAATTTATTTTATGTAATAGATAGATTAATAGCTAAAATAGTAACCATTCACTTTGAAAATGAATTGTATGCCATCACAACACAGACAATTCGGTGAGACTATAATTTATAGATGAACCAATCTGATATAAGATAACAGGTCTCAAATTTTAGCGCGAAATTCACCTATGCATTTGGCTAAATAGAATTTTGGTATTATAGCTGATGTCAGTTCGTGATGAAAACTTTAAATCTAATTCCTAACCTCAGGAATCAACTGTAAATCATAATTCTAATTCTTCATACAGGTTTATCACCCTCATTTGGCCCTAGTTATTAGTAGGTGGACACTCTCAACGTCACTTTAGCGTTGCTCAAAGGTTGTCCATAAATTATAGTCTCATCGACAATTCTATTCTCCTTTAGAGATAAAATGACTTGTGATAGTCAAGTCAACCAGAAAATTAACATTAAGTCAAACTCTAAACTAATGACTATAGTTCAGTTATAATCATTTGAAACCAGTAATATTTAACTTCATTTTTAGATGATGCAGAAGATTTGTAACTCTCGTGGATGATTTTGATGGAGTTTTGTTCTCTAAGCTAGATGGTTTGGTCGTGGAGATTTCATCGTTCTTCTGAACAATCTATCTATCTATCTGAAGTTTGTGCTGATGATATCGTTCAGAAATCTCCACAACCAAACCATCCAGCTAAGAGAACAAAACACCATCAACTTCATTTTTAACTAACCACTTTTTTTCAAATGATTACTGAAATTTGCACATAACTATCTAGACTAATTAAATGTTTAATTATCTTATTTCATTCACTTGTTTACCTTTAGAATAGATAATCTTAATCATTTCAAGATTAGAACAACCTTTTTACTTGACCTTACACTTTCAATTAAGATGATGATTGGTTAGTATTTACACACACATGACCTTATTTCCTCAGTTTGACCTTGAAAATGAGTCACAAGTAAATAGTCTTTGTTGAGTGACCTGATAACTTTTTGGAAGAAAAATAAACTTATTACTATTATGTGACAAATTGATTATCATTATTGTTAGTGGTTATATTCATTATTATTATATTTTCGGTACAATATAGAATTCTCAGCACAAAGTATTTCAACAAGTTTCCTTTAAGATGGTGGAGAAGTAAATAATGACAAGCTTAAGGTCAACAAGAACCAATCAATATCGAAGTCTACAGGATAAGCTGTGATTCAAATGTGGAACAATTCGAATACTTTACTTCTATCTGAAGTTTGTGCTGATGATGTCGTTCAGAAGAATGATGAAAGCTCCATGACCAAACCATTCAGCTTAGAGAATAAAACTCCATCAAAAGTTTCCTTTCGTTATTTCTCGATCGATCCTTGCAATAAATATTGATTGGTCACCAGTTAGATGTTAGCAATTCAGGAATCGATATATGAATAATGTATATTCTTTTCAATGCATATTACCAACAACTACGATATCTCTGATTGGACTCTTTTGTAACTTTTACAGCACCTGAATAAGTTCTAAGATTAATAGGCATAATAATGTGTTAAATACAACCAAACCAAAACACAACAGATAACTTGTTGAAATATTCAGATGGTAGGAATAAGTAGCCAAAATATTCAAACAGGCTATCTCATATATATGATTTGTATAATATTATATTCAGTAATGATTTCTAAGAAGACTTCTTACTGAGAATGTTACTCTTAATACCTTCTGAATTCTTCATGTCCCTGTTCTTTTTTTCTTTTTTCCAAATTCATTTCCTTGGATTATACCCTAATCTTTCCAATTAATGATAATAATTTATATCACAGGTTGAAATCATAGCTTCAACTGACTCATGATTTCAACCTGTGAAATTTATAAAATCTCCACAAAACCCATTCTGATAATAATAATCACCTGCTCACTAGTGACTGACTTCAGGAGACACTCCTGGAGTTCTAGTGAGAAGTCGTTACCAGTGGAGTTCAACCAGGTCTGTTGTGAGGTAGGAACTCACTGAAGACAATAGTGTACGATGGCGCAACTTCGTGGATTGGTTGAAGTTAGACATTAACACCGTTGGATGCCGGCCAACTCAGTGATCTAGTGGTTAAGCGATCGCGTGCAAGACCAGTAGATCTTAGGTTGGAATTTCGGGAGGCAGGATCGTGGTTGCTCACTACTAAGGAGTCCCACAATAGGACGAAACGGCTATCCAGTGCTTCCAGGTTTTCAATGGTGATCTAGCTTCAACTGACTCATGATTTCAACCTATGAAATTTCCTAAAAATCTCCACAAAACTTATTCTGATAATAATTTATATATTCTGAAAATAATAATTACAGAGTTCACACCAGTTTACAGGCATGATCAATTTGATATAAATCAGAACATTCTATAGAGAACAAACATGCGATAGAAGATAGTTTTAAGTATACTAGTGCAGTAATTGGCTAGGTCGTACATGTATTACAACGATCCAATGCATCAGCCAGGAACTTTTAAATTTTTCTGAAGTGGACAGTCTGTTGATTTATGAGTGGTGTAATTAAGGTCATTTCCTGTGCCAGATTGAATTAATGATAATTATCTACAACTAGAGAAATTAAAACAAAAACGGAGAGCACGAAACAACAAAGCAATAATTACCTGAATATGTCAATCAGGTCTACCAAAATGCATGTGTCATTTGACACAGTGATATACTGTTCATGTTAGATATTATTCAAATTAGTTAAAGTTGCTAGAGACAGTATTAATGTAAAGTGACAGTAGGTAGGTGGTTTTACTTAAGGAATGCATTAATAAAAATGGCTAAATATTTAAAGTTCCTATAATATCACTTGTGGAATGAGATACATTAACAAGTGCTAGAACATTCAATACATTTTCAGATGAGCAGTATGCATCGATGCAGCGAACAAATAATGAAAGTGATTTTATCGTACGGATAGATTGTGGTAGTTTATCCTAGAGTCTAGAAAATGTACAGGTAAAGTAATTCATATAGAGAGATGATTTAGAATACGTTTGTTTCACTAGTGACAAGGAATTACGGATGTAATAATGAGAAGTTTCTTCATATTGAATCACGTGATTGGATGTAAACGATAGTTTATGAAGTAGTTTGAAGAAAAAGATAAGATTTAGTTTGAGTCTTCTCTTCCATAAAGGGTCGAGCCCAAGTTTATTACATCTAGAATTATAAGTCAAGGTACAATCAGCCCCAGGAATACGAAGTGTAAATTGTCTCTGTACTGATTCCAGCCTTAATTTATCCTTTATGCGCGCACTGCTAAGAGTAAACGTGCAATATTTTAGAAGAGGTCGAACACAAACTTTGTACATTAAAATATGTGACTCATTGTTATAAAGGTTTCGAGTTATGTACCCTACTAGACGTTGAGACTTGGAGGTCTGTTTCAATATCTGTTTTGTAAACGACAAGTCTTGGAAGTATCCAAGTCCTAAGGCTACTACTGTATGTAACCTAGATAACACTTCTCCATTTATGGTAATGTCTAGGTTGAGTGGTGTATCGCCGAAGACTATCCATCCACATTTAGCTGTATTAAGCTCCAGTCACCACTTTAGGTACCATTGTGCTATCTTGTTATGCTCCATGCTGATTCAATTTTGCATATTTTTCAGCTCATATGGAGAAAATGAATACACTTCTTTAAGATCATCTGCATATAGAAGGGGCTTACTCACACAAAAACGTATTGCTTATACTTTTACTACTTCTACCACTATGGGATTTGAATTGATGATTGTATCTGTGTGCTAATATGTAGTATGGTAACTCGAACTGATATACGTACGTCCTCATGAAGTTCTACGTTGTTACTGACTAACTGACTACTCTTAATGTTGACTGAATGTCAACATGAACTCATATCTATACTAAATGATGATAAAACCAAACGTATTTATTGATTCATCCTATAAAACATGTTTTAACTTGTGTTTTCATTTAATCATTTCTTTGTATTTACATACTTCTTTTTGTTTGTTTTTCTCTTTTCGTTTATTAGTTTCTTTTTCTCAAAGTTTATCATTGAATTATTATTGTTTTCTTTGTTTGTTTTCTTTTTATTTTCCATGTTACAATGAAGGTTAATCATCTAGGGGTATAAATTGAAAATAATGAATAATATCATTAATCTATTTGATGTCTATTTTCAGTAACTATGTATATCAATGAAATAGAATGATTATTGTAAACATTAAAAGTATTGAAGGTATTCAATTTGAAACGAGTAAGTTTTATGTTTGAACGCTGTATAGTCTAATTTCATCATGTTTGAGCACATAAATATTGGTACAAAACGGCACTCAATATATATGCGGCAAAAAAGTCATTTGATTTGTGTATAGGCTGTGATACCACTTGAGTGCCCAGACCGAAACAGGTGGTTTTCTTAAGGCGGGCACACAAGGAGCCTTCAACTTAAAGGTCTAAGTCACAAGGCAATGGAGCAATGTCAAGAGATGCAGTCCCATGGTAACTGATGACCAACGATTGGTTCATATGCCATTTGTTTCTTCAGGATACCGGAACTCATGTGCACCATTGGTTTGGAATCAGGGTATTCTAACCCTCCTAGTTGGACTTCACGTGTCCACTAACTTGGTTCAAGTGCCGGACATTCGCATTGTATCCTCTGAATTTCGTAAACAACACCCTCACCACGAGAAGGCAGTGAGTCGGACTTCCCTGTCAGTGATTGTATACGCGTGGCATTCGCGTGCGAGACCGAAGGTCCTAGGTTCGAGTTCCACCTGTAGGGTTGTCGCTGAGCACTGCTGAGGAGTCGCATACTAGAATGAAACGACCTTAAAACAATGCTTCCAGGTATGTCTCTTCAAATCAATCAATCGATTTTTTTAAACTGGCGTCATTTTATGATTTAATCATATCTATTGAAAGGAATCTGAAATTCTATGAATGATTTAAATTCAGCTATAAAATCATTAATAGAAGTTATAGTAGCAGTCATAAAGTGAAAAAAAGTGTAGTGTAGTTTTACTATTATCAATAATAACCAATAACAACAAGAAAAAGAGAAAAAGGAAAAAAAAGAAGAAAAAATGGACTAAAGAAAAAAGGTACTATTCATTAGCCAAGTCATTCAAATTGAAATTTGCTTCATTTTTTTCTCTCGTGTAAAAAACTGTAAATTTAGAAAAACAAATATACAGGAAATAAAGAAGATAAGGAAGGGTATATCATTGGAAAAGTAAAGAGGAGAGATGAATGAACTTAGATGGAGAGATTCTATAGAGTTTGTTAGTAAATTGTAGATGGTATTAATGATAGATTAATGTCAGTTGAATTAATTCTTTCTCTATAGAGTTTTTTTAGAGAGTTAGTTTTCTACGGGATAAGGTCGTTAAACTCATGCTCAATCCTCCTCCTTCATCTGGGTTTAGGATTGGCAGTAGCCCCAAAAGGGCTCCAGGCGGAGTTAGAAGAGTACTCAACTGCATCACAAGACAAGTTCTCACATGGAATCCTCAAGTCTAAAGGAGGAGGGAAAGACCAAAGAACAGATTACGCTGAGAAATGGGGACAGATATAAGAAGAATGAACAACAATTGGATAGAACTAGAAAAGATGGAGTGGGTTGAAGACTACTGGTCGGTGGCCTATGCTCTATTGGGGGTAACAGGCGTAAGTAAGTGATGTCAGTTGAGCTACCATTGATAAATACAGAAAATGATGGAGCTATTTCATCTTAGATTGGAGCGAAAGGTATATATTGTTGAGGAGTAACGATTACAATCTACAAGATTGCACAATTCCATATGAATACAGTTTGCAATTACTAATTAAGTCAAATGAAAATTGAATTTTCTATCAGTTGACATCATTAAACTAACTTGAGATATAATCCACTTCAGTGTGAAATCATTTAATTCTTTGATCACATCACAATAATATTGATAGGACTGAGTTAACAGAGTTACTTACTTGCTTACGCCTGTTACTCCTGATGGTGGAGCATGGGCTGCCCAAACTGAGTTAACACTACGAATTAAATTATCATGATTTTCTTCCCAATAGTCTGTGATATATATTTACATCGCAAATATATTCAAATCGTCATCTTAGCTATCTTATCAACTTACTTGGCCACTGTGTTTCCATATATTTAATTATTGCCATTGATTTTACTATTTTTTAGGCTTGTTATAATTAACGAATTATGTTTGTCAATCAAGTGTATTTAGGAACCTTTTTAGAACATCTACGTCTTATGTCGAATTGGATTATTGGAAAAGTTCGCGAAATAACCATATAATGAGTTGTGTACTAATTCTGTCGGTGAGACTATAATTTATGGGCGAACCAATCAGGTATAAGATAACAGATTTCGGATTTTGGTGCGAAGTTTATCCATCCATTTGGCGAAATAGTGTTTTGACATTTTAGCTGATATCAGCCCGTGATGAAAACCCTAAATCTAATTTCTAACTATAACCATCAAATGTAAATCATAATTCTAATTCCTGGTTATTAGGTGGGCACTCTCAAAGTACGTCTAGCGTCGCTCAAAGGTTGTCCATAAATTATAGTCTCACCAATCCTGTCTATTGATGTAACAAAAGATGATTACGATAGAATCATTACGTCAAATAAATTCAGTTATGAAGAATTACGTCATAAGGGTGAACATTTACCAATGAATATGCATTGCAACTAATCACTGGTAAAAAAAGCTTTATACGTATTAATTAGGATATTCACAACTAAAATGATTATTGTACTGAGAATTCATTGGTTTTAATGGAGCAGATAGAATAGAATATAACAGGTAATACACATGCATACCATACTAACACAGTTAGACTACACTGTGAAAATAATAATGAAATTATTTTCAGTTTGAGGTTGTAGAGAATTCATGAGCCGATCAATGTTAGATCACCACTGAAAACATGGGAGTCCTTTAACGGCCGTTCCATCCTAGTATGCGTCCACGACCCCACGTGCGAGACTCAAAACACAGAACTTTCACTGTCGTGTGAGACCTTGTGGCTTGGTTGAAGTTAAAACTTGACACTATTAGATGCCGGCCCAGCGGTCTAAATGTTAGGCATGAGCACGTAAGACTGTAAGTCCTGGGTTCGAGTCCCGCCAGTAGGATCATGGATATGCACCGCTGAGATGTTCAACAGTAGGAAGAAATGGCTGTCCCGTGCATCTAGGTTTTTAGTGGTTGTCTAACACTGATTGGTTCATGAATTCAATAAAATTAGTGAAGTTAGTTTTGTACTGGAAGGATATTAATAGAGTTAATGTGCAATCACAATTGGTTGATCACTGGGTGGTGATCAATGTCATTTGTGCCAAGTCCTTCTTAGTGCAGATTTAATGCTATCGACCAAGTTGCAATGTAGCCACTAGTCTAGGTGACTCGACATTGAGTGCGCTATGTTGAGATAAGATGGTGGTTGGAGGTAGTCAACAGGAAACTCTGAATCTAAGTTTCGTGCTACTTGGTACTCGTCAGCAAGGTCGATAGCATTCGATCTGCAATAAGAAGGACTTGACACACATGACATTGATCACCACCCAGTGATCAATCAATCAATCGTGGTTACATCTCAGTCCTACAGGATGTCGGTCGAGGCCCGGATAGCCCAGTGGTAACGTCTCAGACTGTGAGGCTGCGTTGCACGGGATCGAGTTCTTCAGGGAGCACCAGTTCCTTCAAGATTATATGTACACCTTGTTGACTCGTACCGAGTAGCGCGAAACCCGGGTCCAGGGTTTCTTGTTGACTACCTCCAACCACCATCTAAGAGTTAATATTACATAAGGAATTCGATCAGAAGTCCTAATCAATTAAGTAAATAAATGTATTCTCACTAAAAATATTAGATTATCATATCAATAAACTTATTTGCAATTAATGATCAAAAAATGTTCAAGACAGCAATATTGATAATATTTATTTACATGTCAAGTTCTTTAATCATTTCTTTACATGGAATAAAGGTGACATGATACTAAAAGTTAAGTAAATTTGAAGAATATTTGTTATAATTTTGCATATACTACTATATAACAATCAGCTAATTCTAATGGAATATAGATCAGGTACATTCTACGACACAGTCAGTCAGTTAATCAGTCAGCTACAACGTAGGAGCAGGCACATATATGCATCGGTTCAAGTTGCCATACCTCATTGGCACAACAAGATGAACACCAAATTCATAGAAGTAGTTAATTCAGTGGTAGTAATATATAAAAGAAAGATTGATTGTTCATACTTTACTGATACAGTGAGTCATCTAAGGGTAACAATAGTCTCAATATCTAACATGGTAAGTACGTCCTGTGGCAGTATGGGAACGTTTAAATTATTTCAAAAAGGCGAAATATCGAATTTGCAAGACACAAATGAGACTAATGGTTTAGATATCTTCAGAAATCTTCAGTAGAATACTCTTGATTTCGTTCAAGTAACTTACTAATTTGGTTAAGTAAATTAATAGTGGATAAACACACATAGGGAACTAATTGTTATTTAAAACGTTTAGAAATGATTTCAGATAGTTTAACGAGGACTTCATACAAATTGACAACAGCTGAATAAACATTGTTCTAGTTCAAACTTGCTTCATTAATCAAATGGCTAAATGCAGTTAGTATCATGTCGACTAAGTATAAATAATTTTCAGGAGAGGGTTTTGTAGATATTACAGTAATTTTTTAGTTAAATTCATGAAACAATTGAATTTAGATCATCATGGAAAATTTGGAAGCACTGGACGGCCGTTTCGTCTCAGTATGGAACTCCTCAGTAGTGTGCATCCACGAACAGATGAAATCAAGATTTTTCAATAGTTGATAAGATAATTAACTACAAAGAAGTGTAAATTGCTTAAATAATATTCATATGGAAAATGAACCGTTCGTTTAATTTCTTTACTAAACATCTTGTTAGAGTTTCTTCTCGTTGTGATCGTGTTGTGTATGTGTGTGCGTGCGACCAACTAAATCAATACACATTTACACTAATTCTACCATTAAACCTGATTATTGATTAAATAATTGATAAACTACTATAATTCTATCAGTCTCGCGCGTGAGTATTTAACCACGAAACCATTGAGCTGGCATCCAACGGTGTTAATGTCGTGGATGTGAACTGCTGAGGAGTCCCACAATAAGACGAAATGGCTGCCCAGTGCTTCCGGGTTTTCCATAATCTCAATTATTGAAATTGCTATAATATCCACAAAAACCCTTCTGATATTGATCAACATATGCTCACTAATGAATTGCTTTAAGAGGTATTACCTGGAGTTCTAGTGAGAAGCAGTGAACAGTGGAGTTCAACTGGGTCTGTTGTGAGATAGTAACTCACTGAAGACAATGGTGAATGTGTAGCTCAATTTTGTGGGTTAGTTGAAGTTAGACATTAACACCATTTGATGCCGGCTGGCTCAGCGGTCTGGTGGTTAAGCGCTCGCGCGCGACACTGATAGGTCCTGGGATAGCATCCCTCTAGGCTGGGTCGTGGGTGTGTACTGCTGAGGAATCCCACAATAGGACGAAATGGCCGTCCAATGCTTCCAGGTTTTCCATGGTGATCTATCTTCAATTTAATCATGATCTCAATTATTGACAATATAATTCTATATATAAATATTTAAAAATAATGATTTATTGATTTTTAATATGAATTTATGTAACACTGATTGATATCAACAACAACAAAAAATAATAAAAAAAATTAATCAATAATCAATATTTCTAAAGTGAAAAACCATAATTATAAAGAACAATTAAAATTATCAATCAACATTATTTCTTTTTAACATTGTTTTTGTTTTTATGTCCGGAAATGAAAATATCAATAATTGTAAGTTGATTTGTATATATTAAATGTTTGTATGCGAAGAAGTATTGATTGATTGATTGGTTGGTTACTATGACAACAACAACAAAAAAAACTATGAATACTACTACTACTATCAGTACTACTGTAGTGAACAAGAACACAAGTGAGGACAATCGAATGTATTTGAACACGAAATTACAGAATATCTTAATAGAATCTGAGAACCATACATTAAATAAAGATGGGTAGTAGCTAGCAGTGGAATCCAGGATGCGCGTTTC
Source organism: Schistosoma haematobium (assembly GCF_000699445.3). Classification (NCBI taxonomy): domain Eukaryota; kingdom Metazoa; phylum Platyhelminthes; class Trematoda; order Strigeidida; family Schistosomatidae; genus Schistosoma; species Schistosoma haematobium. The sequence continues at coordinate 5,442,563 of NC_067198.1, forward strand.
GTTTTATTTGGGACTCGTCTGATGGATGTACCTGTATCTCAGAGTTGGTGTTCACTCTGGGACACCCCGGGCAATATCGAGGCAATACGCACAGTATGCACATATGCCAATAAGGGACTGATCAATTTCAGTCCTAAACATCAATGGGAAGATTCAAGTAAAACAATACCAAGTGAACCATACATTAAATGGTTAATTTGTCAAATATCAATCCAGTGTCTTAAACTTGACTGTTCCTTTTCCAAATATCAGTCCATCATCTCAGATTTTTATTGTTTCTGCATTTTCATAGCAATTGCTTTCTGTTCTAGTTCTTTCCTTCTTGATCTTCTACTGAAATACATTCTATTCCTGACTATACTGAATATACTACTTATGTGTATATAAGTAGCGCACACCACACCACACTACTACTACTGTTGTAATAGAAAACTTAGGTGAGAACAATCAGTTTATTTTTTGATATAAAATTATAGAATATCTTTGTTAAATATAAAAATTATATATTAAATAATTCATTTATACATTGTCCATCAATTATCTCGTACAAACACTTCATCGTCCCCTCATTGTTGTTGTTATTACTACTACACTTTCTATTTGCATTCCTGTTCTCTACTATTCAAGTTATGATACCAAGAAATGAAGTAATGTGTTTACTTTTCTGTAATGGAATGTCGACATTATCACTCAAGGGATCAAATTTACTAAATAATAAGACGAAATATTTTGATGTTAGATTGTCTTTTATACTGATGACATTTTAACTAGTCAAATGCATATATCACATTAACTCACTTAATACTGAAAGGTTTCAGTCCACCACCACCACACCCCACCCCACACCAACCCCAGTGACTGACTAACAGACTAGAATATTCAAATAAAGCATGACTGAGTATATAACCGTTCAGTTCAGATAATTCTAATCCAGAAGTATCATTACAATGGAAATTAATTAAATAGAGAAAATTAATTACTAGTATAGGGGTTGTGGAGATTATAAAGTTTTTGATTGAGATCATGAACCGATCATGAACCCCTTTACTAGTAATCAGCATGTGCTCACTAGTGACTAGCTTCGTGAGGGAATTCTCGGAGTTCAAGTGAGAAGCCGTGAACAGCGGAGCTAATCCATGTCGGGTAGAGACAGGTATCTACCTCAGTACAACGGAAGTTGGTCGCGCAATCTCGTGGATTGGTTGATGTTAGACCCTATCACAATTGGATGCCAGCTCAGTGGTCCAGTTGGTTAAGCATTCGCGCGCGAAACCGAAGGGCCTGGGTTCGAGTCCCGTGTGCGGGATCGTGGATGCACACTGCTGATGAGTCCCACTATAGGAGGAAACAGCCGTCCAGTGCTTCCAGGTTTCCAAAGGTGGTGGTCTAACATCAATCGGTTCATGATCTCAATCAGAAAATTAATTGTACTACAGAGAATTCACACCAATTTAGAGTATGTTTTGTTTTAATATGGGACTACACATTGGTGATCATCCACAAACCTACTAAGTAACTAATTAAAGACTATTAGATTTTGGAAAATGTACATTATTTTAAGACTGATAAATTAATCTTGATTGGTTGACATTTTCAACTTCATTCAATTTGTAGTGAATGAAAACAGACAAGTGGGGACAACCGAATGTATTTGAATACACAAATTACAGAATTTCTTAGTAGAATCTGAGAAGCATACAGTAAATACTTCATTTGCAAAATGTCAATCAATCATGTCGGAGTCCATTGTTCCTTCATTTTTCACATCAATTATTCACTATTCTTGTTCTTTTCTCTTCGATCTTCTTAATCTTCTAACAACAAACATTTCACTTTCTATTGATGATACATACTACTTATATCTGTCGACATAAGTAGCATACACCACACTACTACTACTACTAATAGTAATAATAATAATATTTGATAATTTTACTTCGTTGTGCCAACATAATATGGAAACTAGTCGGGAATGTATATATTTGTAAGGTTCCAAGTTGTTCACAACTAATTTACTAATGTCATTATCTGAATACTAGTGTTCATTGTAGTTTTATTGAAGAAAGAACACTTTTTTGAATTAAATAATATTATCTCATTTTATGTGGATAGTTTTAAAAAAAAGTTTTATCATAAGGGAGAGCGTGTTAATTCTTTCATCGAAGATATCTACAATATCAGAAGGGGTTTTGTGGAGATTATAGTAATTTCAATAGTTGAGATCATGATTCAATTGAAGATAGATCACCATGGAAAACCTGGAAGCATTGGACGGCCGTTTCGTCCTATTGTTGGACTCCTCAACAGCGCGCATTCACGATCTCGCCCACCACGAGATTCGAACCCAGGACCTATCAGTCACGCAAGCTAATGCTTAACCTCTAGACCACTGAGTCGGCTAGCGTCCAATGGTGTCAATATCTAATTTCAACCAATCCACGAAATTGAACGACATATCCACCATTTTCTTCAGTAAGCTACTATTTCATAACAGACCTGGTTGAACTCCATTGTCCACTGCTTCTCACTAGAACTCCAGGATATACCTCTTGAAACCAACATATTTTTACAATGTATAGCAATGAATTAAATCTATGATAGTTGAACTCTTATTCCAATCGGCTATAACATGTTTTCAATAAATGTAATGGATACTAAAATTGTTAAACTATTCATAATTATTGATTTGATTTATTATTTATTACTATGTAAATCTGTTGTAAAATAAATATTCATTTATCCTCTTAATTATGTAACAACTTCAAGTGTTTATGAATAGAAATCTATGCAAATGGGAATTAGCTTTATTAGCTCAAATTTACATTTGATCAAAGAATGTAGTGTTATTTCAAAAGGTGTGTAATAACCAATAACAATGTCATTGAATGATAGTCATGCAGTATACTAAATTGTTTGAAGTTACATTTATGAACCATTAGATTCCAACTCAGCATTTTAGCTGATTAGTTCTCATCTATAGCATGAAAGATTTAGATTTGATCCCTAACGGATTATTGTGTCCTCGATATTAGTGATATATATATTAAGACGGAACAATTGTCTAATGCTCGTTGATTTCCACTGGCACTCTTATTGGGATCATTTAGTGATAGATCTTCTGGCTGAATGCTTGAATGAGTTTCCTAAGCTCTTCTAATAAAACCACCCCCAAATGCCCTGGTACGGCTGAGAGTACGGGGAGTCCGCTCTCCCTCTCCAAATGCTTTCACATGGCCACGCGTATATAGTCTCTGCCAGAGAAGTCCGGTTCACTGCCATTTCGTGACGGGGGTCTTATTTACGAAATTCAGAGGACGAAAAGCGAATGTCCGGCGCCTTAACCGGGTTGGTGGAAACGGAGAGTCCACCTATGGGAGTTGGAAAGCCATGATTTTAAACCAATGATGCACATGAGCTCCAGTATCCTGAAGGAACAAATGGCGTATGAACCAATTATTGATTACCGGCTACCATGGAACTACATCTCCTGACGTTGCTCCACTGCCTTGTAGATCAGACTTTTAGGTCGAAGGCTCGGGGTGTGACCCCCTCTGAAAACCACCTGATTCGGTTTGGGCACCCAGGCTGTCCCACAGCCCTCACATAAATCAAATGAGATTTGTGTGGCGTATATGTATCTGGTGCCCCCTTGTTGCAATATCTATGTGTTCAAATAAATAAATAAGTCTAATAAAAGTAGGCTAAATCTACACGACGGCTTGAACAGGAGAAAAAAGGCGCAAAGTGTGAAAAGAACGCTTTACTTTAAGATTAGTTTATGCACAAAAAATAAAGGGTGTTTATAGTATTCCAGTTAGCCTTGGACTTCTGTAAGATTCTTTAAACTTACTAAACATAACATTAGGATAGGTAATCATCCAATCAGAAGTGTGACACATAACTCTTCACATTCTAAATGTTTCTGAGAAATTTCTATTCAACACTGATTGCATAACATTTCACCTAGCATTTTTAGAGCTTCTCTAGACTTCTTCAAGGAATACATTAGATCTCTCCAAAATTTAGTAAAGAAAAATCATGTACAATAAAAAAACAAATTTAAACAGTTGAGATCATGAGTCAATTGAAGGTAGACCACCATGGAAAACCTGGAAGCACTAGACGGTCGTTTCGTCCTATTGTGGGACTCCTCAGCAGTGCGCATCCACGACCCCACCTCGCAAGATTCGAACTCAGGACCTGATTTTTAGTTTTGTATTCATGTAGGTAATCAATAAAGAGTTTCCTAATTTCCTAAATTGTTGATAATTATAAATAATGTGTAATATGATCATTACTAAAATATAAGACAAACATAACATTTATCAATGTTCAATGGTTAGACAATTGTAAAAACCTCATTTTTTTTCTTCCAAGAGACCATTCGCAAACTGGGATATATCAGTATGTGTTCCAATTCACAAATGAGTATCAATTCAAGCATACTTCATTAATGAATGACAATTAACATCAAACTTTGGTCAAAAAAGTTTCTTAAAGATTCTTTTCTTACAACCATTTTTCAACTATTGAATTACATTTTATAATCAGCTATATTTCAATAGTTAAGATCATGAGTCAGTTGAAGCTAGACCACCATGGAAAACCTGGAAGCACTGGACCATTGAAATTACTACAATCTTCACAAAACCCATATGATGTTAATCAACCTATGCTCACTGGTGACTGGCTTCATGAGGTATATCCTGGAGTTCTAGTGAGAAGTAGTAAACAGTGGAGTTCAACTAGGTCTGTTGTGAGATAGTAACTCACTGAAGACAATGGTGGATATGTTGCTCAATTTGGTGGATTAGTTGAAGTTAAACATTAACACCGTTGGATGCCGGCCAGCCCAGTGGTCTAGTGGTTAAGTGCTGGCACACGAAACCAGTAGGTCCTGGGTTCGGGTCTCACAGGGGTCGAGGTCGTGTATGCGCACTGCTGAGGAGTCCCAAAATAGAACGAAACGGCCGTCCAGTACTTCCAGGTTTTCCATGATGGTCTAGTTTTAAATGACTCTTGATCTTAACCATTGAAATTACCACAATCAGCTGTATTATAAATTGTTTATCAGAAGTCAATCAATCCACAGAAGACTAAACAAATATGATATATTGGTTAATCAATCAATTGTGTATATAATATCATTTCCTACAGTATGAATAGTATGAATACAAGTGAAGACATGTTTACTTGAATAAACGAATTAACTAAATGTATGATTCATTTCAATAACAAAAACAATAAAATTCTAAATGATTCATTTCTATTATTGAATTAATTATTCCATGTTATTTTTGTACAGAAAAGATAGATTGTATCTATCAGGAGATTATAGAATTTATGTTTCGTCTTTCAGCTAAGATTCATCAAGTGAATATGTTTTTCATGATAATGTTAATATTGATAATGAGACTCGATCTTAGGACTTTTCATTTCAAATATCGAAAGGTTATTCACTGAGTTAATGAGTTTAGATAAGTAATTGTTTTTGTGACAGGTAAGGTTGCTTACTCATACTCTTTCTCTTACACCTGGTGATCGACTGGATAATGAAGACATGAACACCTGAAGTAAAGCATGGGGTACAGTGGATAGCTAGGATACAGCTAGGCAATCTTGACTTCACAGATGATCTAGCTCTTCTATCGCACATGCAATAACAAATGCAGGAGAAGACGATCAGTGTAGCGGCAGCCTCAGCATACATACACAGCAAGATTCTCCGATACAACACAGCATGCACCAATCGACTCACACTTGACGGAGAAGATTTGGAGGATGTAAAAACCTTTAGATATTTGGGCAGCATCATTGATGAACACGATAAATCTGATGTAGATGTGACGGCGCTAATCGGCAAAGAAAGAGCAGCATATCTACAGCTGAAGAACATATGGAACTCAAAACAACTGTCCGTCAACCAATACCAAGGTCAGAATTTTCAATACAAACATCAAGACAGTTCTACTGTATAGGGCGGAAACTTGGAGAACTATGAAAGCCATCAACCAGAACATACAAGTGTTTATTACGCAAAATACTTCAGATCCGTTAGCCAGATACTATTAGCAACAATCTACTGTGGGACAGGACAAACCAGATTCCAACGGAGGAAGAAACCAAGAAGCTGTGCTCGAAGTGGATAGGACACACACTGAGGAAATTACCCAACTGCGTTGCAAGGCAAACCTCCACATGTGATCCACAAAGCCAAAGGAGGAGAGGAAGACCAAATAACACATTATGCCAAGAAATGGGAGAGATATGGAAAAAATGAACAAAAATTTGACAGAACTGGAAAGGAAGGCGTAGAGTGCGTTTTAGAATGCTGATCGGCGATCTATGCTCTATTGGGGGTAAGTAAATGTGTTACATGCATAGTATTTATATCATTACCGGAAAAAATTCAAAGAATCCCACAGTTATTATCAAGAATTGAATTTTATTCAATCTTATTCAGAATATGTCCATTCTTCCCAGATTACCTCTATATAACCATTTTATTGTAATTTTCCATACAAAATAGACAGATTAACTTTTTTTGTTCAGTTCAAGATGATCATTTCATCCTGCATTGATGAATTGTCAATTGGATCCATCTAGACTGTAGTGTTGATGCTCATATAACAAGACTTAAATCCAGCTACATCCTAGCTGTCCAACAATACATCAACTGATAATCTTCAATTATTTTTTTGTTAAATCAATGAATATTTCAAAGATGTTTTGAAAAAGGTTTTTTTTAGCCATAACGGTTAAATGATAACTATAGATCACATGTTATGTAGAAGTGATAAAAGATTAATTTTGTTGTTACCATACAGTTTTTCATTGGACACAAACATGTTATTCTAGTTTTTGGACATTTCAATCATGAATACATATGATGTTAAACATGTAAAGTTTATATTATATGGCAAAAGTTTTATTTTTAGACGATGAATAGTCAGTATTCCCAACTGAAGTATATTCACAATTTAACGGATGTTTAAACTGAATTGTGTTATCAGAAGGGGTTTTGTGGAGATTTTAGTAATTTCAATAGTTGAAATTATGAGTCAATTGAAGCTAGACCACCATGGAAAACATAGGAGCATTGGACGACCGTTTCATCCTACTGTGGGACTCCTCAGCAGTGTGCATCCATGCTCCCGCCTCACGCGAGATTCGAACCCAGGACCTATCAGTCTCGCGTGCAAGTGCTTAACCACTAGACCACTGAGCCGATTGACATTCAACGGTGTTAATGTCTAACTTCAACCAATCCACGAAATTACGCCACTTTACACCATTGTCTTCAGTGAGTTGATATCTCACAACAGACTTTCTCACTAGAAATCTAGGAAATACCTCTTGAGGTCCTAGTGGTCTAGTGATTAAGCGCTCGCGTACGGTTCATGATCTCAATATAGAATTCTTAGAACAAACTATTTCAACAAGTTCCTTTTTTCTTCTTGATCGACGTTTACGATAAATATTGAATAGTTACCAGTTAGACATTTGATTAATATATATTCTTTTTATTACATATTACCTGCCAACAATCACAAAATCTCTGATTAAGTTTTATTTGTAACTTATATCTTCTGTCAAATACAACTGATATGAAAAATAACATTTTTCTAGAGGAAAATCGTTCATATGTTCTTGGCATATATATATTTGAAGGGGTTTTGTGGAGATTTTAGTAATTTCAATAGTTGAAATCATGAATCAATTGAAGCTAGACCACCATGGAAAACATAGGAGCATTGGACGACCGTTTCATCCTACTGTGGGAATTCTCAAGAGTGCACATTCACGAACCCGCCCCCCCCCAGCGAGATTCGAACTCAAGACCTATATTATTATTGAATTAGATACGAACGCACTTAATCATAAATATTTATATTAAATACATGTATGTATACTTAACATCAAATAATTCACCAATTATACAAAGAAAACACGCACGCACGCACACGCACACACGCACACGCACACGCACACATATATATATATATATATCATACAGAAAAATAATATAACACTTAACTAATATATTTTATATATAAATATTCTGAAAATAATTAAAGTTTTTTAGGTGGGTTTAATAGTTTTCATGAGGAAATTAATAACAACTACAAGGTAAATTAAAATGATAATGATGGATAGTGACTAGCAGTAGAATCCAAGATGAGTGACACTTCGTTTTATTCGGGACTTGTCAGCTGGATATACCTGCATCTCAGAGAGTTGATGTTCACTCTGGGACTCGAATCCAGTACCATTCACTTCAAAGGCCATGTCGTTATCCATTTAGCTACTGAGTCCTGATATTTATTTGCTTATACAATGGGGTGAAGTTTAAATTCACTTAGTGTTGTTTTATTTGTATCTTCCCATTGTTATTTAAAACTGTGATTGATCAATCTCTCTTTTGGGCATATGTACATCCTATACGGATTGCCTCGATATAACCTTAAGTTACAAGCTGTTTTTTTAAACAAGGATGAATAGTGGCTAACAGTAATATAAGCACATCCAACCAACGAGTCTCAAATAGGATGAAACGTAAGCCCTCAATTCCACTGTTAGACACTATCCATCAAGGAGCACCAGTCCCCTCAAGATTAAAAGTACACCTTGCTGACGAGTGCCAAGTAGCACGAAACCCTAGATACAGGGTTTCCTGTTGACTACATCCAATCACCATCTCATCTCAACATAGTGCACACAATGTCGAGTCGCCAAGACTAGTGACCACATTGTAACTTGGTCGATAGCATTCAATCTGCACTAAGAAGGACTTGACACACACGACATTGGTCACCATTCAGTGATCAATCAAATGTGACTATCCATCTTTATTTACATCTTTGTTTTATTATTATTATTATTATTATCATCATCATTATCCTATTGATAAAAGAAACGGATACAGTTAAGTTATACTTAGTATTTTAAACATTGTACATATACATCTTTTATATGTATTTCTATGTTTATAATGCATATTCATTGGACATAAATATTTCAATATCTAACTATATTGAATTGTTATTCCATCCGATTGTTTAAATGATTGACTGTTTCTTTCTTATGTGAATTGATAAGGAATTATAATGTTGTTTTTGTTGTTGTTGTTGTTATTTTGGGAAAACTGAACAACTGTCATAATTTATCGAAAAAAAACAAACAAAACAATCTCTCCTATAAGAAATAATATTCATATTTTATTCACATTAAAAGAAAAATAGTACTATAAAATGTATTCATCTTTAAATTACACTTTATGATGTAATAAACATTTCTCTACTATTCTATTGACAAGTTAAGTTCACTTAGCAACTAAACATAAATGGGTATCAATCATGTTCTATCTCAAGTGTATTGATTGAACGAATGATTTTTTTTAAAGTTTTTTTTTTTTTCTTGTTTTTTTCTTCACAGAAACAAAAAAAAAGTTGACATGAAAAGTAGATGAATGTTTGTTAAGCAAATATGATTGGAATATATATATATATATATATATATATATATATATATATATATATATACAAAAATATACTAGACAACTGTTGAATATTAATAAATAATACTATTTTCAAAGATGTTTATAATATTAAAAACATATCAAGAATTGAATGATGAAAGTTGAATTGGGAAACATTTGATTTAGTTGTATCCTATGAGGCACTACCATGTGGATGTGTCATTTGAAAAGTTTTCAGTTTTACTATTTGACATTAACAAATTACATTAATCATACTAGTCTATCTAAATAGACAAGTAAATTGATGTCAGAAAACTATATTTTTTTTCGGAAGGGGTTTTGTGGAGATGTTAGTAATTTCAATAGAAGCTAGATCACCTCGGAGAATCTAGAAACACTGGACAGCTGTTTCATCCTACTGTGGGACTCCTCAGCAGTGTGCATTCATGATCCCGCTTCACGGGAATCGAACCCAGGACCTATCGGTCTCGCGCACGAGCGCTTAACCATTAGACCACTTAGCCGACTGGTTTTAATGTCTAACTTCAACCAATCCACGAAATTAAGCCACCGTACATCATTGTCTTCAGTGAGCTGATATCTCACAACAGACCTGGTTGAACTCCACTGCTTACAAAATTAATGAATCTTTATTATTTTAAGATAGGACATTTCAATACGATATTCAATTTGTTCATTTCTTCTTCTTCTTCTTCTTCTTCTTCTTCTCAACCTCCTCCTAAAATTGTTTACGAAAAACTTGTATCCGTAAATGGTTTTCCTAAAAACTCAATCAATCGGTAATTATTTGATGCAGTGAATTGTTAGTTAATAAATGAAACGACAACAACAACACCAACCCAGAATCAGTACAGATTTAAGTTTTCATTAGCATTAATGAATAACTGTCCTTGTAGAACTGCATCATCTTTCCATTCTTTATTGTAGGCACCGAATTCAATTGGAATAAACTATTTTTATCTCTCTACTAAATGGGTTATTCCTGTTAATATCAGTATAAGTTTCATGAATTGTTTCAGTATAATTTGCTAGTTATATTAAAATTTACTGCAGTTCAGTTCAATCATTTTTTGTAAAGACTATGTGTTGTAGATGTGGAACATGTAATGTAGTGATTATGACGAACGCCTTTTGGGACGGTAAATTGAATGAATTGACTGCTGACCTGTTCATGATTTACCATTGTAATGAACGAATAATTGGTGGGATTCACCTCAATGAAATATGAAAATCAAACTTTTAAAATATCATTTGCACATCTTCTTTGAGTTGTTTACCACAAACTTCATCGTTTCTTCATTTCTTCTGTTAATTTGACCGCTGTCAGTTTTCTTCGCTCTTCTTTTTATTTCAATTTTCTCAATCTTCTGCTCATAGACATTCCACTTCTGACTAATGCTACATACTATTTATATCTTTCAATATAAGTAGCATACACCACACTATGACATGATATGATCATACATAAAAACCTGTAAATATCTTTATTTCCCGGACCTAAACATACCATGGAAGAAAAGTTTCTTTTAAAACTTATCACAGTTCGTCTTTTGTTTAGGGTTCAAGTATTGAATTTGGGGGAGGCAGGCTTTGAATCGATTAAATAGTCATATCAAAAGATCAAGGACCAGATACATGGTGTAATTAGGTTACTAGGTCAATTGAATGTATGTATGTGATGTATGTGAATCAGCATTGTTGATGGCATTTTAATCTTCCATTTAATAAAATAGTTAGCAGAAAATTGTCGAAATTATAAATCAGCAAACTGTTTCTTTAATTCTGTTTCAGAACTCTGTAGGAGTACACGTTCATGACTCTATAACATGATTTATACTACTATTAAGTCGCAGATTTGTAACTCAATTTTAATTCATTTGAATATATAATAGTTTCCTTATGACTTTCAGTCATTTGGTTTGTTTATCATGCAGTTTACAAATGATTCATCATTCAGAAATCTGTAGGAGATAAACATCCAGTCTTTTGTTTATTGAACATTGATATTTTATTATATTGTAGTCATTCATGAAGATTAACCACGAAAAATGTCTCAAGAATACTGTAACAATAAGTAAACAATACTGAATGAAGTCATTTCACAGCCTCAAAATGCCGACTGTGAAGAGAGACAGCTCTCCTTCTCGAAATGCTCTCATATGGTCACACATATAAAGCCACTGAAAGAAAAATCATACTCACTATCTTCTCGTGGCATGGGTGTTGTTTACGAAATTCAGAGGACAAAATGCTAATGTCCGGCGCTTTAACTGGGTCGATCGATGTGGACGATTCATTTAGGGGAGTTGGAAAACCATGAATCCAAACCAATGGTGCACATGTGTTCCAGGACCCTGAAGGAACAAATGGCGTTTGAACCAATTATTGGTCACCGGCTACCATGGAACTACATCTTCTGACGTTGCTCCATTGCCTTTTGGATCAGACCTTCAGATCAAAGTTTCCGGGTGTCACCCCCTGGGAAAACCACCTGCTCCATTCTGGCGACCCGTGTAATATAACAACGTACACACAAATAAAGTGAGTTGTGTGGCGCATATCTAATCGATGCTCCTTTGTACCAATATTTATGTGTTCAAATAAATAAATAAATAACTTTACTAAGCAAAAATCATTGATTACGTTAAAAGTATTCAGTATATTAAGTCTTAAGTTCTTGTTCTCTTACATTAACACACAAATACTTGGCTTAATTCTATACAATTTTAAGAGTATATTATCATTTTAAGTAATATCAGATAATACATCAGGCAAATTCATTCAATACTTCATAATTGTAGATTACAATCATTCATTTGTTTACCATGGTGATCTGATGAAAACTATTGATTTTACAGATTATTGTATAAAAACAAATAAGAAGTTAATCATTAGCACACAAGACTGATAGGTCCTGGGTTCGAATCTCTCAAAGCGAAATCGTGGATGTACACTTTTTATGGAGTCTCATAATAGAATGAAATGGCCATCCAATGCTTCCAAGTTTTCGATAGTGATCTAGCTTCAATTGACTCATGAATTCAACCATAAAATTGAAAAAAGAAACTTTATATGAACTAAAAAAAGGTTGTTTCTCTCAAAGATAAATAAACATAAAGTAAAATGAAAAAGGAAAAAGGAGAGAAACAAACAAACAAAAACAAAATGTGTCTCAATTAAATTGTGACATTTAGATTAACTTATAATTGATTTGCAAATTTGTTTAATTTAGAAAAGAGAAAAAAAAAGAGAAAAACGAGTAAAATCAATCAATTGAATATTGAACGAATATAAAAGAAAAGAAGTTATGGAATATATTGAAGTCTCTAAGGAAAGATGAGTAGTGCCTAGGAATGCAATTCAAGACACGCGACACTTCGGCCTATTTGAAAGATGTCAGCTGGATGTACCTGCATCCAAGAGTTGATGTTCACTTGGAAATTCAAGCCCATTACCATTCACTTTAAACACTATCGCGTTATTCAATTACCGTTCTAAACATCAACGGGAAGATTCAAGTAAATAATAACAAGTGAATTTAAAATTCACCCTATTGCACAAGCAAGTAGTTATCAGGACTCAGTAGCTAAATGGATAACTTGATGATGTTTGAAGATTTCGAGTCATAGAGTGAACATCAACTCTCGGATGCAGGTATATCTACCTGACAAGTCTCAAAAGTATCATCATGGATTATATTACTAACCAATGTCTAACTTTAATAAAAATATAGATTTTAATGGTTAAGATCATGAGTCAGTTAAAGCTAGACCACTATGGAAAACCTGGGAGCACTGGACGGCCGTTTCTTCCTTTTGTGGGATTCCTCAGCAATGCGCATCCACGACCTCGACCCCTGCGAGATTCGAACTCAGAACCTACTGGTTTCACGTGCGAGCACTTAACCACTAGACCACTGAAGCGGGATCCAATGGTGTTAATGTTTAACTTCAACTAATCCACCAAATTGAGCAACACATCCACCATTGCCTTCAGTGAGTTACTATCTGACAAGAGACCTAGTTGAACTCCACTGTCCACTACTTCTCACTAGAACTCCACGAAATACCTCATGATCTTAACCATTGAAATTACTGCAATATCCGCAATACCCATCTGATAAAAATATAGATGTTTGGTTTGATGGAACTTGTATTTACATGTTGGTTTTTTTATTAGCATAATTACAAATATTCTATATATTCATGATAAAATAATGTACATATATGAATGTTTTACACATGCCTATATGCATAAGTTTCACAACTATCAATACACCATTCTATTGATTCATAAAAATTAGCATAAATCTTTCTAAATTACATTTCCTACGATTTTGATGGTTATCAACATTGTTTATTCATCATTATAATGGAATGAATAGTTCAGATCCTTTTTAAATCTGGCGTCATTTAAAAATTCTATAGAAACAAGTTACTATGGAATAATTTAAGCTAAGATTAAGTAATCATTTAATGTAAAATCCGAATTACCTCCTCCATTGAATAGATAGATGGAATTTAGTGAGTGTTTTAAAAGTGAATACTATGGAATCATTCTATAATTAAGTAATTAATATGATGGTACTAATTAATGGTTCGAGTATTTATAGTTTCATTGAAAGTAATTATATCAATCTCACTAAGAAGTTAATTCTAGTTTATATAATTGTAAGCTTGATAAAACAATTTCAAATACAAAACCTACTACACTAAACTAGTTTTATAACTAGTAATATTTAATATTGTGCCTACTTTGATACACTTTGATACACCGTTGTATATATACGTATTCAGATTAAATCAGATAGTCAATCAGCTACAACGTAGGACTAGGCACATATATACATCGGTTCAAGTTGCCACACCTCACTGATTAACACAACAAGATAGACACCAAATTCAAAGACATAGTTACTTCAATGGTAGTAATATAATATTGGTTGTTCAGTATGGTGTTCCTTCATGAACTAGGAACAACATTTTTACTTCTGTTTAATACAGACTCCGTCTGAAACCCATCTGAGGCTACTGCCGGTCCCAAGCCCGGATAAAGGAGATAGGTTGAGCATGAGGTTAGAGACCTCATCCTGTAGAAAACTAATTCGCTAAAAAAAACGCTAACCATACATATAGATCATTAGATATCTAGGTGTACATAATGTATTATATGCTGAGACATGATTGGATAATTTGTTAATGACCTTTGGTTTATTGATTAATGAGGTCAGTAATTGATTGCAAACATTTCAAATAAAATCCAAGGTCAAAGTCAAATAAAACAAAACTCATGAATTAGAAATGTAAATAGAAATATGACTTTGAGATAAGATGGTGGTTGGAGGTAGTCAACAAGAAACCCTGAACCCAGGTTTCGTGCTACTTGGTACGAGTCAACAAGGTGTACCTGTAATCTTGAGAGAACTGGTGCTCTCTGACGGTTTAGATCTCGTGTCATCCAGCTTCACAGTCAGAGACATTACCACTGGGCTATCCGGGCCGCGACCGACCTCCTGTAGGTAGTGATCAATGTCATGTATGTCAAGTCCTTCTTAGTGCAGATCGAATGCTATCGACCAAGTTGCAATGTTGCCCCTAGTCTAAGTGACTCGACATTGAGTGCACTATGTTGAGATGAGATGGTGATTGGAGGTAGTCAACAGGAAACTCTCCGATCCGCAATAAGAAGGACTTGACATGCATGATATTGATCACCACCCAGTAATTAATCAATTGTGAGAAATACGACTGTTTTTTCCGGATGTTTCAAACAATTATTATTTGTATATACAATGTGATATATAATTAGTAGGTTGAGAGATTCATAGAGTTAGGAGAATTTTCAGAATTTAGTTCAAAATCTGATTCTAATTACATTATCAAAAAATTGGAAAGTTGTTTCATGCTAGTATAGGGCTATTGAATTTGATCCTTGGTAGGGTTGGGAATTCCCACGACAATTCTTTTTGATTACAAAATAGCATTATTCATTTCAGAAGTTGTTCTGTGGATATTATAGTAATTTCAATGGTTGAGATCATGAGTCAATTGAAGACAGACCACAATGGAAAACCTGGTAGCACTGGACGCTCGTTTCGTCCTATTGTGAGATTCTTCAGTAGTTCACATCCACGATCCTGCCTCGTGAGATTCGAACTCAGGACCTATCAGTCTCGCGCGTGAGCGCTTAACCACTAGTAGTATTAACCAATTAATCACTGAAAATGAAAATAGGTGATAGTAGAAGACTAGGAAATGACAGTCGATATGTTGATGAATCTCACACTTTGAATAAGATAGAAGTCTTTAGAAGATAGAAGTTTTTGCTGATGATGTCGTTCAGAAGAACGATGAAAGCTCCATGACCAAATCACCCAACTCATAGAACAAAACTCCATCAAAATTAATTCACTTCATTTTTACCAACGTAACCGGTATCTTTGTAATGTCTCATATTAACCAATGGAATTGTGTTATTGACATTTTTATGTTACTTAACGGTTCGAGATCATTATTAACTGCTAGGCACTCCATTGCAGTGTTCGAGGTTGATATATTTCCCAATCAGATATTGAATGCATTTTGTTAGTAGTTTTACAAAGGGATCAGAAGAATAAATGGGGATTAAGAAATAACATTAGTGGAAAGATAATTAAAATGAAATGAATAGATAGAAAGAAAAACAAGGTAGATAGGACTTAAGGTGAGGAAAAGGTAATGAATAGATATATAATACAGTAGTCTCATGCACCTATCCATCACTTTAACTGAAAGAGAATAGAGTCTATAACCAAGTACATAATTGTTTATCTTTCACATGAAAAATTTAACCGAAACACTTAAGGTGGTATCTTTCTAAAAATGAATGAATAAAGAAAGTATAAATGAAAACGTCGGGAAATAGAAGCAGATATGAAAAAGATGAATAACAACTGGAAGGAGCTAGAAAGGATTACCCAGAACAGGGTTGGATGGAGAATGCTGGTGAGCGGCGTATGCTCCTTCACGAGGAGTAACAGGCCTAAGTAAGTAAGTAAGTAAGTAAGTAAATGAAAACGATTTAATCGCATTCTATAAAATAATGAACTGAAGTATTCACAAAAGAACAGCTTTTTTTCGGAATGATTGTCACATCTTAAAATAAAATAAAATGTAAACATAAATTCACTTGGTATTATTTTTACTTGAATCTTCCCATTGATGTTTAGCACTGCAATTGATTTGTCTGTTATTGGCATATATACATCCTTTGCGGATTGCCTGGATATTGCCTTGATTCACAAGCATTCTAAACAAAGATGGATAGTGGCTAACAGTGGAATCCGGAATGCGCAACATTTTGTTCTATTTAAGACTCGTCAATTGGATGTACCTGCATCTCAGATTTGATGTTCACTCTAGGACTTGAACTAAGTACCATTCGCTTCAAACACCATCAGGTTCTCCACTTAGCTACTGAGTCCTGATGTCCTCTTACTTGTGCAATGGGGTGAAGTTTAAATTCACTTGGTATTGTTTATTTGAAACTTCTCGTTGATGTTAAGCACTGCAATTGATCAGTCTCATGTTGGCATATGTACATCAAGTGCGAATTGTACTATAAACAGAGATGATGGTGGTTAGTAGTAGAATCCAGGATTTGCGCTTCGTCCTAGTTAGAATTAAGTAAATAATGCGATGATGTTTGAAATGAATGGTAATGGATTGAAGTTCCTCAATGAATATCAACTTCTGAGATGCAGATACATTCAGCTGATGTTTCCCAAATAGGACGAAATGTCGCATGTTCTAGATTCCACTATTAGTCACTATTCATCTTTACTTAAAATATAAACATAATTTTCTGTTGATTCATCTTTCATCATATTCTCATCACTATCAAATTAACAAACATTAATTGTTACTTGCTTATCATAAATATAAAATAAACGAATTAGATGAACCATGACAACAACTGTTCTCTTTCTTTTCTTTTTTTCTCATGTTTATTGGCTAATGTAGACCAGTTTTTGTTTTTTTTGTAGAAAAATATTTAGTTGAGTAACAGACATATGACTTAATGGTAGTACTAAAGTCATAAAATCTAGAAATAGTAACTAGACAACCTTGAATAATCGAAAGATTATTGTATATTTAAAGTGCAAGTTACATGTGATAATCATTCTCATTTTAGCTTTGATGTATATTTATACATTGTGTTTTCGATTATGTAATTAGAAGACGAAGATTATCAGAACTATGTGATATATTAGCGCAATAAATTTCGAACAATCTGATCACACATATACTTGTTAAGAGCATTTATATATAAAAATAAAAGGTCAACTAGACAGGAAACGGAGTAAGAGGAGATAAGGATAATGATAAGAGTAATAATAATAATAATGTGAACACAATGCGAAACCTAATTACTCTGGATAATAAGTCAATATTACCAGGGTAGGTTTAAGGTAAGAACAAACTGTTTTTGAACACATAAAGGGGGTTTGAATTTTCGTATGGCTAAGGCTTCAATGAACCTTAGTATACGCCCTTTTACACTTTTATACAGCACTACAAATGCTGAATTTAGATCAATCTTGTGACCTGTTTCAATTATATATTTAGCAATAGAGGATTATGGATGTTTATCCTCTGCTCTTATTGGGTCACTTGATTGTATTTGTTTCTGAAGCCATTTGGGTACATGTTCACTCACTCTAATGTTGAGATCACGATTACTCCTCCCTATGTATGTGTGACCACACACACATTTAAATTGGTAAACACAGTGGGATGTGACGCAATCGTTTCCATGTACTTTAGGTTTTGAATGAAGCATGCACCTTGTTCTTTCTTTGATGATGACCTTTGCTGCGCAATAGGTTTTATTGATGACTGATTTAAGTCGTTGTTTCAGTAAAAGGCTATTTGAATCACCTCTGAATGGTAAGGTGATGTAGACAGGCTTTTTCTCTACCGAGGCTACAGTAGGTCTCGCTGAACCATGGACTTTCCATATATTTATGAATTTCAGAGGATAGCCATTTTCTATTAATGTTTTATTTAACAACTTAACATCATCATCAATGGCGTCATTGGTACAAATACGGTCGAGTCTGTTGAAAAGACACCTTATCAAACCACGTTTGTATTGTTTTGTCTAAGTTTATTTTCTTAGTGTATGGTTCCATGACTAGAACTATCCTACATTGATGATAGATGTTATATATAATATACAGAAAACAACTAGGTAACTATTTTTTGGATTATTACTCTAAGAATGTATGGTTAGAAATTGTAATATAGTGACAAATGATTCTTCAAGATGAATAGTTCGCTAAGGATTAAATGTGGACTCAAATCTTGATAGTTATAATGGAATGAACTATCTAACAATGCATGATCTAGTATACACTTTTTCTGTTCGTTAGGTAATAATCTTATTAACCATACTCTTTTCTAATTCTAAGGATGATCAATTACATTGATCTTCTCAATCATTACCCTCTACTTTTACATCACAGTCTATTAACTTAATACCTATCGTCTGAGTACAAAATTTGAAAGAGCCTATTGTCAGCATAGTTTAATTCTACCATACCATGTCATCTTCACTATATGTTCTAGAATTATTTTCCAAAAAGCAAAGTATAGGTTAATGATGTTATATTGAAAAACAGTAAAAAACAGTCATTAAATAAAGTAATCACTTGAAATTAACGAAATTGAAGTTCAGACACTCATTCAGCTACAATGTAGGAACAGGCATATATATGCATCGGTTTAAGTTGTCATACCTTATCAGCACAACAAAATGAACACCGAATTCATAAAAGTAGTTGCTTTAATGGTCGTAATAAATAAAGGGAAGATTGCAGAGAGAAAGAGTTAGTTCGTGGAAGAAAATATATGAAGTAATTTTAATCTCACGGTTTAAGAGAAGGCAAAGAGTGTATACACCTACTC
Source organism: Schistosoma haematobium (assembly GCF_000699445.3). Classification (NCBI taxonomy): domain Eukaryota; kingdom Metazoa; phylum Platyhelminthes; class Trematoda; order Strigeidida; family Schistosomatidae; genus Schistosoma; species Schistosoma haematobium. The sequence continues at coordinate 5,462,009 of NC_067198.1, forward strand.
CATTGTGATCGATTCTGAGCCATGTCACCAAGAGTCTCCAACCATTGTTTACGATAGTCACACAGACCTCAATCAAGTAGTCTGCATCTACAAACATGGCTCAGACCAGAAGTTAGTGACTTTATGGACCTATCATTGTAACTCTAAATTGTCTGGTTTCACTTAATATGAGTTCAGTGGTTTAAAAGTTGTTTTGTATAACCAGAAAGTGATATGCTAAGTTTTTTAACTTAGATATTAAGACAAGAGATATGTAAGACTAGAATGGGGTTTTGTGAATATCATAGTAACTTTAATATTTGAGATCATGAGTTAATTGAATTTAGACCACCATGGAAAACTTGGAAGCACTGGACGGCCGTTTCGTCCTATAGTGGATGTGTCACTCAATTTCGTGGATTAGTTAAAGTTAGACATTAACACCACTGGATGCCGGCTCAGTGGTTTAGAGGTTAGGAGTTCGCATGCGAGACTAATAGGTCCTGGGTTCGGATTGCAGATGCACACTGCTGAGGAGTCCAAAACTAGGACTAAACGGCCGTCCAGTGCTTCCAGGTTTTCCATGGTGGTCTAGCTTCAACTGACTCATGATTTCAACCATTAAGATATGTAAGAATTTAAGCTGATATACAATTACATTTGACAATAATATATAATGATTATGAGGTATATTATGTGGAATTCGGCTTTCTTTTTCTTTCCAAGTGTACAGGTGAATTCAGGGTAATTGTATAGATAACTATCAAATTTTTTTAGTACAGGATGACGTTATTATTTTTTATTGGAGATTTGAAAAGTAATCTTCTGTATGTACTAATACACCTTGAAATGATGTAACACAGTGGTTAGAGACGTTATCAAATATGGCTGAGAATAGAAGCCATTAGCGATCCTGCTGTAACATTTTTTTATACTTTCTTCATAAGAAATGGATGTAACTTCTTTAAGTGGAAGAATTCTTCCTGGTTGTAATTTTACTAATTGTCTCTCCCATTATTAGCATTTCACTATCATACACTAATTTCTTTTCATTGTTGTACTTCTTTTTTCTTATAGGCACCTTACATTCTTTATACCTTTACATTCACCTTATGATTGTGTGGCACATATGTATCTGGTGTCCCTTTGTACTAATATTTATGTGTTCGAATAATAATAATAACGATAATAATAATAATAATAAAGTCCCTTCTATATGCAGATGATCTTAAAGAAGTGTATTCATTTTCTCCATATGAGCTGAAAAATATGCGAAATTGCATCAGCATAGAGCTTAACAAGATAGCACAGTGGTGCTTAAAATGGTAACTTGAGCTTAATACAGCTAAATGTGGATGGATAGTCTTCGGCGATACACCACTCAACCTAGACATTACCATAAATGGAGAAGTGTTATCTAGGTTACATACAGTAGTAGCCTTGGGACTTAGATACTTCCAAGACTTGTCGTTTACAAAACAGATATTGAAACAGACCTCCAAGTCTCAGCGTCTTGTAGGTTACATAACTCGAAACCTTTATAACAATGAGTCACGTATTTTAATGTACAAAGTTTGTGTTCGACCTCTTCTAAAATATTGCACGTTTACTCTTAGCAGTGCGCGCATAAAGGATAAATTAAGGCTGGAATCAGTACAGAGACGATTTACACTTCGTATTCCTGGGGCTGATTGTACATTGACTTATAATTCTAGATGTAATAAACTTGGGCTCGACCCTTTATGGAAGAGAAGACTCAAACTAAATCTTATCTTTTTCTTCAAACTACTTCATAAACTATCGTTTACATCCAATCACGTGATTCGATATGCAGAAACTTCTCATTATGACATCCGTAATTCCTTGTCACTAGTGAAACAAACGTATTCTAAATCATCTCTCTATATGAATTACTTTACCTGTAAATTTTCTAGACTCTAGGATAAACTACCACAATCTATCCGTACGATAAAATCACTTTCATTATTTGTTCGCTGCATCGATGCATACTGCTCATCTGAAAATGTATTGAATGTTCTAGCACTTGTTAATGTATCTCATTCCACAAGTGATATTATAGGAACTTTAAATATTTAGCCATTTTTATTAATGCATTCCTTAAGTAAAACCACCTACCTACTGTCACTTTACATTAATACTGTCTCTAGCAACTTTAACTAATTTGAATAATATCTAACATGAACAGTATATCACTGTGTCAAATGACACATGCATTTTGGTAGACCTGATTGACATATTCAGGTAATTATTGCTTTGTTGTTTCGTGCTCTCCGTTTTTGTTTTAATTTCTCTAGTTGTAGATAATTATCATTAATTCAATCTGGCACAGGAAATGACCTTAATTACACCACTCATAAATCAACAGACTGTCCACTTCAGAAAAATTTAAAAGTTCCTGGCTGATGCATTGGATCGTTGTAATACATGTACGACCTAGCCAATTACTGCACTAGTATACTTAAAACTATCTTCTATCGCATGTTTGTTCTCTATAGAATGTTCTGATTTATATCAAATTGATCATGCCTGTAAACTGGTGTGAACTCTGTAAATTCTTTAGTTGAAATCATGAGTCAATTAAAACTAGATCACAATGGAAAACCTGGAAGCACTGGACGACCATTTAGTCCTACTGTGGGACTCCTCATCCAAGATCCAACCCCCCACGAGATTCGAACCCAGGTCTGTTGTGAGATATCAGCTCACTGAAGACAATGGTGTACGGTGGCGCAATTTCATGGATTGGTTTCAGTTAGTAATTAACACCATTGGATGACAGTCGGCTCGGTTGCCTAATGGATAAGCGCTGGCGCGCGAGACTGACAGGTCCTGGGTTCGAATCTCGCGGGGGACGGGATCGTGGATGAGCACTGCTGAGCAGTCCCATACTAGGACTAAACTGCCGTCCAGTACTTCCAGATTTTCCAAGGTGATCTAGCTTCAATTGACTCATGATCTCAACCATTGAAATTACTATAACATCCACAAACCCCTTCTGAGAATTCTGTAATTATTATATTCACAATATATTATTATACCTTGAAAATCTATTGATAATCAAGAGTCACTGGTTAGTTACTTTGCTATAGTTTGATTTTGAATAACAATACAAATTCATAATTTCATGTGGTATTCAATACAAGATGTTTGAATCTTGTACTACTTGTGATACATTAGGATTACTATAAAAGAATCAGTAGTCTACATTTCCTAAACCTTAGTATCATGAAACTTAATCAAACGATTTTCTACTGAATTCTTTCTATCATGGAATATTGTTATTTTAAACTAATGTTCAGACTATAGATTCCATTTTATCTGTGTGTATGTTGTTTATCTTATTATCAGTCATGGAAGTCATCATATATATTTTCATAAATTTCAGAACAAGACTTATAAACTATTCTGAATATTTTTAAGCAAAAATAGATAGTGGCTAGTAGTGAAATCCAGAGCACGTGACACTTCGTCCTATTTGGGACACGTCAGCTGGATGTACCTGCATCCGAGAGTTGATGTTCACTCTGGGACTCGAACCCAGTACCACTCACTTTAAACACCATCGTATTATACACTTAGCCCGAAAAAAGGATGAAGCGCGCATCCTGGATTCTATTACTAACCACCATCATCTCTGGTTATAATGCTTCTAACTGAACTCAATATCAAGACAATCCGCAAATGATGCACTTATGCCAATAACAGACTGATCAAGTTCAGTCTTAAATAACAATGGGAAGATACAAGTAAAACAACACCAAGTGAATTTTTTCTAAACATTGGTTATACTTTCTGTTACTTATCACACAAAGTTATCGTCTCTCTCATTATAAAATCAACCCAACAGCTGAATCATATGGGAATACACTGATTTTCAAGATGTTTTATTTATGTCGTTACTGTGTGAAAATTGTCAGAAGAATCTGTGATAAAATTTATACGTATTTAAACCTGATTTATGTTAACTACATATAACACACTAACACTTATCCCTTCCATTGGTCAATCTAAGGGTCATAAACTTGGTCTATCTGATCAGGACCATAATTTATAGCGATGATTCATCATTCTATTGGTCATCATTGTATGGGTAAAAGGCAATTAGTTTGGTTGAAATAGTGTTACTGAATTTTATGCAGTAGTAAAAAGATAAATACAAAATATTAATTGAGATCATGGATCGATGAATGATGATGATCAACATTGAAAACCTGGAAGTACTGGATAGTTATTTCGTCCTAGTGTGGGACTTCACAGCATTGCATATCCACGATCCTTTACTCGAGGCTCGAACCCAGGACCTTTGGTCTATGCATGTAAACGCTTATCCTTTAGACCGGCATTCAACGATGTTGATGTCTAACTTCAACCAATTCACGAAATTGAGCGATCATCTTCCATTGTACTAAGGCAGATGCCTATCTCTATCTGACACGGATTAACTCCACTAGTCATGGCTCCTCACTATAACTCCGAGAATTCTTTCATGAGGCTAGTCACTAATGAGCACATAGTGACTATCCTGATCTCAATAAAAAAATGTAACAATCTCTACAACTATACACTGACAAAGTGTTATCAGTCGTTTTCCTGTATTTATATTGTGAATTAGTCTATATAACTTTTCAAATCCATAAAAATGTAAAAGATTTTAAAAGAAAATAAGTCTAAATTTTATTTATTTATTTATTTATTATCAAATGACACGACTACTATCTACAAAATTGCGCCACCTTACACCATTGTCTTCAGTGAGCTGATATCTCACAACAGACTTGGTTGAAGTCCATTGGTCATGGCTTCTTACTAGAACTCCAGGAAATGTCTCTTGAAGTCAACTACTATCTCTTGATTGGTATCTTATGTTGTCATGCTTAAATCATATGATGTTCATTTAATATTTTTACTGACATAACAACAAAAACAACTGGATTATTTCAATCATCAGATATATACATGATTGATGTAGAATTTATGAAGTTATTAAACTTGCCAATAGTTTAGTAAAAAAATATTCTATTAATTTCTGTCACTGTCTAATAGCTTGATTTCATGTATACTGGAATTTGAATTTGATTAGAATGTCGAATACCTCAGAGTATTGATAAACGTCTAGCCAATAAGTAAAAGTACACTGTAACATATATATCTCTTAAATTGTACCACAAACGATTATTCGACATCGAACATTCAGAAAATCTAAATAGATAAAGATCATTAGTGACTATTATCAACTAGGTACTGAATAAATAAGACAACAGGAGACAATTTATTATTTACATATCATTCAATATGATTCAAATCTATTTTATGTTAATCAAGGAACCTGATTACTAAGTGGTTAGTGTGGAATGATAGCTGTTATATCCCGATGAGAATAATGAATGGTAACCGTTGGGATCTATTTCTGGACTAATACTATATACGTATATTTTTATCGTATAATTGTTAAATAACTGAACTATTCATATTCGTGTTCCTCTTATTATAAGCTTTATTGTGATCTATGAACTATTATTATACGACCTACCATTCTTGAGTTATGCCCAGTCTATCGATTTCTATCTCCCATATTCACAGCCACATTTGGCTAAATCTTGTGTAAATGTTGTTTCCTATTTTATGGTACGATGTGGTCCGTTTAGTTGGTATATAAACCCAATATGTCTGAAATACATGATTCATATCGTAGAGGCTGAGATTGGTGTTCTGGACTCAACAGGCAGGGCTAGGCGGGAAGCAAAACCGATAAAAGACTCTAGATTGCTCGTACCCGTTTTGTGAATCATTGGTTCGGTCAATAATTCACTGTTCTCTTATTGGCTGTATCATTACGTTATATATTGATAGGGGCACAAACCCACAAGTTATAACAATAGCACAAATGAATTGATCAAATATCAAAGTGGCTGATGTAATTGAATTAATAAGCTAACAAACAAAATCCATCACAAATTTAAACTGATTAAATTCTCGTAGGGTAGAACTCACTGATCAATTCAGTAGAAATTCTGTTTTTAGAATTAAACTCTTACCTATATATAACATTGGTCCACCAGGGTGCTTGGTACCTGTGTGGTTGCGCCACAGGATTGAGCTGTACGATTCAGATTGTAGCGTTAAAGTCTATATAGTGTCTGGTTCTCCTAGAAACGAGATTGAGCCGCACTATTTGGGCTACAAATTTTAAGCCTAGGCGGTATTTGGCTCTTCAGTTAAACGGGATTGAGCTGTACTGTTTGGGTTGTCACGTGAAAGTTTGGATGGTGTCTGGTTCTCTTGAAAACCAATGTAAAATTACCCTGGCCAATAAAGGTATATTATATAACTGTATATAACATTAGGACGTAATTAGTCGGAATTAATTCGTTTTGCTATCACAACATCTGTGAAAATCATAGTAATCAGTAGTTATTACAATAATGATAATATGACTAGTAATAATAATAACAATAATGATAATAATAATAATAATAATAATAGACTTAGGTTACGAAAATACAGGAGATAAGGTTGTATGCATATTACTTAAATTGAGTCACCTTACATCTGAGATAAATATTAACTTACTGGGGCTGAAGTCAATCGCTAACCGAATAACTTAGTGATAAAGTCTCAGACTGAGTAGCTGGGTCACAAGGAATCAAACCTACTGGAGAGTATCAGTTCCTTTAAGATTATGGGTAAATCTTGTTCACGAATGCTAAATAGTAAGAAGTTTAGGTGGAAGATTTATTACATATCACCTCTAACTATTGAACATCTTAATGGGATGTACTTAGGTTAGTGGCCACATTACAACTTGATCCAAAGAGTTTGATCGATACTAAAATAAACAGTTATCATTGTAACAATGTATATATTCAGATATGACACTGTACAGTTTCATATGCATCTAATACTCACAAAGAATCGTAAACTGCTGTTCAATGACTATAAGATTCTCAGTTGTTCTTTTTAGGTATTTTGTATTTCATGATGTAACTTCACAAATCTCAGAACAAATTAATTCGATTTTTTTTAAAATTTCCATAGTTTCTGTCCATTGCAATACAAGTGAGACTTGATTAAGTGTCTCTTTAATAGGACTCAAAGAATTTGCACTACTGACACGGTTGATAAAGATGAAAGGTTACTGATTGACACTATATCCACTGAAGTTTATTAATAGGTGCAAAAGTCAATTTATGCCAAGACCTATTGTTTATTCGTTTCCAAAGGAAAAAGTTTGTATCCATCTACCCTATAGAGGTGAATCCAATAGTATGGTTTTAAGAAAGAGATTGAAAGCAGATATCGGGAAAACCTATCATTCTGTTCAATGGGTTGTGATTGAAAGTTCTAAGCCCATGATTCCAAATGAACATAGACAATGCACAAATGATTACGTCATATACCACTGTATTTACCAATTTACATGTTTATGTGGACACATATATATGGGGAGGAGTAATCGAACAATGCAATCAAGGGTCATTGAACATGTGCCTACATGGCTTCAAAACCAATTAGTATCCAATGATCCGATCAACGTGGGATGTAGAAAACCATATTTATCGATAGCGAAACATAAAATTCAAATGGAGCACAAAATTAACATTAATACAGCTTTTAAAATGTTGTATAGAAATTGTCAATGACGAATTCTTAAGTTTATTGAAGCCTTGGTTATTCGCAAATTTAACCACCCCCTTATATGTACGAAAACAAATTGTCGTAACCTTGATTTTACCCTGGTAATCCTTAAGTTATTCTATGGCCTAGTATAACGGGACAATTTCATATTCTTTCTATACGGTGTAAAATGGTTTTTCTCCCCTTTGTAGCTAAGTGAATAACGCGATGGTAATTGAAGTTAACGGTACTGGGTTCGAGTCACAGAGTGAACATCAATTCTGAGATGCAGGTACATGCAGCTGATGAGTTCCGAATAAGACGAAGAGCGAATCCTGGATTCCACTGCTAGTCACTATCCATCTTCGCTTAAAAAGCTTGTGACTTAAAGCTATATGGAAGCAATGCGCACAGTATGCATATATGCTAACATGAGACTGATCAGTTGTAGTCCTAAATAACAATGGGAAGATTCAAATAAAACAACACCAAGTGAATTTCATTACTTTTTACTTGAACTTTCATTTAATTGACTTTTATTAATTTTCATATAAAATACACTGACAATTATATATGTGATCAGATTGTTCGAAATGTATAGCACAAAAACATCACATTTTCATCAGATCAACCCCGTCTTCTCATTGCTCTATCGAAATTTATAAAAGGGACTAACTGCTTTAATTTTTTTTCAAAAAAGATCCAAATCACTTGTATATTAAATTCACTTGGCGTTGTATTTATTTGTATCTTCCCATTGATGTTTAGGGCTACAATTGATTTGTCTGTTATTGGCATATATACATCCTTTGCGAATTGCCTGGATATTGCCTTGATTCACAAGCATTCTAAGCAAAGATGGATAGTGACTAACAGTGGAATCCGAAATGCACGACACTTCGTCCTATTTAAGACTCGTCAACTGGATATACCTGCATCTCAGATTTGATGTTCACTCTAGGACTTGAACTAAGTACCATTCGCTTCAAACACCATCAGGTTCTCCACTTAGCTACTGAGTCGTGATATCCGCTTACTTGTGCAATGGGGTGAAGTTTAAATTCACTTGGTGTTGTTTTACTTGAATCTTTCCATTGTTATTTAGGACTACAGTTGATCAGTCTCATGTTAGCACATATGTATCATCTGCGGATTGCTTCGATATAGCTTTAAGTCACAAGCTTTATAAGCAAAGATGGATAGTGACTAACAGTGGAATAATAATAAAGAAAAGAAACTGAACATCTTTTGTTTATGAAAATCAAGAATGGGATAATTCAAACATTTAACTAATTTCAATATAAACATCATATCCATTGAACAAAGTCAGCTACTAACTGAACTTCAATACATCAGTAAATAATACAAATAACATTTAAAATGATATATACTAAGTTTAATTCACTTGGTATTGTTTTACTTGAATCTTCTCATTGATGTTTTAGGACTGAAATTAAACTTCACCCCATTGCACAAGCAAGTGGCTATCAGGACTCAGTAGCCAAGTGGATAACGCGATGGCGTTTGAAGCGAATGGTACTGGGTTCGAGTCTCAGAGTGAACATCAACTCTCTGAGATGCAGGTACATCCAGCTGACGAGTCCCAAACAGGACGAAACGTGCGTCCTGGATTCCACTGTTAATCACTATCCATATTTGCTTATATACTAAGTTTAGATCACACTGTAGTAATCAATGCTATGATTCAAGTATATTCATCTGTTGGGTCTTAAAAGTAGATTGAAATGTATGGATTGAATTTAACATACTGATTTGTGATTTATTAAACATGATCAAAACTGTGCGAAAATTACTATACAATAATTAAAAGCACTATGAAATAATTAATTAATTAATATAATAACATAAAAAAACATCCCTCATTTGCTTTATTACTTATATTTTTAATGATCACAGTTGGCGGTAGATTCAATGTTTCGTTATAAGAAAGAGTTTTTAATGACAAAACTGATAAATTTAGATCAAATATTTTCAATTATTCAGATTATTAAGTTTTTGATTGAGATCATGAACCAAGTGATGTTAGACCACCACCTTTGGGGAACCTGGAAGCATTGGATGGCCGTTTTGTCCTAGTGTGGGACGCTTCAGCAGTGTGCATCCACTATTTTGCTAGCGGGATTCCAACTCAAGGCCTTCAGACTCACGCGTGAACGTTTAACCTCCAGACAACTTAGCCGAACAGCATCCAACAATATTAATATCTAACCTCAACCAATCAAATGAACAAAAGATCAGATCACGTAACTTGACAAATGGAAAAATACAAAATGATCATTGATTGGTTACATACCAAAATCTATAAATCAAAACCAATATCTGAATACATTTACTGATTTCTTTTTTGGTATGATTTAGTTACAGTGATTAATTAGTCAAATTTTAAAAACAAATTCAATTGACTAATCAATAATTTATTTTGATTAAGATCATGAACCGATCGATGTTAGACCACCACAATTGAAAACCTGGAAGCACTGGATGGCCGTTTCGTCCTATTGTGGGACTCCTCAACAGTGCGCACCCACGACTACACACCCCGCGAAACTCGAACCCAGGGCTTTCGGTCTCGCGCGCGAACGCTTAACCTACTAGATTACTGAGCCGGCATTCAATGGTGTTAATATCTAACTCTTCAACTAATCCACGAAATCGCGCTACCGTACACCATTGTCTTCAGTGAGTTGATATCTCATAACAGACCTGGTTGAACTCCACTGGTCACGACTGATAGGTCCTGTGTTCTAATCTTGCGGGGGACGGGATCACGGATGCGCACTGCTGAGGAGTCACATACTAGGGCGAAACGGCCGTCCAGTGCTTCCAGGTTTTCCATGGTGATCTAGCTTTAATTGACTCATGATCTCAACTACTGAAATTAATATATATATTAATTTGCTTAAGTAGTGTACAATATGTATGTAGTAGTAAAGAATTCCTGAACTAATGCCAAAAATGACCTTTCTACTGAAGAAATCCTACATTCTAGAGATTCTTTTATTTAGTTTCCTTCAATCTCTTAATGCCTAAACAAAGTGTACTGTATTTCAATCAAATCATAGAGATAAGTAATCATCACATTACAGTTTAATACATAGAATTTGATAAACACTTTAAAAGACTAAACAATCAAGAAAAAAAATAGGTACATAGATTACCAATTACCTATCAGTTAAAGTACTTTATTATCTAGACACCTTTTTTTATTCTATAGATTATTCAACGTTAAACAATCTATGTCATAATGTATATCTTATTAATGAACTAATTAAATAGTAACTAACTGATTTCTAACATATGGATATGAACCAATCAGATAAAAGATAACAGGTTTCGAATTTTTGGCGTGAAATTCAATCATTCATTTGTTTAAATAAAGTTTTGGTATTATAGATTATGTTAGTTCATGATGAAAACTTCAAATCTAATTCCTAACCTAAATCATCAATTGTAAATCATAATTCTAATTTATCACTTTGGTTTATAATCTTCATTTGGTTCTGATTATTAGGTGGACACTTTCAAGATTAGTTTAGTATCACTCGAAGGTTGTCCATAAATTATAATTTCATCGAATACACTTTTACATTTGATATTGTCAAATTCATAGTAACGGACAACTAAATAAAAAAAGATTCATAACTTAATTAAGTATGAGAAACTATGAGGATGTTTAGATTTTATAGATAATTTGAGAATTCTAGCTTATATTTGGTCTGAATTATTATTATTGATATTTATTATTTGAACACATAAATATTGGTACAACGGAGCACCGAATGTATATGCGCCACACAAGTCACTTCATTTGTGTATGTGCTGTGATACTATTCAGGTGCCCAAACTGAAACAGGTGGTTTTCTTGAGGAGACACACCCGGAGTCTTCAACCTAAAGGTCTGATCCATAAGGCAGTGGAGCAACGTCAGATGTAGTCCCATGGTAGCCGGTGACCAATAATTGGTTCATACGCCATTTGTTCCTTCAGGATCCTAGAGCCCGTGTGTACCATCGGTTTGGAATCAGTGTTTTCCAACTCCCCTAGTTGGATTCTCCATATCCACCAACCCGGTTCATGTGCCGGACATTCGCTTTTCGTCCTCTGAATTTCGTAGGCAACACCCGTGCCACGAGAAGATAGTGAGTTGGACTTTCCTGATAGTGACTATATACGCGTGGCTATGTGAAAGCATTTGTAGTGGGAGAGCTGATTCTCTCTACCCTCGTTCGTACCATGGCATTTTGGAGGCATATAATTAAATGGGTAGAGTCGAAATTAAATAAGAGTTGTGAAATTGTAAATACTAATGATTGTAAAACTTCGATAAGCTTTTCATCACTATAAAAGTGACATGAAACAGATTGAATGAAATATATCTAAATCAGTTAATATGAACTATGTTATCCTATCGAAATTGGTTAGTTATTTATAATGATCAAGACTAAAACTTTTTACGGATCAGGTTTTAATATGAATCACTTAAAGAAGCTTCAGTATAAGGTGATATATATTCTAGGTTGAAATTGATATGGTTTTATCAGAGATTGATATATTTTACTGACCGATCACATTACACTCCATCAAGTTACACATTATTGATAGCTAAGTCAATTTTTCACATGAATTGATTAACAGGTTGTAAGTGAATACTTGTTTGAGTGTATGTATCATAGAGATTAATCATGAATATTGGTTGCTAAAATATTTCTATTTGAAGAAATGAATACTGTTAGTCTAAACAAAGAAGGTGGATGTTTTCTACTTGTGGTTGATATATCTTGTTGTTTGAATGCTACTTGTTATATCTATTCGTCGCTGATTGTTGTGTTGGAAACGCTTATTACTTATACTCGAAATGCGGGACCTTTACAATTCCCACGACGTGAAAGTAAAAACACAAAGACTGATATAAGTGAAGATTCATTGACCCTCAAAACACGATGATGACGACGACTCTCTTTGAAAATAAACTCATTTATATATTGATTCATACACCCATTTTTTGACTATAAATTAGGATGAAATCACATATGTTGAGTATTGTTCATGTTAACTTAATAAAAGAATATCGTACGTTATACAGAATAAAAAGGTCGTCATACGGGAAAACAAAACCGAATACTACATTGAGTAATCAGTATATCGAATTAAAACGGAATTAATGTTGAATCAAAAATCATAATCAATAAATCAATCTAATTTTGACTTTTCTTCTCGTTATTTCAGTGGCGTAAGATAGTAAAAGTAGGAAGGGCTTTTATCCCACCGAAATTTTGTCACTAACTTACTTATCAGAGTTGATTAGATTCTTAATACAAAAAAGTATTCACCTTGATTAATTAATTCACTTTGAGTGATCAGATAAACCCGAGACATATCAGTTATCAAAGAAAATCTTATCATAGGTATTTTTGTAAGAAAATTCTGCCTTTCGTCAGAGCTTTCATAAAGCAGAACTTCATAAGCTGATAAATGAACTTCTTAGTAAATCAACATCTGGAAAGGAAGACGAAAATGTTACCACCAAAAGTATTTTCATGATGAAACTGAACAAAAATGGAGAATTCGGGCAGTCTTGATGAACATTATCAGTAACAGTTTACTAAAATGAAATTACCCTGTAATCTATGGCTTAGCCAATAAAGTTTGAGCTAAATCTAAAGTACATTTGTATACTACTTTGCTACGTTTATTTCAACGACGAAACCTACTACAAAAATTTTCATTTGACTCAAATCGAATACTGTGTACAAGTCAAGAGATCTGACTACAGTCAGTTATCAGTAAATACACTTGTTGTATAGCTAGCTAGCTTGTCAAAACGTAAATACAATGTTTAATGTATAAAAGAACAAATCTGAAACTCAGTATTTTGCGTTCATTATGCCTCAGCAACGTATGATTAAGAATACCTGTAGGGCCAGCGAAATGTCACTAAGCCCTAGCCAAATCATCCGGCAGTCGGGTCATTGAATATCGAGCAAATCATCGATCCTCGTCAATGTCAGGGACAACCAACACGCATCAGTTAATCATATGCCATGGATTGGCCCATGCGGCAGTGGTCTTACTTTCATTTGTATCTACCTTAACTAATATATTTCTGTAATAACGTCCTCTGTGTTTACAGTCTTCAAAGCATCTTTAGTACCTTGATACGTCAATGGGGTAGTCTACCTAAGGTGCTGACCACGAGGTGTGACTTCGACATTAGCTAGTTTGTCACACCATTCACGTCTAACTGGAGTAAGTCTTCAATCATTTCGACATAGATCATCTACTTTGGTGATCTACATACCCTTTAAGACAATGATCGATTGTTCATAGAATAACATAATATTAATTGATTTAGACTTATTTCCTCTAATCTGTTTCACATTTCAAAGTTTCACAATCATTAGTATTTTCAACTACACAACTCTCATTTAAGTTCAATTCTATCTATTCAGTTCCATTCAAATCAAGTATAAACTAGATTTTTTTAAAACTCTCTAAACTATCTATCTATGAACATCTTCATAGTCTATCATACTTAAAGAAGTTATGAATCTTTGTTTGCAGATATTATAGTAATTTCAATAGTTTAGATCATCAGTCAGTTAAAGCTAGATTACCATGGAAAACGTGGAAGCACTGGACGGCCGTTTCGTCCTATTGTGATGGTCAAGCTTCAATTGACTAATGATATCAACTATTGAAATTACTGCAATCTCCACAAAACCCCTTCTGATACTAATCAACATATACTCACCAGTGATTGACTTCAAGATGAGAAGTAGTGACCAGTAGGGTTCAACCAGGTCTATTGTGAGATAGTAAGTCACTAATGACAATGGTGGATATGTTGCTCAATTTGGTGGATTAGTTGAAGTTAGATATTAACACCATTGGATACCGGTCAGCTCAGTGGTCTAGAGGTTAAGGTCTCGCACTTGAGATCGATAGGTCCTGGCTAAATATAAATGAAATCGTTATTATTATGTCATATCAACAATCATGTCTATGGTTTTCAATTTCATTAATTTATTCATATTTATGCCATATTTTATAAAATAAATTCCTTCATTCATTAAAACAAAAGTTTTTTTTAGTTTTAATGTTTATCATAATAAATGAATCATCATTATGTTAGAATGGCTTTTCTAATATAAATAATATAAAAGTTTATCATAGAATTTAACCTTGAGTATTAACCAATCATAATAAACATTTCTGATAATGTTCATTTAGTACCTACCTACCCCTCCCCCCCAAAAAAATAAATTCTGTGTTTGTCAAAAATGGTATGCCAAAAAGAAAACGTAGAAACAAACAAACAAACAAACAACGACTTAGATGCCAGGTCACGTTATTTGATTTTTTTTCTTGATAATTTCATCAGTACAATGACATTTAGATTTATAATGATAATCATAATAAACGTCTTTATTCTTGTTGTCATATATTGATAAAATTTAGGAAAAAAGTGTGGACATTGGGAAATATTAAAAAAGATATGTCTAAACTAAGTGGATAACGCGATGGCGTTTGAAGTGAATGGTACTGAGTTCAAGTTACAGAGTGAACATCAAATCTGAGATGCAGGCACATCCAGTTGACGAGTCCCAAATAGGATGAAGTGTCACGTGTCCTAGATTCTACTACTATCCATCTTTGCTTATAATCCTTATGAATCAAGGCAATATCGAGCCAATAAGAAACTCATCAATTGCAGTGTTAAACATCAATGGGAGGATACAAGTAAACAATACTAAGTGAATCTTAGCTATTATCACTTTTTTTATTTTTGTAATTTTTCTTGATTCTTAATTTAATATGATTAACCAAATGATTGCTTCATGATATCAAAATAACTGGTTTCAGGTAATAATTTTCTTTAAAACACATCACCTTCAGAATTTTTGTCAGATTTACTAGGACTATTACAGACGAGTAGCTAAACTAATCTCATTAGACATTACTAATGCTCTTGAAACGTTCCCTATTATCAAGATCTGAGCTAATAATCTGTTTATATCATTCATATTGAACAGTGGGCATTCACGACTTTGTCAAGGATAAAACAAAGAACTTTCAGGTCTTAGATGTTTTACTATTGAAATACTATCCACTAACTGTCAACTTATTGGTTTCATACCTATTCATTGAAGGTCGAGGGTCCAATATTAAAACGAATCTTTTTTAGGAGTTTCAAGTTAAAAGAAACATCTGTACAATATTCACTGATTTTCAGTGATTCCTTAGCTGGTAATAACCTGCGATGAAAGTAACCTTCTAAATCAATATTTTTGTTACAATCAGGATCCGTTAAAAATAATAAAGATTACTGCACAGCTATTTAAAATGCGGTATTGTGAACAGATGTTTGACGTTTGTTCTTCAGTTAGTTCTTGATAAATATTTACTTTCCTATTAGGTGGTTGGGAGTAGTCTGTAGGATTTAGGCTTCACACCAGTTAGTACTCTTCAACAAGATATATCTGAGGGAACGAATGCACCGCGCGAGATTTGAATCGACATAGCTTACCTTCACAGTGTAAAAGGTTGCCAGTGATCTGTACAGGCAGCAACCGACTTCCTGTATTAATGAACTAATTACAGTTAATCGATCAATAAGTGATGATCGACGTTTTTGATGGAGTTTTGTTCTCTGAGCTGAATGGTCTAGTCGTTCTTCTGAATGACATCATCAGCACAAACTTCAGGTAGAAGTGAAGTGTTCGATGTTGTATTTATCCAGCCTTTGATATTGATCACGTTCTGTCGATTCAATTACAACCAAACACTTAACATGTTATTAGCGATATCGAGTCATTTAGATTAGTGGCCACATTGGAGCCTAATTAATAGAATTAAACCATGACATTAACCAATGTATGACTTGGTTTCCGGCTGGGTAATCAATCAAGAGTGGATTTTAATTAAACAATCAACACAAATTATAATAACGTCTTTTTGTTGTTATTGTTACTAAGCTTAAATAGTTCGTAATTCAGTGAGTCATATTGACTTATTGATTGTTTACGGTGGATAGGATTACATTAAACGTAATACTGTATACTTTAATGAAGGAACATGTATGTAAATACGTATATACATAAATATATACGTATGGTTCAGTGTTTATCACTCTTTATCTGACTATTCAATTTTCTCATGAATATAATATTTCACAGGTCATTTCTGTCTGTTTAATATGAAGTCAAGATATTCTGGTCTAACAATAATATACATCATTATACAAGGGTAAGCTATTGTAGGTTTATGCCTTCGTTATTTACCGCAACTCGTCAATAACATCAAGTTTCAACTGTATTCGAAAGTATTATTTCTAATTTAATAGAAAAAAAGTATATTATGATCATGATCAGCTCTAACCTTGAAAAATCACTTTGGTGGATGTGTCACTCAATTTCATGGATTAGTTGAAGTTAGATAATAACACCATTGGATGCCGGCCGGCTCAGTGGTTAAGCGCTTGCGCGCAAGAGTGATAGATCCTGAGTCCAAATCTCGCGAGGTGGGATCGTGGATGCTCACTGCTGAGTCGTCCCACAATTGGACGAAACGGGCATTCAGTGCTTCCATGGGGATCTAGCTGCAATTGACTTATGATCTCAACCATTGAAATTACTAGAATATCCACACAAACCCTTCTGATACAATATTTGTGTTAAATTTTAATCCAAATCTTATCAACTAATCGTTCAATCATATTTCATATATGTATGTGCGTATGTGTAGTGTTTAACAGTTCTAGTCGTTGTGGGACTAAATTTTGGAATCGCAGATCAACAGTCGTAAGTCGTATAAAGCTGTCGTTTCTATTATTGTGGTTAGTAGAATAACAAAAAAGTTTCTATTTTCGAAAGAATGAAGAATGCAAAATATGCCGAATATTAATGAATGTCATATAAACAGAACATAACATTTAATCATTAATCATGAATTAACCTCGTGAATATTTATTCAATTATTGGACTATCAGTATATAAGCCGTATAAATGAGCAATATGTGATTGAAAGCCAAAAAAGAAATAATCTATGGGACTTAAATTGACTTTTTGTATCAGTTTAGGTTACTTTAGAGTATCACACAAACAACATTAGCTATGCGCTGAATCATATGAAGTACTCTCAAAATAAACTTTTCAGACACAAAATAAATCAGGTGTGTGTATCTTGCAAGTTAGCTTTCAAACTATTATACTATTATACTACTATAGCTTCAAATGACTCATGACCTCAATTATTGAAATTACTAAACTTTTCACAAAACCCCTTCTGATGCTTATCAACATATGCTCACTAGTGACCGAATTCAAGATAAGAAGCAGTGACCAGTGGAGTTGAACCAGGTCTATTGTGAGATAGTAACTCACTGATGACAATGGTGGATGTGTTGCTCAATTTGATGGATTATTTGAAGTTAGACATTAACACCATTGGATACCGGTTGGCTCAGTGATCTAGAGGTTAAGAGTTCGCGCGTGAGAGTGATAGAACCTGGGTTCGAATCTCGCGAGGCAGGATCGTGGATGCGCACTGCTGAAGAGTCACACAATAGGACAAAACGGCAGTCCAGTGCATCCAAATTCTCCGAGGTGATCTAGCTTCAATTGACCCATGATTTCAACTATTGAAATTACTAAAATCTCCACAAAACCGCTTCTGATATATAATATTTATTGTATGGTTGCGTAACAGATAAATTTATCAACTTTTATCTTTTTCTTAACATTAAATATGGAAAAGCTTTGCTGGGTTCCTAATAAAGTATATATTAACTCATATTAGAAGAGCTGTGATCATTGATTTTTTGTTAAAATACCGTTATAGCCATTTGCCCAACGGAATGACTATATGACAATGATAATTATATATTTCGGGGTTTTATTTATATGCAAACGATTCTTCAGGCATCGAATCTAGAACTTTCGGGTTCCGAGAAGAAGCCATAACTATTACTATCAGTGGGTTGGTGCTCAGTAATACATATCTCCAAATTCAATCAATCAGCGATTCAGAGTGTGGACTATTTAAGTTTAGTGGTAATAAGTGTTTCACTGCAAACATATCTGAATCACAACTTACTGTTTGAACTTCAGGAACGCATTTGAATGTAAGTTGCCAGTGAGTTAATTGTTACGTTTTCAGTGTTGATACATTATTGTCAAAATTATTTTTTATACAACTGGATTTTTCTTCGCCCTCGAATCGAGACTTAGGCATTCATGGGTAGTTTCAGAAAAAGACGTTTATTACATCTAGTCAAGGATGGAAGGTAATCGTAAATATATGATCGTTACGGATTATTATCCACTTCATCGATATATCTTTCCAGAATGATCAGTTTGTTGATTTTATAAACATTTCTATTTCAATTTTGAATTGAACATTCTTGTAACAAGTATGCATAAGTGTTGATGTTCCAGACCGAGTGGTTGGCAAAGCCTTTTCTAGTGAAGCCTAATGGCCCTTATGTTATGGATTCCGTATTGGCGGGGCTCACAAGCTCACGATGTGGATGTGAGTTTTTGGGGAACCTACCTACTCTGTGAACAAATATGCATTGTATGCACACCGGTAACACATAGGTTTTGTCGCATGCATCTCATAGCATTCATATAGGTGTGTTCACCCACTTGAGAGGGTAGATGTTCATCATTCCCTTTGAAACGTATTTGTTGCAGCACATTATCTCTCACACATTATATGCATATGGTTTAGTTCATGTTTACCGCTCAATTACTTCATGACACAGACATAAGCATAAGCATTCTCTTAGAAGAGGTTGTTGGTCGCCTCTTCCAAGTATTTGCTGCCGTATTATGCTTCGACCTGAGTGATTAGGCCGCTGGTTTTGTTAGACATAGGGCAGACATTTATTCAGCTAACGTTTCCATTGTACAACACCACATGCCTACCCTATACATATAACTACGTACATGAACTACTTAAGTCCGAGGACTTCTGCAATTCATTTACATAAACATACACATCAGGTAGCCTGCTACGATTAAGTGAGCCTCAAGTCGGGACAAGAATAATTCAGGTTACAACATAATGGTGAATTAGTACATTTTCCATCGACTGACTAAGTTTGCAAACAAAGTTGCCCCCACTATCTAGTAACGCAATGAAGGGACCTTAACTCGGATTTTGATTGATCCATTTCTTTCAACCAATCACAATTGGTTGACAAATCTAAAATAGTGCTAGTAGATTTTTTTCATAGTTCTCATACATTTTTGATTTTATTCCATTTGGTTTTCGAATATAATTTTCAATTTTTATTTTGTGATTATTATGATTCACTTTGAAATTAGTGAAATAGATATTAAACAAATATTGTTAGATAAAGACGAACTAAGAATTTATTTTTATAACTTTCGCTTGGGATTGTTTACTTGAATCTTCCTATTGATGTTTAGCACTGTAATTGATTAGTCTGTTATTGGCAAATGTGCATCTTATGAGTATTAACTCGATATTGCCTTAATTCACAGGCATTCTAAGCAAAGACGGATAGTAGCTAGTAGTGGAATCCAGAACGTATTTGGGACTTGTCAGCTGGATGTACCTGCATCTCAGAATTGATGTTCACTATGAGACTCGAATCTAATACTATCCGCTACAAAAGCCATCGCGTTATTCAGTTGAAACTCTAAACATCAATGAGAAGGTTCAAGTAAAAAATATCAAGTGAATTTAAACTCCACCCCATTGCACAAGCAAGTGGCTATCAGGACTCAGTAGTTAAGTGAATAACGCGATGGCGTTTGAAGCGGACGGTACTGGGTTCGAGTCCCAGAGTGAACAGCAACTCTGAGATGGAGGTACGTCCAGCTGACGAGTCCCAAACAGGACGAAACGCGCGTTCTGGATCGCACCACTAGTCACTATCCATCTTTGCTTATAAGAATTCAGATAATTCATGAATAGATCTTATCTAAATTTACAGAACACACTGAAGAAAAAAACAAGATAAGACTGTTAAAACGATATATAATTATTGTTGACTATTTGAAGATGTGACGAATATGAATTAAAATTAGCATTGTAATGATTTAAATTTAATGAATTAAGTTCATTTGTTGAGATCATAAGTCAATTGAAGCTAGATCACCTTGGAAAATCTGGAAGCATTGGAAGTCCGTTTCGTCCTAGCGTGGGATTCCACAGCAGTGCGCATTCATTATCCCGCCTCACGAGATTTGGACCCAGGACCTATGAGTCTCGCGTGCAAACACTTAACCTCTAGACCTCTGAGCCAACCGGCATCCAACTCTGTTAATGTCTAACTTCAACTAATCCACCAAATTGAGCGACAAATTTACCATTGCCTTCAGTGAATGAACTCCTATGGTCACTGCTTCCCACTAGAATTCCAGGATATAACTCATGAAGCCACTCATGATCTCAACTATTGAAACTACTATAACATCCAAATTCTGTTGTCATATCTTATAATAAGATTTATTAAAACAATAAATGTATGTACATATATAATTGTATCACAATTTAAAGTTTAAATTTTGTAATTAATATCAACAACAGTTTGTGGCTAGATAACCAATGAACATCAGAAATCTCTGTACAACTACATTGTCCTTGTATAGAACACTGAACCTTCAAGTTTCATGATGAGTCTTTATTCTTCAGACTACATATCTATAGATTGTAGAAGACAAAACTATTGACTAAATAATTGATTATAAAACCTATAAAACCCTGTTAACCTAAGCTCCAGCAATCTTATGGTGAAACTTGGAAAGAACTTGAAGTAAACACATGAAATGTTAACATGTTAAACATAGTAGAAGACAATCCTTTTGAAATATCGATTATACAGTTCAATAAACACCTTGAAAGTTACATGAATATTTCAAGTCTAAGATGACTGTCAACCATTTGTGTAAATGAAAATGTCAGAAATCTATAGTCGCTGATCTTTATTCAGTTACCGATTCATTGCTTATATGATTACTGATGAAATTAGTTTGATAAAATTATTTGTGTACATGTTTCTATCTAAATATTTAAGGTTGAATCGGTTGTATGGAATGACAAAGTAGCTGAGATACTGACGATTATTAGAACAGCCTTCAATAATAAGAACATAGTTAGAAAGAATTATAGATATAAGATTGATGAACATGAAATTTCCCTAAATAATTTTATTATTCGAATAGGATATTGTTAATTGCCATGGTAACTAAATATTTTCTAATTTTATAAACACAAGCAACACTAATATCATTGTGATCATTTTAAGTTTAACACTGATTAATTATTGGTAAGCTGATGAGCTATATCATCTCATTTGCATATTCTACAAGCATATTGTCTGGTTGGCGAATATGTAACCTTCCAAAAGTATGATCTTACAAGGGTATCAAGGGTATATCACTTCAAATGAAGTTGTTTACAAATACAAATACATATAATTAGCTACTTATAATAACGTTATTACACTGTATTACACTGTAATAAAGTGTGATACATTGAAATGAAGTTAACAGATTAAGGATGAGTTTCATATTATTATTGTCCTATATACATCTACATAGGTCTATTCATCTGTTTATCTAATATCCATATATATAATTGGTTAGTAGACATCGACTGGAACCTCAGTTTTATATAAATTTGGCCCTATACTACAAGGAAATTCCCATACATAACACAACTCCATGTTAACCAATTTCATAATCATACTCTACTTCATTCAGTTAAAATTCAATGCAAAACAATTTGTCATTCAAGCAAAGTAGTTCGCCAAACATGAGATTTTAAATGTTTGCAGTTTCGTGATAAACACTTCAAGGGAATTAGGCAACTGAATAACAGTAGTAACTCTGTACTTCCGAAACGAATGAACAGAATATCTTCCTGATAACATACATCGTTTTGGAGAAATCATTGAAGATTATGTAAGACTGTACAATGCTGTCACCTGCATTCCAAACTCCTTATATGTGCAAGTTCACGAATTATTCCATGTGGTAGGGTTGATATGTTGACAATATCACTGAGTGAATTAGTGAACATTTAATGGCTCACATTTTTAATTACAATCAGAATAAGTGACGATTCTATCGTTACTGGTGGTTAGTAGTGATTTATCAGATCAAAAGTGACTTTGTGTTTTAGGTGGTAACCGTTTCCTCACACAACTTTGCAAAACACATCACAATTCTCGTCACAAATCAGTGCAGAATTGTCAATCACTAAGCTAGTAATACGAACAAACTATTTCCGTATTTGTTGTCACAAACTGATGTCAAGTTGAGAACCATTAGAAAGTATGGAGAGAGATGGACATTTGTTTCCTTATCACACAAATTTAAATGAATTAACTTAAAGAATTGAATCCTGAATTTGATTGTTGACTCTCAATTGAATAACACAATTCAGATTTTTGAAACATATTTCAATTGAATTCCAACGAAACTCATTTCGGTGTTTGATTCATCTAAACATGTTCCTCCATCAGGCTGTGAAAACAATTTGTTTGACAGTTGTGTTGATGCAATATTACACTCTGGTTTCAGTTTATGACAACAACAAAAATTCTCCTCCTCTAAACACTTCGATTAATGCAAAGATACGATCGAAAAATTCGATTAAACAAATACAACAAAGTTATAACACGTGAAATATAGTGTTTTCGTGATGGTAAATTTACACATCCAACATTCACATTGAATGTCATGTCAAAAATCAACCGACTTCAATTTAGTGTCTCAACTGACATTAACCAGTAACACAATCATAGTAGATGTACTGAATCCAATTGTTTTAAGATACCTTGTTGATTTACTCATTTTCTTCGTCATAGTCATGCACACAATGAGATTTCATTCGAACGGAAACTCTTGTTAGATTTGTGAATGTCCACAACCACTGAGGACTGTGATACTGAGGTGAAACACACGTTTACTGAGTGTTCCACACACTACACACGAAATAACAGCGTGGAAATGTTACAACAACTTCAAATCATTTATCCGACTGTTCAATCGTTTGATTAAATTTTCAGTTGAATACAAACAGTTTTCGGATAAATATTAACTCTAAACACGTAAATGTTGACGGTGCGTATAAATTGTACACGTTTCTTGAATAAATACACAATTTGGCGTATTTGGTGTAATTATGTGCTCACTAGGGACTAGCTTCAAGTATGGATTTTCTGGAGTTCTGGTGATATGTTTTGACCACCGGAGTTCAATCTGTGTCGGGTGTGAGACAGTCATCCAACTCAGACAAAGGATGATGGGTTGTGCAAGGTCATGGATTAATTGAAGTTAGACATTTACACCGTTGGATGTCGGTCGGCTCAGTGGTACAGAGGTCAAGTGTTCGTGCGTGGGAACAATGGTCCTGGGTTCGAGTACCTTTCCTGAGGGATCATGGATGTTCGTTGCTGAGGAGTTCTACACTAGGTCAAAACAACCATCCAATGCTTCTAGGTTTTCAATGATGATCATGCTTAGATCAACTCATGAGTTCAACTATTGAAATTACTATAATCTCCACAAATTCTCTTACAGAGAAAAGAATTTGTCTATTCAACAAAGTGTGAAATGACGCATAAAATGTTAAACGATTACATTTAGTTTATGCTTAAATTATAATGACTATGTGAATCTGAAGTGAAATTAACCTTTGAGGACGTAGGCGTCCACAACTGTCGATGTTCTCTATTGTCCGTCAATGTACATTTATAAACAAGCATTTTTTTATTTATGAATTTCAATAAATTAAAATTGATGTCTTAGTTAACAAATACACTACAACAAGTGAAATAATTCCAACTCAGTTTCGTTTATTTCATTGACAAAGTGATCTTCTTAGAGATTAACGACTGAATAAGTTCATGCTGGTTTCATTTAAGTTAATACACTGAAATTATTTGGTTTAGATTTTCAGCAGTTATCATTTCATAATATAGTATAGTCATCAACCGAGATTATCTATGGGTCGCTGTCTGATTTCAAACTTATTCGATTTCAAATGTGATGGATTTTTCACTAGAGTTTCAGAAATTCCATCTTCTTCTTTTAGAAAGCGTCCATCTAAATAAAAGTACTATGTACTTACTAGTAACTAATCATTCAACAGATCTCTGAATTCCTTGTAAGAATTCATTTATTATGAGTTTTAGTCGAAATCCCAGTAGGTCATACATCATTTTAATAACTTTAGAGATAGATTTCATCTTTATTTATGCCGATGTGTGAGTGATGGATGAGTACTTCAGGGAAATCCTTCTTGGTTTTCATTTAGCTCTTTTGTTAATAATAACTTTCGGTAATTATTACTGTCTTGATTATATGTTAAGAAGAATATGGTTAATCTGAAAAACATGATTTACTTGTTCAATATATTTTGAGTAACAAGCTGATCACCAAAAATACTTTAAACCGATCTATCAGTACTCATTGATTAATCAATTGAAAAATCCTCATTTTGAAAGGAGGTTAGTAGCCGTCGTACTAGATCAATCATAAAATCTCAGACTGTAAAAACAATTGAAGTTAGTTGGAAACCAACAAGGGATATTAGTTTCCTTTAAAGTTCCAAGTATCCCTCAGTAACGAGTACCAGATGAAGAATATCCTTGAATTTATCTTCAACCAACTAACTCGCATATACTTATCAAGGCATTTGTATACGTAATGCGACAAAACGTTGAATAAATATAAAGGGACATCTGGAAATATAAAAGACAGAGATCATATACTAAGAAAGAAAAAGACATCTCAACGACCTGGGCGTTTAACAGGATAGAAGACTGCCAGGAAGATTTAAGGCTAGATCAGATTGTTTAGGAAAAGATTTCCATCAGCTTAAGAACAAACCAATGACAATTTCTACATAGCAATTTAAAGTGTACGGTAAGATTTGATCTTGTAACTTTTTTCAACCATATTTTTCACTAAATAGAAGTAAGGCTCTCTCTTCTCTTGGTTTTTCAGACATGTAATGCTATCTGATTCTGAAACCACTTAAGTTTATGTCCCATTATCTTCGATTGAGTTATTCATCTACTCTTCCCTATGTATCTATAACGGAACATATATGATTTGATAAATGCTATGTATTGAGGTATAATCACATAAACGATGTTAAGAACTCTGCAGGATTATGGACTTTGTTTACCTAATTATGCTCAACCCAATAGTTTAAAATATTTCCAATATGGATGTTTTAAAATTTCATTTCAAAATGATCCTGATAGATTTTCCACTATAAGATCACATGACGTAAATATTTCTGTCTTCAAAATCGAGTTAAGAACTGGTTTTATGTCATCTAAATTCGACACCGATTGATGAGCATTAACAGATAGGTAGTTCCAGTGAGAAGGCGTAACCAGTGATATTCAATCCATATGGTGTGTGAGACAGTTATAAATCACAAGAATTGGATTGGGGCTCGTCAATATCATGGATTGATTGAAGTTAGGAATAAATATTGTTAGATGCTAACTCAATGGTCTAGAGGCCAATCGTTTATGAATGTCTCGGTTTTGGATCCTCAGGTGGATATGTACTGCTGAGGAATTCTATACTAGAATGAAATGGCTGTCCCAGCACTAGCTAAGACCAGCTCGTAGTCTACACTGTGAAGATTTTACAATCTCTATAAATCTCCTTTATTAAAATAATCATATTTCACAGAAGTACACATATACATGTATCTGATCAGTACTATGGCAATGATGATCATCTATCATACTTGATTATTTGTGGAAAATACAAAAGAACGATTACTGTCGAGTTAAGATTTTCACCTAAACACTTGGAAATACATGAAGAGTATGGATTTAGTAAAGTGTTTTGTTAGGATTTTTTAAAATGTGTTTGTGATATCCTTTAATATTATTCTCAGATCAGTTAAAACTGAATGACAGGGAGCATTAGACACTTTTCCCGTTCTAGCTTCAGCCTGCTCAGTGGTTCACACTCATGTTCCCTTTAGGGATCAAAAATAGAACTATCTGACTTTGCGGTCAGTAGATCTCCTGTAGATCAATGGATTAAGATTCAAAAGATTCATATTTCAAGACTATCATCTAATGGTACTGATAATATTTGTCACATGCCCAATTGGATTAAACTTACCATGGTATTTCACTAGAACTTTGCTACTTAGTTTTCCGCGTAAGTCCTTGATGGACACATAATTATTATTAGCACCGAAGTTTTGTAAAGATCACTATTATGTTTGTATTTTATCAAGGATCTTCATATTTTTATAATATAGATAGTCTATTCGACGAGGGATTGTTCTGATCTTATGCTGGAAACCTAAATAAGGACAGTATGTTAAGATCTGGTGCATTTTTAACTGATGACTAGTTGGTTTTCATCATAGTTATATAAGTTGATTTGACTTATTAACTGGCTATGAATGACCTGTGTCGATGATCTTCCCGGACTAGACTGAACCCTTGCAATATATTCAGGAGATTTTTTATTAGAAAGTATAACAATAGTTCACATCATGAAATGGTATTATTTAAACTATTATTACAAATATCGCACTACATATTTTGTGAATAAATATCGAAAATGAAGTTCACAAACTGAAACCATAAACAATACTACTGAATTTTAAGAACAAGCCTCATTAGACAATCCTTAGTTCACTTCATAACCAGACAGTGAATCTAGTTTATGATTGCTCACTTATTGGAATTAACGAAATTCCATTTCTATTCACAGAATAAATATATATGTATATATGTAGATGATGAAATGTTTAGATTACTATACCTGATTTATGTGCGACCACATTTAGAATACGGGATTCAAGCAGCGTTTCCTTGTTTCAAATATGAAGCAGATATGCTAGAAAGAGTCCAACGACGAGCTACTAAGATGGTACAAGGTCTATCTGGCCTATCCTATGAAAACAGACTGAGACACCTTAACTTATTTTCGTTATCTTACCGTAGAATACGGTGTGATCTAATATTGGCCTATCGTATACTGAACGATGACCTTGGTATTAACATGTTTTAACTTTTGCTTCCGTCTAGAACCGATCATTTGAGAGGACATTCGAAGAAAGTTCAAAAACCGAGATCAAACCGTTTACGTCTGGAGTTCCGATTCTCGCACCGAGTAGTGAATTACTGAAATTCTCTATCGGAACACGTAATATCAGCACCGTCTGTTAATATATTCAAAATGAGATAGGACCTCCACAGTATTACAAACTGCAAGGATTAATATAGGTCAACAGACCTCCTATCCTTATTACTGAAGACCTCTTGATTTTGTCTACAACAGTCAGTTCTTGAAACAACCTTATAAATGAATGATTATTATCAGAAAGGGGTTTTGTGGATACTATAGTAAGTAATTTATTACGTGAGTTCATGAGCCAATTGAAACTAGACCATCATGAAAAACCTGAAAGCATTAGACCGCCGTTTCGTTCTAGTATGGGACTCCTCAACAGTACACATCCACGATCTCACCCCGAAGGATTCGTACCCAGGTCTCGTACACGAATGCTTAACATCTAGATCACTGAGCTGACCAATATCCAACGATGTTCATGAATGATTGTCTCACTTTTATCTTCATTAACATCATTAAGATTACAATGTTGAACTAATATTTATTTAATATCAGATGGGTTTTTGTGGAGATTGTAGTAATTTCAATAGTTAAGATCATGAGTCAGTTGAAGCTAGACCACCATGGAAAACCTGGAAGCACTGGACGGCCGTTTCGTTCTATTGTGGGACTCCTCAGCAGTGCGCAGTGGTCTAGTGATTAAGTGCTCGGGCGCGAAACCAGTAGGTCCTGGGTTCGAATCTCGCAGGGGGCGAGGTCGTGGATGCGCACTGCTGAGGAGTCCCACAATAGGACGAAACGGCCGTCCAGTGCTTCCAGGTTTTCCATGGTGGTCTAGCTTCAACTGACTCATGATCTTAACCATTGAAATTAATATTTATTTGTGACGATTATTACCACGTTTAAATTATGTAAATTATGTTATAAACCACTTGATTAAATAATAGATAAATTATGTATGTTAACTCCTTATTTATGTTATAGGTGATTTATCTTGTTTCTATGCTACATTCACCTTTAAATAATATACATAGATTTACAATATATTCATGATGAGTCATACATGTAGTGTATGTAAGAAACAAATACACACTATTAAATAGTCATTACATATTCCATAGCTCACATGATACCATTCTTTTCTTTTCTTTTCTTTTTTCTCTTCAATCACACATGTATAACAAAGATAGAAAAAAGATAAGGTTGTTTTGGCGCTCTTTTCAGTTTAGTTTAAACATTCAATAGTCAAATCAAGGAAATGTTTAAACATTAGTAACTAAATATTCATAGTTGAAAAAATTTCTCAAATAAATTGTTTAGTATATTTGCCTTGACAACTAATTGGTTATCGGTAAAGTCTATTGAATAAATTTAATTGTACTAGACTTATTGTTTGCAAAAAAAAGATCAAATAAAATTAGTTTTCTTTTTTGCTCATTAAAAATTATTTGATGTTGATTAAAAGAAAAATTTAGTCGATTCAAACTAAGGAATATTGAAAGTTAAAGAATTCAGATGATTATCAGAAGGGGTTTTGTGAAGAGTTCAGTAAGTTCAGTAGTTGAAATCATGAGTCAATTGAAGCTAGACCACCATGGAAAACCTGGAAGCACTAGAAGGCCCTTTGAGTCTCATTGTGGGACTTTTCAGCAGTGCGCATCCACCATGCCGTCTCGCGAGATTTTAACCCAGGACCTATCACTCTCGCGCACAAGCACTTAATCTCTAGAACAATGGACGGACCGGCATCCAACGGTGTTAATTTCTCACTTCAACTAATCCACGAAATTGCGCCGGCTCTCCCCATTGTCTTCAGTGAGTTATTATCACACAACAGACCTGGTTGAACTCCACTGTTCATTGCTTCTCATTAGAACTCCAGGAAATGCATCTTGAAGTCAGTCACTAGTGAGCAGATGATTATTATCAGAAGGGGTTTTGTGAAGATTTTATTAATTTCAATGGTTGAAATCATGAGTAGTTTAATGGATAAGCGCTTGCGCGCGAGATTGATAGGTCCTGGGTTCGAATCTTGAGGCGGGCGGGATCGTGGATGCGCATTGCTAAGGAGTCCCATACTAGGACGAAACGGCCGTCCAGTGTTTTCAGGTTTTTTATGGTGATCTACCTTAAACTGACTCGTGATTTCAATTACTGGAATTCAAATGAGTTTCTTTTTTTTTCTTTTTTTGGGGTGTAACTATGGTATTGTAATCAGAATTGGGATAAAAGTTTTCAGATTTTTTTTACAAAATTCAAGTGACAAAATAAAAGATACACTTTTATTGAACATTGTAAATGTATTGGTTATCCTCATACTCTCAAATGTCCCTGTGCGGGGAGAGTCAGCTCTCCACCTCCAAATGCCCTCACATGACCGCATGCATACATCCACTGACAGGGAAGTTCTAATCACTACATTCTCGTAGGGGGGGGGCGTTTTTTACGAAATTGAGAGGACGAAAAGTAAATGTCCGGCGCTTTAACCGGGCTGGTGGATATGGACGATTCACCTAGGTTAGTTGTAAAACGAATGGCGTATGAACCAATTGTTGGTCACTGGCTACTATGGGACTCCATCTCCTGATGTTGCTCCACTGTCTTGTAGGTCAGACCTATAAGTCGGAAACGCCGGGTGTGGTCCGTAAGAAAACCACTTTCTTCGGTTTGAACACTCGGGCAGTATCACAGCTCATACACAAATCGAATGATTTATGTAGCACAAATTTATTTCGTGCCTCCTTGTACTAATATCTATGTGTTAAAATAAATAAATAATTCTATATACCCTTGATTTAACCATGATTGTCACAAAAGATAATTGAAAAATTATAACAACGTTACTGCAGAAAATGTTAGTGGTTATGTAGACCCAAAAGCATTTGAAGCGGAAAGTACATGGTTTTAGTTTGTCTGTCAGAATTAATAATGGAAGGTAAGTACATCCATCTGATAAGTCTCAAACAGGATAAAGCATGTGTTGTGAATTCTAATTCTAGTCAGGGTATATCTTTTTTAAAATATTATCTAAAATCGTTTATAAGACCATTTAAGTTGTAGGTCTATGTTGTTTGAGTGAGTATTTGTAGTAAATTTAGCCTGTTTCAAGACTCATGATCAAAGCGAAACATATCCTTAATTTGCATAAATTCTTTAGACATAGATTTTTAATTATGTTGATCAGTGAACTGACGATCGATAAACTGTCTGTAAAGTTAAAGTCTCTTGATACCATTATTTTCTCTTCAAAATTGTTGTTGGAATTCTCGACAACGATTGACTGTATTTGAGATGATTTTTAAGATTTGTAGCACAGATAGATGATTTGAGTGAAGTTTCGTTCTCTGAGCTGGATGATCTGGTCGTGGAATCTCCCTTGATGAACATCAATTAACAAACAAATGCCATGAAAGATCTTCGCCTATATCAATAAATGTGGACAACTGTAGAAAAATTTGATTGAATGAGAACACTCATGTTAAATGACTTCAGCATTGAT